>NC_044509.1:7472446-7777446 GCF_902362185.1 Chanos chanos
CGCCAACTCCCACGTTTGTTTCCTACAATCTCTTCTCGCTGGTGGGTTGCCTCTGTGTGACATCTTTAGTAAAACAATGGCCCACAGCCCTGTCTGCCTGGGGCAAGTCTGAAGATACTCACAGTCAGTGTTTCATGCTGTTTTCCAAATCAGCTGCATCTAGTCTCTGGGAGGTTTTAAGTTGAAAAATACGACAGAAGGGGGAGAAAAGGCGGCAAAAAAAACGTCATTTGTTATTTGAGCTCTTCTTCAGTGGAAGTCAAGAAGCTCTGATGTGAAATGGCGTTTATGACAAACTATCTCTATTTTTACAGGTGTCCTAATAAAAGGGAAGTCATCAGTGACATCAGACAAGCCAACTTGATGTGTACTGAACTTTGCGTGAGTGTGTGTGTGTGTGTGTGTGTGTGTTGCCTGAGAGTGAGAGATCCTTTTCATTTCCTGTGAGTGACGCACCTGAGAGTCACACTGCTTCTGTTTTTGATTATTCTAGAAAAAAAAAAAAAAAGAAGAGAGAGAGACCAATAATAATAATAGAGAGTGTGGGATGTGTGGATATTATGTGGTTGAATTCCAGGATTGAATCTGGAATTTCACAGAGAACATCCCTTGCTATCATACATTTTTGTTTGAAAGAAAAGTGGTCTTCTCTAAAAATGACACAAAAGTCCTCTTCAGTTCACTTCAGCCATTTTGTTTACACATCAGTAGAGTGTGCAACATGTCCAGTAAACATAAACGACTTAGCTAGGTCAGAAGACGGAAGAACATGAGTGACTAGGCGACAGATAGGATTTCTGGTGCCAAGTTAGAAAAAAAAAACTGTCGTCAAGGATGCAGCCACAGACAAAATACTCCACTCCTCCAACATAAACAGCCGAAAAAAAACATCGAAAATTCATTCCGCACCGCGAGTGGTAGCTGAATTGGTGGGTTGATTTTAAACCAAAGGAGGTTGTGAAACATCTTTCTCTCTGTCAAAACCTGAACTCACGTTATCAAATTCGCTTTTAAACAAGTCTGCCCGGCGTTCAGACAGACTGAAGGCTAAAGGCTTCAAAAAAACCGGAGCCAAATATGTGATAAATTGTGTTGTAAAATGTGACTGTGTTGAGTGGTGTTGCTTAACTTTTCAAACTTGGCACTGAAAACGGCGGTCTGGAAAGCGTGGATTATAACTCTGTGATGAAGCAGGTTTTTTTTTGGTTTTTTTTTTGCAAACGGTTTCTTTTACCACTTTTAGGGAAACAACATGAACGCATCAACTTCAAGAGCACTTTTAAGAGTCAGGGCCTAGTGATTTTTAAATAATGGCTGAGATTTATGGAACCTGGCTCCTCTCTCTCTCTTTCTCTCTCTCTCTTTTTCTCTCTCTCTCTCTCTCTCAATAAGCCCAGTAACTAAAACGCAGCCTGAGTCAAGACCGGTCGGCTTTTCAGGGCTCCTCTGTGTTACAGGCACATTCCTTTGGTCTTATCAGATAAGTAATTGAGGGGAATTATGGTGTCAGAGTCTCCTGAGTTTTAAAGGTTCTGTCCACACTCTGCCTCGGCCCCTTTCACCGGCCCTGACGAAACAGTGGATTTATAATTCTGCTCCGCCCTCCCTCCGTCCGTAGCTAACCCATAAACTAGCCGCGGCCTGGCCTCCTCGGGTGCGCTTTGTTTGATGACCAGGGGAAAGGAAAACACAGAAGATGAAGATGGGCTGAAGCTGAAGGTTTTCATAGGTGGAATGTAAACGAGACAGTTTCACCCCCCCCCCCCCCCCCAATCCTACGGTCTCATTAGACTATTAAACGCAGGTATATAGCTGGTGTCTGGCCTCTCATGCCTTCCCTTTGTTCTTTTTGGTGCCAAGCGATTTCATAACTTAAAACAATTATTGCCAAGGCTTTTAGATTTACGCCAGAGCAAATGAGGTGATAACAGACGTATCTCATTATTTGCGATCAGAACTGACAGAAGAGGGGGGGATTAAAAGCGTTTGAAGTGAACCACGTCCTGCTGCTATCTCAAACTAACCATCCATGCTCCTCTAACCACGGGGGCGTCTGTAATGGCGGCAGTCAGCCCGACGGTGGGTTGCCGGGGGCTACCTGGGGGGGGTGGCGGGGGGGGGGGTACGTTAGGGGTCAAGAGAAAGTCTCCAGTTTGGGTGAAAGTACTACAGTAACTGATCATGAAGATGAAATATATGTATGGATGGATACATGAATAAGATTTGGAAAATTATGCGTCAAGACTTGATATTCCTCGTCGTGGAAAGCGACAAGTTTCGCTGCATGCTCTGTAACATTGTCACTGCGATTCCATTTTATTAGTTTTCTCAAAGAATTTAGTCACACTAAAAAAAAAAAAACAAGGTCTAATTCGAGAGAGCGTGGAAAGAGTCCGGACTCAAAGAACAGAAAGTTAAAATGTCCAAAGTTTGAGCAATAGTGCCCCCCAGAGACAACCAAATCAGATCCAGGATGGAGCGTTTGTTCCATAATCTATCTCAGGATTCAAACTTTTATTCAGTGCTATGTTATGCGTTGGGCAAAAAAAAAAAAAAAATAGTGATGAATGACAAGCTCTCTGAAATATGAGATCTCTTCATTTGGAAGTTATTTCGATTTCCAGAAATCAATGTCACGTCAAAACAGTTGTGTTGTTTTTGTTTGTTGTTTTATTAAAAGAGAAAAAAAAAACAAATGTAAGACCAGGGAAAGTATGCGAATCATCTTTTTTTTCTCTCTCTCTCTCTTTTTTTAATCTTCTGAGATTGTATCCAGTCAGTTAAGCTGTTGTCCATTAACTCAGTATCCACACAACCGTAGGGGCCACTCTGTGGACCTCAGTCTATTCACTCACAGTGGATCTTTGTGTCCTAACCTTAGGTGATACAGAATAGATTAACTACTTCTAGCCATGACGGCAGAAGCTTTCGTCGGCTTCTTTAATAAGGCAGCTCTAAACACAATACCGCATTGTCCCCAGTCCGGAAGGAAGCATTGCAGAGAAACGGAAAACCAATACTCGTATGAATCAATCATTCATCAGAGAGACGCAGCCCCGAAGCTGGACATCTGCATGGACCGGGACTTAAAGTTGTCATGGAGCTGTAACAGAAAGCATCTACCCTGTTCGCTTATCCCATGAAAAAAAACTGCTTTCTGCTGGTGTTATTATCTCTGTAATTTTCTGTATGGTGCATGTCTCTCGTAATTCATTTATAATCGCTGCCACGAAACAGTTTCATAAGTAACAGAAGGCACAAGTGACTGTAGCTTGGTAGAATGTATATTTACTCTCAAGAGTGGTGCCCTGGTTGTTTCTGTGCAACATATTTTAAAAAAAACAATGTTAGAGATATTTATAACAGACCACACTAATTCCATTTTTAACTTAATACCGGAGTGAAAGAGAATATGCCAGAATGAATTAGCAGAAATTTTGGTTTCAGTGAAGTCAGTGGCAAGAGTTGCTGCATGTTGACAGTTGGAAGTATGACCGTGGCATTCCTCTCTTAATGACAGTTTTTTAAGATACACACCCCATTATTACAGTAAACCAGCCCCTACTTGTAAAATAAGCATGGTCATTTTGCACTTAGATAAATCCCTTCCTCAATCTGTAACTACTGACACTATTGTAGCTTTTTTTTGTTTGTTTGTCTACCGTGCAGGTCCGTATCACTGATGGAGAATTTTGACGTTGCTTCCCATGCTAGAAATGAATTCGGACACAAAAGGAGGCAATGTGAGTTCCAAAACTGAGTCTCCTCTTATAGGAATATATGCATGCACATCAGTTTAAGCAAGATGGATTGGTTCAAAATTTGCTTTTGCACTGGAGACATAGCTGGCTATGTCATTTATACAATTTTTTTTTTTTTTAATCAAACCTTTCAAACAACATAAATTCCCTGAGAACGTATGAAGGGCAGTGATCCAAATGTATTTTGTCATGAGACTCCTTGAACTGTTCTCAAAGTATTCAGTGACTCCTAGTTGTGATAGTGCAAACACACACACACACACACACACACACATTATTCACATTGTTACTGGCAGTTCAATGTTTAGTACCTCTCATCTGGACATTTCAGTGACATCCCCAGATTGACTAAGATTCATTGCGTCACTCACCTGTGGAAACCTCTCTTTTAACATCACTCTCTCTGCCTTCCTCTCACCCTCTTCCTGCCAGATCAGTGACCCCACTGTGAGGCCACAAGCCCTCGCACACACCTCTCTCTCTCGCTCTCTCTCTCTCTCTCTCTCTCTCTCGCTCTCTCTCGCTCTCGCTCTCTTTCTATCTCGCCCAAGAGCCTTGCAGGCTCTTTTGGGAGGGAGCGGGGGGGTCGGGGGTGGGGGGGGGGTGGTGCGTTCAATGTGATTACCCCCCCTTCTGACAGGAGTTAGGAGCCAGGCCTGTCTGACCCTAATGGACAAGCTGTCTGACAGTCCCTCTGACGCCCCTCAGTGCAGACACAGTGCCACCTCTGGAGCCCTGCCTGCCGTTTGTGAGAGGAGCACTTGGATTTAAGTGCACCTAAGAGCTGCCTCTTTAAGGGCAAAGCTCAGAGCACCGAAACATTCAAGAACTATGATGAATGAGCTATGTACTTAAAAAGAAAGGCCAGATTTTTTTTTCTTTCTCTCTTTCTGAAACTGTTCACAAATCTACTCCAAACCGCTTCTAAAAATCAACGTCTATTAATTTTTCAGTATGAATCCCTTCACGTATTATATACATTACTGGATCAATGTTAAGTTTTCGTTTATTGTGCATTGTAAGTACCCATTGTTGTTGATTAGCTGGCACTCCCTTGGAAACTCACATGACATAACATTACATCATGGCAAAAAAAAAAAAAGAAAGAAAACAAGCATCTCCATGGAACCTCTGCTAAGTTTATTGATGAAAGGCCTTTGTAACTAAACCCAGGTGTAAGGCATCCAAGGAGAACAGGTGATAAATCTAGAACCGTGTTGCGCTTGGGATCTAAACCACTTTTAATGGGATCCAGCGCAAAACAACAATCAAAAAAAAAAAAAAAAAAAAAAAAAAAACAGTCTTACAACTCAAACAGAGAACATTTATTTTAGTCACACAAAAAAAGCCATTGACACAAACCAGATCTCTTTATTACGGTTAGTGGAGACAATGTCGTCCTGTCGGGAATCCTGTCGTTCCCTTTGAAAAATAATTAGCGTCGGCCAGCGTTTGTGAGGTAATCCTATTATGCAGGAGACTGGGGGGCTCACCGCTCTCAATCAGGAGTCAGCCCTTTAACGACTCCACCCGTACTGGGACAATGGTGCAGAGAGGAACACAATGGACTTTGGGACCAAACTCTTTGGCGGTGGGACTGAGCACTAACATCGCCTGCTTCCATTAATGGTCTTGCGGCAGATGTTTTGGTTCTTATTAAAACCTCGGAGACAGACACTGTAAGGCCAGAAACGCAAATAAACCACTGCCAGATCATGAGCTGGGCTGATGTGGCTCCGCATTCGTAATGTTCTGGTAAAGTCAGCACGACTCCCAGATGGAAACGCGTTTGGCTGGAATTCACGTAGGTAGAGACAAAGGAGGTGCCCTTTTCAGAGTCGATGAAGTGGTAGCACAGCTGCGCCTTCCTCATCGTTCCGCACTGTCGTGGATTAAAGCTGAGGGAATGTGATTTCCCTGCTTTGGATTTTGATTGGATTTGACACTGGTTTGAAAGCGAAGTTGATTCAGATGTAGACCGTTTCACACATCTTAATCTGCGTGATCCCACTGTTTCTACAAACATGAGGAGTATCGTACAGAGGCATTTTAAGACTTACAGGCTAAGACATCTACAAGTTTGCCTGTGCCAAGGGGTAAAATACAGTCTGACCAAATTTGACGCATTTCGTACCTCGAAGAAATTTGCAGAAACGCTGGTGACTTTCCAGCTACTTCACATTCACCAGTGTTAGATTAAGAGTGTTTACATGGAGAATGTGGATTATATAAACCTTTTTTCACTGTTCGTATAAATCATCATTCCCCAGAGCCAATGTAATTACAGAGCTAAAAACAGCAACTTGTTACTAGTGGGTATAACACTATAAGGGTTGATTCCAAGCAACCTCAGAATTTCTATAGTACAACTGTACTATAGTGTACTGCACTGTAATGTCTGAAAACCATGCACAAACGAGGTACTTTGTGCTCACTATCCCTCACTTGGGAACTTCAGTAAAGTGTCCAGATGCAGTCACCTGAATCTACACCTGACACCGGTGGAGACCCCCTCTTCAAACATCTCTCTCTCTCTCTCTATTCCTGTCACCCTTTACATATCATATCAGTGCCCCAGCTTTGAGACCACTATCCCCACCCTACACCCCTCCCTCTCTCTCTCTCTCTCTCTCTCTCTGTGCCTCTCTCTCTCTCTCTCTCTCTCTCTCTGTCCAACCCTCCACAGAACATGTCTGACTTTGCCTCCCAGGTGTTTTTCAACATTAAAAAGCAATAAAAAAACGAAATTTGCTATCACCCTCTGAGCGCTCTCTTTTACAGGACAGCCAGGAGCCTGCCTCGGTAGGTCCCGTCACCGCCAGTCTTCGCTCGCGGCCCCGCCCGCGCCCGCGCCCCGATCAATCTCGACTGTTTTGATTAGCAATAAAACCCCTCAACTGCAGTGATTAGAAAGAGCATTAGAGCCTGATCAATTGAGAGGCAAATGTTTCATTTAATAATTGATGACAGGCAATTTACACACAGTCTGTGCAGTAAGGGGCTTGACAGAGGGGATGTTCTCGGGCTTTGACGGATACAGGCGCCGTGTAGTATTGACAGCACGACCCTGCATCCCAGCCTGATGGAGTTCTCCAGTCCCCCCGGGCCACCAGAGGAGTGCCCACTACATTAACTCACACACTGAAGATGTCTACTGTTGCTGCAGTGGTGTACGCTTACAAGAAACGAGACCCCTCTCTACAACAAAGCCTGCTGATTTTTACATAGACCACAAGAGTATCAACAGGATTTGTGTGTCAGGGGGGTAACCATAACAACCAATCTGCCCAGTTCCAGCTCCATCGCAACAGGTCTATCTGGAACCATACACAACTGTTCGTTGAAGTGAATGCTTCCAAACGGGCAAGGACATCTGCCCGAAGGCTATTTTTAAAACGGGATACACGAACGCACATTCAAGTCACTGCGCCTTATTTATTTATCCCCATCTTTCTCTTTTTTCCTTTTTTTTTTTTTTGTTTGACGAGTAAATTCTGCATTCCCTGGATACCATCCTTCCCACTGTTTGTGCAGCACAACTGCTCAGGGAACAGTAGGGTATTGTTCTGTGCGGTTGTTTGATAGCCGGAATAGAGACCGAGGAGGAAATAGGCGTTCAGAGTGGCATCTTTCTCTCTCTCTCTCTCTCTCTCTCTCTCTCTCTCTCTCTCTCTCTTTCTCTCTCTCTCTCTCTGATGACCGGTCTCAGAGCTTCAGCACAGCAGCCGTAACAGCGGCAGAAGAAGCAGTGTGCTCCGGGCTCAGGGGCATTGTTATAAATTACAGCTCTGTCCGCAGACGACCAGTCTGAGCACCGCGTCTCTCTAACCTCGTTTTCTCCTTCGACCTCGCCGAACGCCCCCCCCTTTGATGTACGCTGCCATTAAGGCTAATGGCCCTTGTCTCGCACAAGCTGTCGGGGGTTCGTCAGAAGGCGATCAGGTGGCAGGGGAATACAGTCCCTGCCTTTATAAATCAATGACAGTGCTCAAGAAGTGGAGAGAGAGAGAGAGAGAGAGAGAGGACTAAAACCATATGGAAAGTACTAGGACTTTTGTCTACATCAAGAGAGAGGCCTGTATTTAGGTCATATCAATAGCCTTGCGACATAGGTCACTAATCCTCACGGAGAGGGCAAGCTTCAAAAGGTCCTGGGAAACAGCATTCCGCTCAAACAGGTCCCCGGGCCAAACCACCTGCGTTCTCGTAATTAGACATCGCGAAGTACAGAGCGGCATTAGAGGTGACACACATTCAAAAAAAAAAAAAAAAAGTTGTGTGCTGCGCATTGAATCCGGGGACAGTCATGCCAGTTTTGGCGATCTGTTATGGTTATGCACTTACTGTCCAAAGCTCGTGCCTACGTCCAGACAGTCCAGGTGTATTTGGCAGTTTGAGAATGCTGGAGCGTCCGACCTTGACCCCACCCTTGTCAGCCATCTCCAGTCTATGCATCTATTCAAATGGAAAACGCAGTGCTCGGTGAGAGACAGATGAGAGGCGGAGAGAGAAAGAGAGAGAGAGATTCTCCTTTTCTCAGACCACATCAGCACACGGCACTGTATCGCTCTTTCTCTCTCTCTCTCTCTCTCTCTCTCTCTCCCTCACTCTTTCTGGAGAAACCATGAGGATTTTTCTCTCTATTGTATCCGGAGGACAATTAGCACACCAGTCAGCAAAATAAGTGTGTCCATCTAAACCAATTACGTGGCTTAAGTGAAGGCCACATTGCCTAGTGGACGGAGGGATGGCTCCTGTGCTGATTAACTGGCAGACACATTGACCTTTCTGACCTCTTTAAGCCCAGAGGGGGAGACCACTGTCATAAGCGATAAATCTGAGTGTCCCACCGCAGCAACTTAGCAAAGAGCTCAGAATAACTAGTGTCCCATTAAGCAGAAAGGAGAAATGCTTAATAGTATGGGCAGGCTCCCGGCTTGGAGATGTTTTTTTCATGACAAAAGCAGTTATAAGACTAGAGTGATGTGACACAATAGTGTCTTCAAGAAAGAAAAAAAAAAAGAAATACACACACACACACACACACACACACAGACAATGCCAGTGATGTGATTAGGATTCCGGAACAATCCTTTGGCCTGCGTGTTTGTTTTTGTCTCTTAGGAATTTGGTTTCAGTATTAATTCAATTAGTCGGATGCTATTAGACGAGAAATAAAGCTTAAGTTGTCTAGACAATCTGTGTGTACTGAGAGCAGTTTTGCAGAATGTCAGATATTCATTGGAAATTGCACACCATATCAATATATTGGCACTTTTCTGAATGCTTTTGCAAAGTTTCACTCTTCATAAGGATGCTTTGAATATGGTTTGTTTCCATCTCCCTGAAAAACAACCATTTCAAAACAGAGGCTGAAGCCAAAAAAGAAAGAAAGAAAGAAAGAAAGAAAGAAAGAAAGAAAGAAAGAAAGAAAGAAAGAAAGAAAGAAAGAAAGAAAGAACTATTCAGTGAGTGACTAATCGGTTATTTTCAGAATAATGACTGGCACAGCACTCCTCCAATCACTGTTCAGCAATCAATTCCTCCGTCAAGGACAGACAAAACAACAGCTGACTACTTGAGTCAATCTTTAGAAATGTGTGCTTTGAATCAAACTCTGGCATTTTTTAAAATTGAACATGAAAATGATAAAAAAAAAGACATGCTTCTGTCTGACCAGCAGTAAATTTGTTTACTTGTCAGTATGCGGTGACATTATTATGAGATATTCACAGAACAGCAGCACTTTACTTTGATACATTTCACTCCTGAAGATGGCAACCTTGCCAGTCATTTTCATTTACTCATTCATTTTAATTTATATGTTTATACCTAAATTAAAAGAATGTACAGTATTTCTTAATATATGTTAATTACTTCGTTTACTTTTTATGGTTTAGCATGGAAAATATCATGTGTAAAAATGTACAGACAACCATTTATTAACTGACAGTAACTTACTCTGAATGCTTTGTAAATTCGTACTTTTTTTTTTATTTTTACTGTGGTAGGTTTGGACGCCATTAGTTTTACTTCCACTTAAGTTCCAACAAGGGGGCTAAAGAGACAAAGATGAATTTTGACATGGTTTATTGAATATAAATTTTATATTGTTCAAACGGAGAAACGGTGAACTTTGGTGTGCAGACTCATAACTCCCACAAATATTTAATGAAGATAACAGCATTTCTTTCTCTGCGGGATATTTCATTTGGCCATCTTATGTAGCCAAAACATTTGTTTATGTGCATTTATGCGGGAACCGTAGAACATACAAGCCACATCAAGAGACCTGTTCTTACCTTCTACTTTATATTGTCTCATATAATGTCTATGAGAAATAATAATCTCTACAAGGAATAAACCAAGGAACGCAAAGTAGCATTGTAAAATTTGTTTTCCTGTGACCCAATAATAACAGTAAGTGACTAATAAATTTCATTTTTACAGCAACATTCCAGATACCATGGACACTTAACAAGAAATGTTTAGTACACAAAACAGGAAGAAGAAAAAAAACAAAACAAAACCTCAGCTCAGTCATAAAGTAACGCAGCAGGAAAAATAAAATAAACGAGAGTCAGCGGATTTGAGTTTCGAGAACACGGTGATCAATCATGAACGGTGAAGTGAAAAGTCTTCGTTCTGCTCTTAAAGATATCATTGGATTCATCCCTTCCAAGGCTTTAGCAGAGCCATCCACAGATTCGATTCAGATGCCAAACACGTTTAGTCTCTCTCACTGTGATGTTTAGTCACGGGGAATGTTAGAACCTGTACCAGCTGCAGTTCAGCTCGGCTCAGAGGTAGAATCCACAGCCTCTGTTTACAGGTTGGAGGTGACAGGCTATATGTTGACATGTTTCTTTCCTTTTCTTTTCTTTTCTTTTCTTTTCTTTTTTTTTGTGTTTTAAGAGTGTGTTAGAATGTCCATATCATAGTGCAAGTTGGTCGTGTAGTCTCGAACCTACAAATCACGGACTTTACTTTCCGTGTCAGAGAGTGACTAGAATGATTTCAATTAAACAAGCATTAGTGATTTTTTTCTTTCTTTTTTTTTTTTTTTGCAGAATTTCTCCTTAGTTTTTGTATCACGTAACCATTTTTGTCAGTACTTGATACAGCAATGAAGCTTTAGACTTCTGTTATTTTAGGGAATACTGTAAAATTTATGAATGGTAAATCCAAAGTCACATATAAAGTCATTGCCTTTTGAAAGTGTCTGGCCATTTGCCTCGCAGTGAATCAATGCAGATGCGATTAGTGTCTGTCAGCAGCCTTCTCAGCGACTGCCTCTCCTCATCCAGTTGCATTAATGAGTTGGACAGATACACAGATAGACAATAACAAACAGCTGGTAAAAGCTTTAAGAGCGCTCTGTCTTATATACACATATCAAGGGAATTGTCACATGGAAACGCTTAAATAGGTCCCACGCAACTAAATTTGTTTCAGAGTGTTTGCCACTTTCTAGAGCTTTAGCCCGGAGCTTCTCTTTCTCCGTTTTCTCAACTGAGGTACATGTGAATCAGCAAACGTTGAAATATCAAGTCTTTCTCCGGCGTCGACGCGTTCAGGGCAAATGAATGACGTCTAATGAAGTCGATGACTGAGCAAGGCTCGCAGAGTGACTGTGTTTGTCTGGAGAAGTCATGCAGTCAAACAAAGAGAGATCATGTCATACCAAGTTCTATGACTCCCCGTGTCAGTCAGACGGGTTAAAAGGGTAAGATGTCTCGTAGGTGTCATTTGTGCTCACCAGACCTTATTGTATTTAATTCAATAACAACTTCAGGCCCTTCACTGACTGTCCGTAACAAAATCAGAGACACAATCAAATTCATTATTATTAGCCTTCGAAAAAAAATGGAAGAACCGCTCTCATCTGTTCCAGCGGGCGTCGTGGCTCTCCACTCCTGGTTTTTGATAAATTCCTTTGTCCCAGCTGACATTATGCACGTTGGGTCATAACAGCAATTTTCTACATCCAGAAAAAAAAAAGGGAGGGGAAAAAAAAAAAAAAGCACGAGTTTAGATATGAGCCATTACTATGAATCATATTTGAAATGTCAAAGCTTGAAAAAACTGAGGTGCACCAGGGGCTCTTTCTCTTCAGATCCTGTCTAATGCTTACGCTGATTGCATTATATTAATGTATCAATTACAATGAATCGGACTGCCCTTTGACTGTGGATCAAAGCAGACCGTCTCAAAGCAGGGAGATCATTTGATTAGGCTGCGGGTGCCAGCAGCAACAAATGCATTGCTAGAATAATCAGCCCAGGGTGCTGGAAGGGTCACCCATCTACAGTTTAGATCTCCCTTTTTCTCTGGTCTCAGATTTGTGCACCTCCTTGACCTTTTGAAAAGGTCTGTACTTTTAGACATGTCGGAGTGTCTCGTTGCCTGGTCTGTGTAACCGTCGAGTGAATTTTTGCTGTGCTTTTCGATTCCTAGGCTTTAACTGAGTTGTATGTTGCGTGTGTGGGGGTTTTTTTTTTAAAAACATTTGATCTGAATGCTTTAAATTCTATCTTTGTAATTTAAATGGGTAGCATCTGTCAGGCCAAACTGATGTAGACCTACTTGAAGCCCCCCCCCCCCCCCCCCCCCCCCATGTCAGCATTTCTCAATTTAGCAATTGTTGATAACATCTTCACATAGTGAAATATGTCATGGAGTACATGTTAAACAAGTAAACAAGATGTCCCCTCTATGACAGTTAGTAGTTCTCTTTATCCGAAATATGACCACTATAATAATAAAAAAAAAGAAAGAAAATGCACTGGGAATTTGCTCAGGTCCACATTGACACTAAGAGTATTTATGTAATCCACAATACTCAACAGGGATTATATGCACAGTTTACACTTTCAGTGTTAAAACAGATCAACACTCACCAGAATAAATGTCAAAGCACAAAAAGTGTCCTCTTGCAAGTAACTGTAATGCAGTTGATGCCTATGCAAAATAACTAAACAAACTGTAATTTTACACTGGCTATCAAAACTAGCAGGTTTGCTGTGTGTATAACATGTTAGACTTAACAAAGGCTACATAGAAACACAAGCCCTTGTGCAACATAGTCTCTTGTTTTAAAAGCACAGACTGAGCAAAAAGGCTGCCGGGCACAGACTAAAAAGACATTGTTTTTCTGTTTGTTTTGTTTTTAAATCTTCAACACAGACAGCTCATATATGATGCAGCAGATTCAAATGTATCTTTAATACACTTAGAAAGGACTATGCAGTCTAATGCAATGGAGACACAGTGGAAATCAATGACTCATTATTACAACAGGAAAACTCATTACGTTCCTGATGAGAGGTTTGGCCACTGATAGATGCTAATGCGCGTTCTTGATGCTGACTTAAGTGATCAGAAAGTGTTTGCCGATTCCTTCTCCGTGTCCATTGAACAAGTCTTTTGATCTCAACCCAAAGCGAAGAAAGCCTTCTCGAGCGCCCTGGCCAGCGGCTAAAAATCTGTTTTCCACTGTTGTGACAAGACTCTTTCCCGTTTAGTGGTCAACCAAAGCTGTTATTTTCCATGTGATTGTATGTTGAATTGTGTGAGAGTCCTTTCATTGGTTTATGAGGTGGTATAGGATGGGACAAGATAATATACTCTGTGGTTTCAAAAGCGGAAAATTCCATTCTGAACTTCGGTGTCACTGTTGGTTCAGTTCAGGGAAAAAAAACCTGTGGGTCAGTCCAACTACGGCACTGCTTTCCAATAAAGAGGTGGTTTCGCCTAAAGAATCGAGTACTCACTCTGTAATGTGGCGGAATAAAACCATGCGGCAAAATGGTTTAGCGTGTTGGAAATGGGCTTACAGTAGTTGACGACTTGAGATGAGTGTTACTGGAAATCAACCCCACAGCATCAGAAGATATTACCCCATTCATATGGGAAGAACTGTACTCTGATTTGGTCGACAACTGGGTCTGTCTGCAATTGCTGCGATTCAAGCTGTAATTTAGGAGTTATTTCACAAAAGAAACCGAGACTCCAGCGGACAGACATTAAACAGCGTTGGACGTAAAAGGGAATACCGCCACACAATACATCACTCAACGACACAACCAGAAAAAGATGGTTAGAAAAGATGGTTAGATGCTCCTGTGTGTTCTTTTAGATTTAGACTACTCTGTTTCTGGGCTACAATGTGGTAACACAGTTGCTATGAGAGCGCACGAAGAATCTGGGAAAGGCATAACTCTGTAAAGGTAGACCATCATCAGTAAGAACTATGTCATATGTGTTTCCTGCACATAAAGGATAAGCCAACCGCAAGAGACCACAACACCACCACTACTGTTCTGGAGTCAGTCTTGATTAAAAAAAAAAATATATATATATATATTTATGTATATTCTTAAAAGAAATAATGTGTTTACCTAAAGAGTTACATATTAACCCATATTTGGTTTGTATGTGTCTTTCCACGTCTACATCCAGAATGTTAAAGATGTATGCAATTTTTACTTGTATACAAAATGATATTGAATAGAATTTACATGTCAGCTCACATCGTAATCTTTCAAAGCGAACGAAGAACAGACTCAATTCATGGGATGGCGTATACTTCTGTTTCCCAAAGAATGGAGAGGAGGGAAAAGTCTGCCAAGCAGCCATCCATCCCTCTGGTAGAGCTCTGTCATTCATGTTTGGGATTTAGGGAAATGAAAGCCAGTGGGCATTAGGAGAGAAAGGGAAAAAAAAAAACATGTTGCATGAAGATCACAGACCATATGACATCTTCACAAACTGTTCCAATAAAAGAGGTCAAATCCAATTCAAAGTGATCTGTCTGAAACCGTGCCGAACATATACAAACTTTTCCAACGCTGACGTTTGGGGAACTATCTGGGGATTACTGGGTGCTTTTCATGGATTGCTGCTCCATTGTGGCTCTGATAGTCCAGAAGCTTTGTGGATTTTTCTTTGGCAGGACATTTCTGTCCTGTCTGAATTAGCAGCTAGTTTTATAATTGTAACTTGAGTAGGAGAAGACTGGGAAAGTTTTATGTTCTGATATAATTAAATGAAATCCCTCTTGTCATGTCTTAAAACCTTGTACCTGTGAGTAGGAAGACAGATTTCTCACAGTTGACCTCACAGTGGGGTCACTGATCTGACAGGGAGAGGGTGAGAGGTAAGCAGAGAGAGTGATGTTAAAAGAGAGGTTTCCACAGGTGAGTGATGCAGTGAATCTTAGTCAATCTGGGGATGTCTATGAAATGTTCAGATGAGAGGTACTAAACATTGAACTGCCAGTAACAGTGTGTGTGTGTGTGTGTGTGAGAGAGAGAGAGAGAGAGAGAGAGAGGGAGTTAGAGAGAGAGAGAGACAGAGAGAGAGGGAGAGAGAGAGGGAGAGAGAAATCACTGTGTTGATATTGCTTTATATAGCCTGTCTTATTCCTGGTTCACACAATTGTTTTAATGCCTCTTGCAGTTTAATTTCAAAATGTTTCAAGTTGGAAATTATTAACTGTTATTGAATAACCAAATTCCTTTTGTAGGGACAGATCTCAGTGATTCAATGAAATCATTTTTATTTTCATTGATTTATTTTCAGTGAATATTACGATGGAAGAAGACTCAAGTAACACAAGTGCCAATATAGTGAGGACCAGAAAATTTAAATTTATTTGAATCTTAAGATTTGAAGCTGCACTATCCTCTCAGATCACAGCGTGTAAGCTCCATGCCAATGCTCAACCGGTCAATACATATCCAGGGCTCGCTAGGTTTTGATACCTTTGCAACTAACTGTGAACCGCAAGCTGATTACCAGTTCTTACCAACATCCTAGTGACCCAGATGGTACCCTCAAAGCACTTAGCATGGAAGAGTGCGGCTGTAAGAATAAAAATGAAGACGTGTAAGCTGGTGAACTGTCAATTTAATACAAAAGCTCTAAACAGTTCTGACAGCTTCCACAGAGTCTGACTTTGATGCCTGTGTTCCCCGTACTATAGGTCTTTGTACACTGCATTAAAATGAAAATGTGCTGGTGATGGGGCTTTGCTGTGTATTGGGGACAATTAACTGTATTACAGATCATTGTGGATTAGAAGAATGTCTCTGTTTAAAAAAGGAGATTTCCTATCACTATGGAGACCAGATTAAAACACAGGAATAAAGCTCTATTCTCAGAGATGTAATGATGTAACCTCTTGGCCCTGGGTTGTTATAGCGGAATGTAGGACAAGAGTTTTACCCATCCATTTCATGCTTACTTTTTCCTAGAAAAACGGCCATCGCGTCTCATGGACCTCTGTGTCACGGAATGTGAGAGTACCGTTAATGTCTTTTGGAGCGTGCAATATATGTATCTGTCAAATCACCATCACAGATTTACAATACAGCTCGCAGCAGACGTTAAAGCATAAGTCAAATGAGTGTAAACTGGAGCAGCTATCAACCCCCAGATTGACTGTACACAGACTCTGTGTACTGCTCATAGTGTCTTAATATAAACAGTCCTCTAATATTAATTGATTAGGAGAAAAAAAAAAAAAAGATGTTGGGATGTGTAATTTCTGCACGAAATATCCCATAGCCGTTGTTTGCTCAGGGAATATTTTAAAACAGTATAACTGCTGGAAACTAGGGATTAGTGTCTGCATTGCGTTCGGTGTCTGTGTTCACACAATGTGCTCACATAGATACTACAGATGCCCAAATATACAGTCGGGTTCGATGTGGAGAAGAGACAGATGTTGTACGATGAGTGGCGAGAGCTGACTCCCCCTCGTTTGAGTGTGAGGGGTCGGGGCCTTGAAAAACAAAACCAGTATCATCAGAGACACCTCCTCTTCAGTGTATCTCCACTGACACCTCCTCATTCCAACACATCTGCAATCAGGTCAGCTAATCCATCTCACTCCACTAGGCCGTGGCAGCTTGACACCCCTGCAGTAAGAGCCCTAACTCGTACGTGCACACACACACACTCACACTCACACACACACACACACACACACACTTACATTAGGGCGAGACTCACAGTGGAGAGCTGCAGTATGGGAAAAGTGTGTCCTCCTCACGCCATTACAGAGGGTGTCAGCACAGGGCCTGTCATGAATACTTCACAGTCACTCATTCTCAGAGATTATGCGGCTTTCATCGCCTTAGCATTATAAAAACACCCAGCAATGGGAAAACGCGGGGCTCATAGTCGTGAACTTTTAGTACAACGCTGTCTGTGTACACAGATGACCCGCTAATGAATGAGGATGTACCTGTTTACATAGTCTCATTACCTTGACCTGGAGATTCTGTATAATTAGTGATTTCAAGCTTACTTTTTTTTTTTTTTTACATTCTTCCTTTGGTCATTTTAATCTTTTTTGTTACTATTTTTGGGATATTCTTATTCATTTACGGACTTATTTATGTTTGTTGCTATGTATAAACTTATTGTGTGTTGCACATGCAGTAAGCTAAATTTCAATGTTAGCACATTAAAACGTATAAGTGCTTTTGTCATATTAAAGCCATAAAGAGGACTGCAAGTCACCAACACAGACAAAACCAAAATTATTTTAAAATGAAAAACAGCTTGTAATAGACATTATTGTTTTATCATACGACAGTAAAAAACCTGGTTGTGTTTAGTTTTATTCTTCTACTTCAGCGTTTGGCGTTTTACAGTGTAGTTTATCCCTCTCGTGGGAGAAAAAGTCACTCAGTAACTGTTACAGTATGACGGGTGTGTGTTTCCCTTCCAGCTTCTTGTATTTAGTGACATCTAGTGGCTAGGCAATGCAGCTGCAACTCGCTTGTACCACTGCCTTGCGGTACACTTTGGCAAACCAATGAATTGCTGTTACAGCTATTTAACACGAGAAATTAACGAAATTGGTATTTTGTTGTGGAATTTCAGTGTAGTGTGATTATATGTATATACTCAAACTGACTAAATTTCTCCACCGAACATCTCGTGTTAAAATTTGCAATTAACTACGGTGCTAATGTTTATTTAAAACAGTTCTAATGCCATTACTCTGGAATAGGCATTGTGTCATTACAAAGACTTAATTTGCCCGAAGCAGTAACAACCACAACCTCGAACAAAGTTTTGGGTTTCTTTTTGTAAACAGCAAATTGAACTATGAGAGTCAATACAGTTTTACCATGTTATGAAGAAAAAGTATCAGTATTGAAGACCAGTACAAAATTTCTGAATGACATCTTTTTATTGCAGCGAGCATTTCCCCCCCTGAACAAGAATGAAAACATGTTTATTCAACAAACTGTCACATTCCAGGAAGTGATGTCGCTCAACACTTAAACTGAGCATATGTTTTGTATGAAAAGGGTCAACACCAGCAAATAAGCACATTACAAATGTGCCTACTGCACAGTACCTACTTCTGACATTGTTCCGTTCCCAAAAGACAAAAACAACAGAAAAGTCACACTGCCTTTTCAATAAACGAAGCTGGGCATGCAGAAAGGCAAGAGGAAACATTCTGCTCGGCCTGGGATGACGCATCCCCTTCGGCGAGTTGTTCATTTAATAATACCGTAGAAAAATCGCACGTTCACTCGCACGAGCTACAGGCTTCTTTGTTGGAATCAAGGTCAATGACCAATTTTTATCTGAAATATTAAAGTATAGGTTGGGAGATTAAGAAGGAACCCTTTTAAGAAATGGAAAACAACACGTCAAAGCACGACGTAAAGAATTTTGTAGTACAACAACTCCTTTATTGTTGGTATGTACTTAATCTGGTTTGTCCACAAATGAAAGTGTAATCTTCTCTATTACAGCTACGCTTTACATATGAGGCAGTAAACATCCATGTTAAACCGATCACCCACTGAAAACACCGTTGCTGGAAGAGAACAAAGTCAATGCAGGAACGTTAAAAGTTAGTGCAAATATCGAAAAAGAAAAATCGGACATTTGATCAAGTCTTCTCATGTGTGACCATATTCATATTTATATATTTGGACATTTTGGGGGGATTGTAATGACTTATATGTTCATTTGTGTCACCATAAGATCAGACAGAATACTTGATTATACCGGATAAATCAACAATTCCTTTCTTATGAAGTGATGCATAATGATGAGACGGGCATACGCGTTTCTGAGTGTACCGCTCGGGTGAAAGTCTTAAAGGAAACTTTATTATAATAGACTGTGCTAAGATCTAAGGCCAAATAATTCGAAACTTTATTACCCTTCATAATCAGACGTATAACAGATGTGGATATGAAGATTTCAATGAGAAACTGTATGAGTAGTTCTACTCAATGCCTCGGCTCGGAAAATGTTTAGTAATTCATCGTCACTATGGATCTTCTTCCCCCATCAAAAGCCTTTGACTGTGCGCGATTGTGATGTCTTCTCTACCCACATTGACATCACTCAATGTTCTGTTCTGTTGTGTTCTGTTCCGTTCTATCTATCCTCTGAACACAACAATCAGAAGCATTCCTAAACAGGTCATCTCATCAGAGAGATTGCTTTTAAAAAGAAAGCTTTGAAATAGCTGAAGATGAAAACGTTTACCTTAAAGAAAAAAAAATCCCTTTAAATATAGTACCGTTAAAGATTCGGAAATGAATAAGTAATAAAGTCAGCACAATGGTATTTGCATCTGTGACATATAAATGATTTAAATGAGGTGTCCTTAGACTACTTTGTAATATATGAAATATAAAAAATATATAATATACCTTCATATATTTTGGTCATTTTCCAAAAAGAAAAAAAAAAACAATCTTTCAAGCATTTCATTTTGAAATTTAGAAACCGGTGTGGACTATAGCTTCTCGCTGTTTGAGCTGCTTTTTCATCCAGTAAGAATATAATTTATAGAGTGACCAATAAAAAAAAAAATTAAATTAAAGTTCCTAGCAAGAGATCATAATGCTGTAAAGTTTGGAGATTTAAAAAGAAACATGTACACTTACATCAAAACACACATTCTCAATTCTTTACACAAAAAAAGGAATAACAATAACAATCAGTGATATTACAAGACTCAAACTAAGAAAAAAAAATACATAAAAAGTATAGCTTACTTTATCTATAAACAAAACAGTGGCACATGTCACATACATGAACACAAATTATAAACAGTCCTTCTCGTTTTTCCACTTGTGATCATGCAAATGTTAGAAGACAAGCCTATTACACGTCCAGCCAGCTTGTCTCTGTCTGTCTCTGAGTGTGTATGTATGTGTGTGCATGTGTATGAGTGTGTGTATGAGTGTGTGTGTGTGTGCGTGTGCGTGTGTGCGTGTGCGTGTGCGTGTGCATGTGCGTGTGTGTATGAGTGTGTGTGTGTGTGTGTGCGCGTGTGTGTGTGCGTGCGTGTGTGTGTGTGGGAGGTGTTTTCAAGCTTTAACACTGTGGTTCAGCACACACACAGAGCGGCCTTGCGGTGCTGCTGTAGTATGGGGACGTTGGGTGTGCGTTTGGGGGTCTTGGCGCCGCGTTTGAGGGGTGGTCTCTCGTTGGGCCTGCGACTGTGAGGGGATCGTGGGATGTTACGCCGGGGTCTCTTCCCCGCCGGGCTAGAGAGGCCCGACGACGCCTCAGGGGTCCGTTTGCCCTGCTCTGACAAAACCGCCAGGCCTCTGTCCATGCTGGCCGTCACCTCGGGCTGTTGGCAGTCCATTTCCATCAACGTCTCTGAGTTGAGACCACCTCCACAAAGGCCAATGCTTCTCTCCAGTACAGGTGCACACTCTCTCACTGGAGATGACAGCTCTTCATCAGGCATCTATAACCAGAGAGAGAAAACAGTTATCACTGGAGTACACTGGAATTTTCTCATAATACTTTCCCATCATTTTATGAATTTTCTTATAATACAGAACTAAAAGACAGACAATAGACCGTAACTCAAGACCGGCCTGTCCAAATAGATTAACCAACCTTCAAAATCCAAAGCTAATCCAAGCAAAAAGGTTTAGCCTGGCTAAAAAAAAAAAAAAAAAAAAAAAAAAAAAAAGGAAAGAAAAGAGAAAAAAAAAACACATGCAAATATAAAGACGTCTTTAAAAAAAGATGGAAAAATAACTCTACACCTAACGTCTGGTCTTCATCACTGAAAGAGTCGCAAATCAGAGCTGTTTTCGCAGTGTTCTGTTGGCTAATCTTTGTTTTTCATTTCCTTTTATCAAAATCAAAACTGTACAGAGAGGAAAACGGCCAAAGATCCTCAACCCTAAATCCACTCCACTTAAAAGGCCTAAAAAACACAGGCATCTGTCTTTTCTCCAGATCTTTTCCTGAAGCCAAAAAACCAGAGGCAGCTGGTATATTGTTTCATAGACACAGACACACACACACACACACACACATATACGCACACACACACACACACACACACAAACACGCTGTTGGTACCAGCACATAAACTAGAAAAGCAGCTTCCATCGCAACTCATCAGACAAAAGGAGCACTGGTGGGGGTGGGGGGGGAGTCAGAGAATGAGGGGGCGTGAAGAGATAAGGGTCTGTACTCTTCACCGGTTGCCTTTGTTTCTCCAAAAAACAAACAGCAGCCCTGATGAACAAGCTACTCCAGATTCTTTATGTGGGCATGAGGCCAAAGAGCAGGAAGAGTTGTACAGAAATCATTATCTGATGTTTGGTGATTACATGTGAAGGCCTGGATAGTCACAGGGAAAAGAACTCTCACAGAAAGTCTCCTCACTCTATCCAGTTACCATACGTTTTGAAACATGCATTTATCTCGGTTCCTCTTTTTGTGTGCTTGTGTGCAAGAGGGCTCATTGGATCAGACTGAATTAAATAATAATAATAATAATAATAATAATTCTGTATGTGCATGTGTATGTATGTATGCATGTATATATACATATATATATATATACACACACACACACACACACACACATATATATATATATATATATATATATATATATATATACTTGAGCCCGGTCGACATTATCGGCTGAAAAGAGCTACTTGCCGATAAATCGGTATCGGCATTTACAACAGCCGATAAGTGACAATTAAAAGAAGAAACGGGAGACGTTATGAATGTTGTCACTGCATAGTTTGTCCTCTAGAGGGCACACTGCAACTCCACTGTTGGTAACACACGTGCGAACTCAACAAATGACAACAATCGGCTGACCCAAGCAGAGTAGCCCACAACAGAGATGATATATGTTCATTGTAAGCTGATAACTGTCGCGTGAAATACATTATTGAAATAATAATAAACATACCCTATCACTTCTCCTCCTAGCCCAAATAAGCTTGACAACATTTATGTCAGCTATGTTTTGCTGCAGTAATGTGAAAGCCCGTACCGTCGGTCAAACATCAAAATTACGTTAAATGTTAGGGTATTTGAGTGGTGTAGGCTAAGCTGTTGACAAACTTTATTGTAGGTTTATTTATTAAACAGCGCGACAGTTCTAGCGAGTGAACAAACAATGGCTCTATCATGTCTCCCTCAACCGTTTTCTGGCAACATCGCTTACAGCGGCTTATAACGCTATTCATTGCTAAATGAGGTTACCAACAAAGGTAGCTAATGCTATGTTTATCAGTAGAAGACCGCTAACGTTAAGGCACGGTTAAACTATAGCGTTTATCTTATTCTGCCTAAATGAAGCAATCGTAAATATAATCGTAAATATCTGCGACTCGTATGCCTGTAGTTACAGTGGGTGCATTGGAAATTATTGAACTGGAGGGGACGCGTAAATAAACGTGAGCTGCACAAGTATCTAACATGGCTTGGTAGCCAAACAAAGTTATCGAGCTTCTCTTTCAAATGTGTAGCGTGAAATCCCGAAGTCGTAGGTCCTCGTTGCAGACAGTCACGTAGTATTAGATGCATTCAACAGCAGCGTTTACTCCAGGTCCCTATCAGTTTACTGCATAGTCTAAGATGGCACGTTTTAGACAGAGCCAAATGGTGGCTGAAAAATGGTCTCTCGTAGCTTGCACTGGACAGAATTAAAAGTAATATATATAACTTATTTATCAAAACCTTTGTTCAAAGTACTATTTATGGCAATAAAACAAGTTTATATATATATATATATATACACATATATATATACTGTGTGTATCGGTGCATGTGCGTGTGTCTGTGTATATGTACGTCTGTCTCTGTGTTCATATGTATTTGTGTTGTGAGTGTACCTTAATGAGGGGGGTACTGGCCCTAGATCCTGATGTAGGGCCACACGGTGGCCCCTCAGCCAGATTAAGCATGACTTCATCCCTGTGCATGGGTAGATGAGGTTTGCCGGGCTCTGGCAAAGCGATGACGATGACACTGGTGTTGTCTGCACGCAGCATTCGTTGCCTCCACCTCAGCAGAGCGTAACACCCTAACCTCCTGGCACACGACATGCCAAAAGGACCCTTGGAGACAAAACGAGAGGTAACGGTTAAAAAAAAAAAGAGAGAGAGAGAGAGACTTTGCTGTTTTGGCTTCATCTGTCTAACGTATGAACCAGTTTCTATGGCGATGGAAGGAGTTACCACGGCCTCGTCGTGACTCTGACACACAGTCACGGCTTCCTGCGGCGGCACCATATTCCACAGCCCGTCACTTCCTACGATGATGTAGCGGTGTCGTCTTAGGTCAAGAGTGACCACGCTGGTGTCTGGTTCCGGAGAAACCACAAACTCTCCGCTGTAGAAGTCATAGCTCCACAGGTCACCTACAGACAAGCACAACGTTGTGACATAATAACATGACATGGAATCACTGCGCTCCTCAGCTGAATCAAAAGTCATTTTGACTGGGGTGAAAATTTTTAAAAACTGGGGTGTAAAAAAGTTCAGAGTCTTTCACCCAGTGAGCTATATTAAAGCAAGCTGGGAATCACGAAATAGATTCTAAAGTCAACACTTCACATTCTTTTTTAAATTGCTTACAGAAGAAAACAGAAAATCAACCAACTGCTCCAATGTGCTCCAAGAGGTACCACAAATCACACATATGTCACACTATGATGAAGATTCTCATAATAGTGGGAAACATTTTGAGCTCTGTTGTTGAGTATGTCTAGCCCCTCACCTAAAGCACGGGCTACAGCCAGGAATGGGATCTGGTCTATGACTGTGCTTCTCCTCACTGGTCCATTGTGGGTTAGCCTGGGCCGTTTCCATACCACACGGTTAACTCCTGATTTCTTTACCACGCTGTGGATAAACAGGAAAAACAGAACTGAGAAAATCTTAACCGACGAATAAAATACTTCTAAACACATTACGCTTACTGACAGATGACAAATCAAATTTTTAAAAAAAACGGTCACTGAAAGACTAAGTACAACAATAACTTATGTTCTGCGTACTGACACGAGACAACAAAAGCCTGTTTTTATAGAGTAGTTTAGCATGACTGTTGAGTAACTGCATTGACCTTTTAGAAGTGAAAAGGCAAAAATCAAAACCAAAGGTGTGTTTATCATTGGCCAATTTATAGTTTCATAGCAAGTCTTTACCTGCCACCCAGCCCTTCAATTCTCTGCCTCTCTTTGGGCAGCTCTGGTTTATGATCCTGTGTGACCTCCACAGCTTTGATGACCTTGTCGGAGGGGTCCTCCCTTACACCGAGCACTACAGACGAGTCGCCCACATGGGCCACGAACATGCAGTCCCCCCTGATCACAACCACACTGGCTGTGGTACCTGAGGTGCTAGGAAGTCCTGTGAGAGTCTTGGGCCATTCAGCTATAGGACAGAACCAAACCAAGAATCAGCTTAGACTCTCTCATACAGTCAGAATGCGCGCGTGAAATGCACTTGGTAATGAGATGAACAGCTGGACGCTGTCGATTTCCAGCAATATCAACAAAATAGACGAACTACGGTTATCATCAGAAGCTGATCTACAACGGTCAGACAAAGTCAATATATGACAGGTCTTCATGACATTATGGTGGCACATGCAAACAAACATTAATGTTTGGAACTCTGTGCAAAGGAGATACGAACTACTCCACTTGAACGGGTACTCCGCTCTTGTAGTTACGGGAGATTTTAATTCGTTACAGCCAAAGCTGGATGAATAATAGATGAACATGAATAAGAAGACAATTAATTCAAAGCCAAAAAAGAGATTTCTTAAAAGAGACGAAAGGAGTTTTAAATGTTCGTAATATGTATGAAGTTCCGAAAAACACGGACCTCTCTGCCCGCAGGGCAATTATTGGGCATGCGCGGTTTGATAACAGTAAGTAGTGTTTCTTTTTCCTTCTTTTTTTTTTTAAGGGGGAGGAGGGGGGGGGGGGGGGGTCTAAAATAAACTGAGTCTGGCGCCTACATTCGAAAGCTCTCTTGATAAACACAAGATCAGTATGAAATCTGACTACAAGGATACAAGGGGAATCTATCTGACAACAGTAACCAAGTGGTCGCCGCGATATCTGTACATTATCTTACTAAACAAGGTTAATAACAGAAATAGCTAGATTTTATTTGATAATTCTGATGCCAGTCAAGGACTTTTTACTTAAATTCAGTTAACCTCATCACACTTACGAAGTTTCTTCCACATTGCATGGTGACAGGCAATGAAGCCCTTACGAATAGCCGCACACACTTCACTGTAATCTTTTGACCAAAATCCTCTTTGCTTCTTGAGAAAATCCCACAGGTGATCTCTGGCGAAAAGTGCAGCTTCTCGACCTCCGTGCCCATCGAATACAGCAAAAAACGCAACACACTTTCGCGTCTCTGTTTTAATATCTGTTTCAGGCTCCGATGCTTCCCCAACATGAGTATCCTCAAACGCGTCGGTTCCTATATTTTTTGTCCAAGTTATAGTGACAGGAACAGACTCTGATGTGTGTTCTGATGCATCGTTGACGTCCCGTTCGACAAGAGGGTCCTCTGATTTGCATTCTACTTTTGGATCACCGTGTCCAATCGAACCGAGCTCATCTTCACTCGGCTCGTATTCCACCACAATCTCGGTAACATCCTCCATGTATTTTCTCCCTCCTTGTTCGGAGAACACACTCACACGAAGTGATAGATCGGTACTCATGTCCGTAGAAACAGTCTATAAAGCGTAACTAACCTGATGAGCCAAATTGTGTGTTTTAGTGCGTCTGACGAATGTGATCTGTCATAAAAGCATTTAAATACCTGACGACCTCTTTTGTTTATTTCTTACGCTCGTAATTCCTCTTCGTTTCAGTTATACAGTGTTTTTGGTACTAGTTCAACACCAGTGCCGCCACCTACCGGAGTGGAATGCGCAACAGAAAACATACGTAGACTTAAAGTGACAGTACACTGTTATTACAGAAATGTTTCGATTTCCAACGCATCCGCAATGCCGTAGCTCAGCCGTGGTACCTTTGAAGAACACAGCTGCAGTCCTGAAAGCTCTAAAGTCGGAGTTTGTTTTGCCTTTAACCTTGTTCACTCCAGAGTTGTCAATGCTGACCCAAAAAAATAACATTAAAACAAAACTGGTGGACACTGCTTAACAAACAAATCAACATGAACTACGTGTATTTGTTTAAATTGTCATTAAGTGATCCTTCATTGGTCAAAACACTTCAAATAGATGAAACCAAGCCAACAGAATGAATGGAAACAGAAAAACAGAAACTTGTACATGTAAGTTGTTATATATTTTTTAATTCATAAATAAATAAAACAAGAGAAAAACAGAGTGCTGAAATACAAACAAATAACAAGAAGATAGGGTGTGGACAGTCTGGGTCTGAACTCCATGGCGGCGTGTTTAATCAGCGTTGAGGCACAGACAAACACCCTGCAGTACCCAGTGAGAGATGTGTTTCGTGGTGAAGAGGTCAGCTTCAAAGACCAGCCCTACGCCCATTGCGTTTCTCCGCATGGATGTGGTGTACACTGGTGTGCGCAGCGTGTTCTGTCAGCGAGAGAAGGAATTTAAGGTGTAAAAAAACAAAACAAAACAAAAACAAAAACAAACCCAAAACATTTAAAAGAACCTTCAGCAAAAGAGTCCTCTGGAATTTATGAGTTGCAGTCCAGATATGCTTCCCGTGATCTGTAATCAAGTGCCCGGATCCTAAATCTGCATATTTATGTCCACCCATCAGCATCAATGCAAACTATGCTATTCTCTCAAAGGGATAATAAACAACAGTTTTTACTGTTAGATGCTAAAATCAGAGGTTAATTTTTGTACAAGTTCAAGTCCTTCCTTTGTATTCAGCTATAGCGAGTTTGCAACACTGTGTAACTTGAAAGCTGTTGTCTCTCTCTTACCTGTAGTTTGAGACGATGAGCTTCGATAGGAATGACTTTAAGGATGGGCAGCTGCACCACCAGCTCTTTGGGTTTACTGCGCACCAGACAGCCCTGCTCAATGTCCCAGTCTGCTCCCTCCAGATACAGACCTGACACAAAGCAGCCTGGGACGGCAATACCATCTCTCTCAATATCAAGTCAGTACATGCGAGTCAGTACATGCGTTTGTAAAATCACTTGTATAAATATTTGTGAGTGTGTTTGTATGTGTGTTTGTGTATAAAGCTATATGTGTATGTATGTGTTTGTGTGTCTACAAAATGTGAATATTTGGGTGTCCGAAGGTGAACAATGTAAATCAGTATTTAAGGTTTATGTGTACAGTATAAGTGTGTGTTTGTGAGTGAGAGTGTAAGAGAGAGAGAGATAGTTCTCTTACCCTGTCCAGGTGATGACTTAACCTGGTCCTCAGTACTGTACTGTGTGACTTGCGTGTAGAGGGTGGATCGATCCAATGGCCAGCCGTTTTTCCTGCATGTAGCCTGTACTAATGCAGTCAGGTATGATTCTGGGATGTGTAACCCTGACAACCAAATCACTGTTGGCTCTCCATTATCCACCTGCACCCACAGACACACGTACTCACAATAAAAACCACATCACAACTATATAATAATATGGTATGACATAGTGCTATTAAACTCAAAACCAAGTACATTGAGTCCAACACATGCGAGTTTGTGAGAGAATTATCCTCAGTACAGAGAAAGTGCATCTCACCCATGAGTTGTACTGATCGTAACGCATCTTGAAATGGATCATCCAGTTGCCCAGAGACTTGAGCGTGTCTGGAGCCAGCTTCCTCCAGATGGAAGGAATCTGCCCATTAAACAGGCTTCTGGCCACCTCATCCAGCTCACTGCTCATCCCCACCTCACCAGCCAGCGCCTGGACACACAGTCAGGACCTCATGTCACTCTGTTTCATGAACTACTCCACTCTATAACATCTTTATTACCTAAGCCCCTCTACATCCCCTTCATTACACACCCCCCCCCCCCCCAAATATTTTGTCCCACCTAGATTAGATTATACACTAATAGTAATAAAACTGCTTAGAACACATGGTTACTATGACAAAACATGGCTGTTATGACAGTTGTAATGGTAAGGAATAATGATTTGGTAGTAATACGTGAGGCTGACAGTGGACACAACATAACAACAGACAGAGAGAGTAATGGAATGCACAGTATTCTTTTATTTAGCTGTCCCTCTGTCTCGACTCCTCACTCCACAGTCTCTCCTCTTCTACCACATGATCCTCCTTTCTTTTCTCCTCTCTCTTAACTGACCTATCACTGTCTCTCTCTTTCTCTCTCTCTCTCTCTTTAGTTCTCTCACCCTCTGTAGCTCGGCGAGGGACCTGATCATTCTGAGGATGAGTTTGTTGAAGCGCTCCAGTTCCTGCAGCAGGACCACCGACGTCGGGGAGATCTCCAGACCAAACTTCTTACGGATCACGTCCAGGTCAAAGACTTTGGGCAGTTTGTTCTGAATGTCCCGTGCCACCTGAGTGATGTACTCGTCCCTGCTGATG
This sequence comes from Chanos chanos, assembly GCF_902362185.1. Lineage (NCBI taxonomy): Eukaryota > Metazoa > Chordata > Actinopteri > Gonorynchiformes > Chanidae > Chanos > Chanos chanos. The sequence goes on from NC_044509.1 coordinate 7,501,033, forward strand.
CCTCCACCAGACTCCCCTGAGAGCAGGAAGAGAAGAGTGGGCCCTTGTTAAACAGGCACTAATGTCTAGGCAACTGGTTTAGACCGGTATCTGTATTGCTTACAGACTGCTTCTACCATAACAAACCAGTCTATTAATTTGTATATACCAGTCTAAACCAAACCCACAGACTGGTTTATACTGCTATATCCAGTGCTCAAAGACTGGTTTAGATCAGTTACTGTTAGGTAAGGTACCCGTCTGTAAAGCCAGTTACCTCTCTACTGGGTAAAGTACCTGTCTGTGGTTGCAGCTCTATGAGGTGAGTCCACATGTCCCGTGCAGCTTGTGTGTAATAACCAATTTCAGCATTGGGGTGCAAGCCAAATACCTCTGGAGTGTTAGCGAGAGGCAAGCTCTCAATCTCTCCTAAAAAAAAAAACATTAGGTTACATGATGCCCTTAGTTAAAGACCCTCGTTAATTTAACACCTTCAGAACAAAAAATTGTCTAAAATTGTTATTTGCCAAATATCCCCCCAAAAGCATGCATCTCTGCTGCAAGACCAAATGTAATAACCCAAGGGAGTGATCGTTCTGAGTTTGCTGATAGAACAACTACTGACCGAAGGTGGAGCAAAGGATCAATCAGGCCTTTACAGGGAAATGAGCTATTTGATGATGTACATTGTTACACACCAACATAATTTTCTTTGGGTCCATCCGGTGGGATTTTGTAGTCAACGTCCTTATTGTGGAAGAAATGAAAGGGCTGGAACGTGTCAAAGATGAAATCTCCTAGGTATTCGTCCATGTAAACGGTGAGGATTCTGCGATCAAAGCTGTCGATGGCTCTGCCACCATACATCACCTGCAAAACGACAGGAACACGTCACACACACCGCACCTATACAAAAACCGCTCATGCAGCGACGAAGAGATGATGAGTGAGATCAGCCTTACCTCTCCAATAAGGTACTTCAAACTGCCCCAAGGGATCTTTGCATCACCCTGACTGTGAGCTTTGGTCAGGTAGGTATCCAGAATCTCCAGGCACACCTGGGTAACACAACCATGCCCACAACATATTCCATAATGTCAATCTATATGACTCCCAAAGGGCCAAAACAACACTGGCCTCAAGAAAATTCAGGTTACGGCGAGGTCACTGATTAATGTGACGGAACTGTGCATTCAGTAAAAAGAGAGGGATGTGACGTCAGACTTCCGCTTAAAGACAGGTTTATTCTTGGGCAGATTTCTCTTCGGTTCGCTCCTGCTTGTTGAAAGCAAAAGAAAAGGGCTCACGACAGACTTTCGTCTCAATCTTACCAAGAAGTCGGACTCGTTGAAGTCATAGGGGACGTTCCAGCCGATCTTGCCGTACTTGCGTCGCTCCTGCACGACGGCGTGAAAGAAGGCGAGAACGTAGACGAGACTGCGGAAGGCTAGGTGAGGGCAGTTCATCAGTGTGTTGTAGGAGATTTTAAAGTAAGTCGCCCTCATGTTTAGTTTGAGTCCATTAGGAGGCTCAGTAACCACCTAAAAAAAAAAAAAAGAGAACACACACAAGACCCCGACTCTGGTCACATTACAGGGATCACAGGAGTTCATCACTATTGGTTTGACTTTGCAAGGTCTCTGAGGTTCATTCAACTATCAAAAGATTCACTAAAGAAAGAAAAAGTACTCAAGATCCAAAAGAGGTACAAAACCATCTTCAGGTAAGTCATCAAGTCACTTGAAAATTGAGTGTTATCATTTGAAGGAATCTGTTTTTCGTCACCTTGAGAGATTTCTGCAGGATGCCAATGGGGAAATCTTTGATTGGGTCAGTGGTGAGCCACAGACGGAAATCTGGGTGAGGTTTGGTGATCCTCTCCAGGGATTTCTCCAGTTCCTTTAACCACTTCACCAGCAAATGACAATTCTGCAGCATCAGCCACTGACCCCTGGACACCGCCGTCTCCAACAGCTGTAGAGCCACCTGGAATAACATAAAGAAATCAAAAAAGAGTTCAAGTCTCTAGAAAAAACCCTATATGCAATCTATACTAACTCTCAATAACTACTCAAGAACATCTGTCTTGACTGGGTGCATGTACAGTACCTTCTCTTGGCCTTGGCCCATGGCGAGGAACTTGAGTCTGTTGCCTCCAAACCCTGTGCGTTCAGCCAGCTTCATAAGGTCGCTGGCCGGCTCAGAGCCAGGGCTCAGGATGAAGACGATGGGTGAATTTGGTGTGCTCTGCTCAAAGATAGCCTCAAAGCTAATCACCGGGGGCTGGACGTACCTGATAAGAGGGAGGAAACAGAGAGAAAAAAGATGCTTCCTCACAAAGACCTGGATGGTTTATTTATCTCTTTACCCATCACACTGTAGAGTGTGTTGTTTGTGATTGTGCATGTCCAACTCACTTTTCTCCCATAGTGATGGTGACATAGTCACTCACGGCGCGATACACTCTGTCCAGCCGGAAGCAGCGCAGCAGTAGAAGCTTCTGGAAGGACGTAAGGCAATCCTTGTACTTCATAGGGAAGGCCACTTGTTCTGGTCCATCCAAATCATACCACTGGGAGACAAGAAGGGTTGAGAGTCTCAGTTCAACCTGATAGTTATGTCTTACACATAATCTCTTTGGTAAATGACTGTGTGTGCATAGGAGCTTGCACGCATGTTGGAATTACTCACTGATTTCCATTCACTGGGGTTCTTCTCTATGTCGTCTATCAGTGTACCAAACTGTTCAGGGAAGAGCTCGGCGAGACGCACTATGTCCTCCCAACCCTGATCGGGCAGCCACGCGCAAGGCTTCTTACGCTTACTCTTCTCCAGGGACAGGTTCCCTGCACGTAAAATAAATAAATAAATAAACATGTTGGGCAAAAGATCGCTTGTGTCCAGTGGTCTACACTGACTGGAGCCTGAGTGGGGTCTAATCATTGTGGGTAGTTAATAAATGTCTGATACTGTGCAAATGTACGTTTTAGAAGTGTTCATCTAGTGGATTTTTGCATGCGCTTCTCTAATGTGTTGATGCTCATTGGAGGAGCTACCCTTTTCTTCTCACCTTTGAGGAAGAACTCCAGCTCATCCTGGGGAGCCCGCCCCTCTGCCTGCTCAATCTTAATGGTCATGTTGAAGGAGAAAAGGAGTTTGTGTCTTTCAAACAGACCTGAATAACAGAGCACAGGATGGTTATAGTCTGTAATAAACTCCATAAACAGGTTCTCGCTCACAATGGACAAGAAGTCTGAGTCTCACCGGTGCAGCCGTAGTTATAAACATTGTGAGTAAGAGTGTCCATGATATTCTTGAGCCTCTTGGGAAGAATGGAGTCAGGCAGGGATTTGCGGAGAGAGAAGTCAAACACATCCAGGAATGAGGCTAGGGAATACTGGTACATGCTGTTGACCTGAGCCATCTCTGCCAGGACAAAGAAAAGGATGGCTCCACGCTTAGCCGCTGGTCGATAGCCGTCACGCAATTTATCGATGTCTACTGACGTCTTCTCCGCGAGCTTCAACTTCTCAAACACCTGACGGTTTAGCACAGAAAAAGGTCAAAGGTCATAGACTCTGTAAGGGACTGTGGTTTGAGATTAAAATGATATGTAGACAGCACTAAATAACATATTGTCTTCAAGACTAAATCTACAGTGAATGACACGTTAAAAGTGTTCTCTTCTGTGCGCTTTTCTCTCCCCGCTGGTTGTACATGCCTCGCTGGCTTTGGACTTGGTCTCCTCCAGCGTGTGAACCAGCTCGACGTTATCCAGCATGTTTCCGGTGGAGGTGGTGAGCTCCCGCAGGAGCGAGTCCTCCAGGTCCTTCAGCAGACGCTTGTTCTCGCTTGTCTCCTGAATGAGCCTCTCTCTCTGCTCCTCCAATTCCTTACGCTCAAAACCCACCAGCACACTCAGCAGCTGGTCCTCCAGTCCTTTCAGTGTCACTGACACACAGAAAAAACACGTACAGAGAAATCACGCAGAGATACAAACCCAAAAATACACGTTATATGCCCATAGATACAAATAGGTCCCAATCAAGGCAATCAGTTCTTGTGCAAATAATAACCATGTGCTTTAAAATCATTCTTACCAGTGTAATTAATGACCATGGCCTTGCCAAACACGGCAGGGGAGTATTTGGGGTTGGCTAACTTGGTGTTGAGATAGAGTTTGAAGTTGGGGTCATAATCGATCTCCTTGTCGCCGAGCACAATGACCTGCCGACCCTCTGCCCCTTTGACGTTCTTTTCCAAGACGTTGTCGATGACCGGGTCTATGTACTCATCCACGTCTTGGAACAGAAAGGGGAAGCCGTACTTGATGGCCATTTCCAGCTGCTTTAAGAAGTCTGGGTCATTGAATGAGGAGATCTGAAGATAAAAAAGAATGGGAGGGATATTAGGGATTGCTTAAGGGGATTCTGCAAAGGATGTAAAGGCTATGTAATCTTAAGCAGCCAAACACCATGTCCTCTGATTGGTAGTCTCTTTTTGGTTAGAGAGGGATAGGGTCAAATTTTTCACAACAGCATTTTTTTTTTCGGGAAAACTCAAATAAAACTCAAGAGAAACATATTTAAACATTTCAAAAACTTCACAGAATACAGTCTGTTAGGTGTAGTAGATGCTGACAAACAGAACAAGAGAGGCAGATCAGTATCTGGTCCTGCAAGACCACCAACAGTGAGAGTAAGTCCAGCCCTCATACAAGACAAAACCACATACGAGGTGTAGGAGTCAAGTTTGGGAGTCAGGCCTTTCAGTCTAAATGAATTCGGGTGCAGTGTTTTTCTACCTTCAGGTTGCTCTTCTCCTCTTTCTTTTTGATCCAGTTGAGGGCCTGCTGTTGCGGGTCGATGCACATGGGGAAACGGCTGGCTCTGGTGGTCAGCATGCCATTCTGCACTGACAGCTCATCAGGAGGCAATCCCTCCGAACCCCACCTATAACAACACGGAAGCTCAGTAACCTTGTCTCACACACACACACACACACACACGCACACACACACACAGGCCCGTAAACACACACACACACACCCAAACGGACACACTCACTTGCTGATCTCGACCTCGTCGGTAAGCAGGCTCTCTATGCGGAAGGGCTGGCTCAGGGGGATGCCTCTCTCCAGCACGTCTTTCTGCCAGACCTCGTACACCATCTCATTACGGAAGTCCCAGCTGAAGGCTCCCTCGTAGCTCAGGAAAGCCGCACAGATCAGACAGTCTCCGAGGAGTCGGATGCGTCTCTGTTTCAGCTCCTCCAGGTCATCAGTCCAACTGGAAACACAACACATACACAACTACAAACACACTCAACAAAACAAGCTGTGCGCCAGCCTAGTTACCCTTTTTATGTAATTAAACAATTTTGGTATACAGTGACATTTTTTATAAATGGTACAGATAAAACCTTTATAAGGAAGTGTCTGAGTGGTTTGAATAGTGAGTGGTTTATGTTGTGAAACAGAGCTACAATAAATAAATATAATATACAGTAGTATGGATCATACAATGTATCTTTAATTGTAATGTATAAATAGTAGTAAGTTACTGTATACAGAGCATGAGTATAAGTGCCAATCACCATATGCAATAATGTATTGCATGTGTAGTACAGAGAGTCCATATACTAATGATGGTAAGTAGTAACGTACTGTACATATAGTTCAGTGAGTCCACATCCTAATGATGGTAAGTAGTAATCTACTGTACATATAGTTCAGTGAGTCCACATCCTAATGATGTTAAGTAGTAATCTACTGTACATATAGTACAGTGAGTCCACATACTAATGATGTTAAGTAGTAATCTACTGTACATATAGTATAGTGAGTCTTTGCACTGACCGTTGGTTCTCGGAGCCCAGACCAGAGATGAGTTTATCGGCTGCGATCAGCCTTCTCTCCATGATTTCAGCCTCCTCCTGCAGCAGCTGCTTCTCCGACATGGCAGCACCGTATTTGTCCCCCAGCGCGGCCAGCTCCTTCTGGATGGTGCCCAGTTCGTTCTGGATCCTTTCTAGCTCCCTCTTGCTCTGGAAGAAGTTCCTCTCCAGCCGTGCCACCTGAGGAAACAGATTACAGACAAGGCTATCAGTTCATTTCTCCATACGGGCTTTGCACATCCCGTGAACACCTCTTGTGTATCATAAATACAAAATAAGCAAAACTATAGCACATTGCTACAAAACACCTTAGAATGCTTCTCATTTGGTATAATATAAATATACACAGTGAATTCACCAGGCTTAATTTGGAACAGTGTGGCAATATGAACTTTGTCATCAATTTGTGCTGGTACAGTTGTAGTATTTAAATATGATGGGGTAATACATAATGTACTGCATGTGTAGTACAGTGAGTCAATATACTAATGATGGTAAGTAGTAATGTACTGTACATATAGTACAGTGAGTCCATCTACTAATGATGGTAAGTAGTAATGTACTGTACATATAGTACAGTGAGCCCGTACACTAATGATGGTAAGTAGTAATGTACTGTACATATGGTATATCAGTGACATAATAATCATGATGTCAGTGTCTTGTCCTGTGGATGTATGATGGGATTAGTCTTATACAGTGTCCTCTGTGTTTATAATTTGTGATTTCTGACCTTTTCTCTCTTTGGTTTGATCTCTCTGGCCACATCGCAGTAACCCATGACTGCCTCAACAAACTTCAGCATCCCAGAGCCAGCCTTACTGATCGCTTGCATCTCCTCAAAACTCGTGTTCAGGTTCTTCAAGAAGCCTGGACGAACAGAGCAGGGACCAAAAGAACAGTGGAGTGAATACTGTGACCCGTTTCAAAAAGGAAAACTCATGACTAATCCATACGAACTCATGACTAAACAAGGCAGAGGCTATACTGTAATCTATCTGGCAGTGACCTGCAGTGATGTAGGTGTAGCGTAACAGGACACCAGCTTAAATCAGGTATGACCCCAAAGCTAGAGGTTTAGACCACAGCTGCCCAAAAAAAAAAAAAAAAAGATGTGGCCCCTTCTACTACACTTTCAGCTTTAGCTCACAGTTCAGCCACAGGGTGGGTGTGTGCAAAGGAGGCACTGACGACGAGGATGGGATTCGAACCCACGCGTGCAGAGCACAATGGATTAGCAGTCCATCGCCTTAACCACTCGGCCACCTCGTCCTGAAAACTTTCGGAAGCACTGCAATACCGGGCCGACGCGTGGAGCGGCCGGAGCAAGCCCCTGTGCCGACTCCCTGTTCTAAAAATGCGCTTAACATGGCATTCTCGAATAGAGAACTTCTTCGGAGTAGAGCAACTGACAGAGCTCCACTCACCCCGCACTGTCTTGACCTGGCTGGCATTGATAGAATCACAGTCCATCTCCATGAGCGAGCGGAGGAAGTTCGCCTCTGACATCATCCCCTTTGCCGATTTCCAGCTGATCTCTTTGTAGCCTCTCATGACTAGGATACACTCACACACCACCTGCACCTGTTTGGGCGGCTTGGCAAAGGACCTGCGTGTCACAGTCATCAACAAAACAACATCACAATCAGACACATAAAGAGTACATGACATACCACCGCACATTAAAACAACGACTGTGGAAAACAATGACACCAGACATGGGTTTGAGTTCTCCATCGCTGTAAGTAAAGGAAATCACAACACAAAGCCCATATATAACTCACATCTAGACAACATAATTACTTCAAATGGCACTGTGCAAAGCCATTATGAGTCTGAAGGGAGACGAGATCCAGGTCATACAGCTGAAGATTATGTGTAATGAATCAATGAGGTATACTCTGGAGTTTATCAGTGCACACTCAGCTCTGTGCTCAAGATGTGTTGGACCTGATTCAATTGTACATACAGATGAAAATGGAAGATCAGATCACAAATCTCTTTTATCCCATACACTGATCTGGGGCCATTAATAGCTGCAGGAGAGGACGTGCTGAGACTGAAAGGGTAGTCTTCAGTGCACTGAGTGGAATGAGGCTGAACATTCCTCTTCATGACACGTCTGCTCTCTCTCTCTCTATCGTTTCATTCGCCTGGAGAGTAATGTGAGAGAGCAGCGCTGGCTCTCACCTGATCTCTGTGACGTCAGATTTGTCCAGGTCCTGCAGAGCCATTCGAGCCGCTTCCAGTGCGGGCAGAGCCTCTGCCAGAGAGCTCTCAGCATCTTTCTTCTCCACAGCAATCACCTTATTCTGCTCCTCTATCTCCTTGGCCTTATCCTCCGCCAGGGTTTTCTTCTCCTCCGCTACACCGCACAGACGGGATTGTAACGAACACACGCATAGATGCATAAAACAATACACAGAACAATGCACAAAGGAATTAACAAACAAACCAATCAATCCATCACTAACATAATATACCTGACATAACACCTACAAAGAACCACAAGAAACAGTGATCATGGATTGAAACGCATTAATAAAATATGATAAGATAATAATAATGACTAATATAAACTCAAGTTAAATGTAGCTTTATCTAGCCGGAACAGCAATTGAAATGTGTCTTGTGCTTCCATACTAACCCACAGCTGTGTTAGTGGAGATCTCCTGCAGGAGAATCTCACAGGCTGCAGACTTCTCTGCCAACACTACTTTCTGTTCAGCAAGCTTTAGGTTCAGCTCTGCCAACTGCACGCTGGCTTCTTCCAGCTTATCCAAACCACCCTCCAAACGCTTACACTGAGCTGAGAAATACACACACACACACACACACACACACACACACATTTATATTCACAAGCACGCACACAAACACAAAAGGGAAAACTTTACAAAAGCTCACACGTTGGACAAAATAAAAGAGAGAAACGCATAACCAGCACTAGCGTACCCAGGATGTACTTGTCTTTGTCCTCCAGCAGGCTGGAGTAGGTGCTGATGAAGTCCAGGTAGTTTTTTGGGGTGACGTAGTTGCTCCGACGCAGCTTCTGTAAGAAGAGCTTGCTGTACTCTCCCACAGAGCCATGGACCATACACACATGGTTAATCACTGCTTCTGCATGGGACTCTGGGATCATCTGGTTCTCTCCTGGGCAAGGGAACAAACATGGATCAGGAGAATAAATCCCACCCTGTCAGAGAGGCCTGACTGTATAACGCATTTAAAAAAAAAAAAAAAATTAACACACTCTATTACATTAACATGTTCTATCCACAAAACTGTTGGTGAGGATGAAATGGTCAGGACAGTGGGTGCTCTCTGAACATTTCTCTCTTTAAAATGTTCTCTTCTATTGTGATTTATGACGCATGAATTTCTGTAGAATGGAGATCCATTTTAATATCTAGGTCACGGTAGCGACTGCCTCCCAGTATAAATGCTCACCTAGGAAGGACTGGGCAACTGCATGAAGGGCTTGAGGAGGCCAAGGTAAGAACCAGTCAATACCCGTGTTATTCACCAATCCTGCATCACACACACACACACACACACACAGAGCAAATGAAAGACAGGTAAGAAGAACATCACAACTGCAAGACCGCAGAGGACAACTTTCAGCTTGGGTTTTATGCTGACTTTATGCTGACCCACTGTATGAGTGATATTTCCATAACATATATGTAAGAAAACAGTATTCAAGTAGCCTGCTTTTGTAGACTGTTGTACTTTTGAAAGATAGTTGCTAATAGGTTAAATTCGTATGGTATGCTAAAGTTGTCAAAATCCATCAAAGGCTTTGCTCTGGCACCTGGAAAGTTCCTGCAGCGTGTTCTGAGAGTGTCTCCGACCGGGGACATGCCAAGCACAATGTGCAGGTTGTTGGCGCTCTTGTTGACAAAGAACTGCCACACGCTCTCTTTGGACGGGCCAGAACCCATCTTCATGGCCTCATCGCGGAGCTGATTCAGAATCGACTCCTTCTCATCGTCTGGAAACAGCGCCGGCACCATGCCTACAAAGCCCAACAGAACAAAGCGCTGTAATCATAACCAGAACTGAGAGAACAGCTCTCAACAGAGCATAAAAATACACAGTCTAGCAGCGTGATGTCCGCTGGGTTTTTTTTAACAAAACACAGAGGAAACATTTTATATTCATCTGACAAAGTGGAAGTTTCTAGTAAAAAAAAAAAAAAATCCCTGAGGAGAACCTGAGGTGAGCATGTTATTGATGAGCTCCAGAAAGCCTTCCTCGGCCACGTGGGCATCGGTAAACAGGAAAACCATTTTCTTATTCTCAATCCCCAGCTTCAGGTACAGCATTTTCAGGTCCTCACGGAAATTTGTCTCCGAGTACCCTCTACTCAGCACGATCTCAAACACCTTGGAAAGCACAAAAAGAAGCAAAGCGTTAGGCCAGAATATTCTGTTTCTGGATTAATGAAAACAAAAGAGATACAATAAACTGACAACGCTCACCATTCTTCCAACAACATTCTCCACAAACACACTGGATATATGGAAATATTAAAACATGTTCAATGGGGTAATGGAGAGTAAAAGAGTATTGAAAAAATTAGGGGTAATGAAAACATTTTTTTTTCTCTTGGTGCTTCTCTCTGGTTAAGCTCTACCTCACATTCTGCAGTGAAGGCAGCCAGTCTGGTGAGGGACTGTTTGCCAGACCCTCCCACTCCCACCAGCAGGGCATGCCCGCGGTCCATCCGTATGATGCGGTGAACTCGAGTCAGATGCTCCAACGCGTCGTCGAAAAGCACCAGATTCATACGCGTCTTGTTCTCGTTGTACTCCTCCAGGATCTCCTGCAGAGTAACAGGGATCTGTCAGTCTCTCTTACAAAACAGCTAAGCAATACATTACTGCTTTCCTTCACCCAGCGTGAGAAAGATGGTTTTACCCTGTGCTCATGAAATACTTGGCACACATTATGTTCACATTAGGAAAAAAGATCTTCTACAAAGAAATTGTTATTGGTAGAGGGGGAGAAATTAGTTTCCAGGTCAGTTTCTTCAACAGAGGTGGCTGTGATCTTCCCCCGTGTATTGGTTATGTCTGACTGCATGACATTGTCTGCTTCATACCTGGAACAGGGCTTTGGAGGCATCATAGTCTTGGATGTCCTCATAGACTCTGGGCTCAGACTCATTGAGGGCCGTTCTGTAATCTCCAAACAGGACGGGGTCTCTCATGGCCGACTCCAACTCTGAAGGGAAATGCTCTGCTATCAGACTCTTAACATGGCCTTGTACCTGGAGACCACCACAGCACAGAAACACATACAAACAGAGCACGTATGAAGACACAGGACCAGCAGGGTTAAAGCAGACATAAGAAAATGTTTTCAGTATCACTCATCTCTCAGTCCAATTCCTGCAAAGACCAGTGCCCTGAATGATTTATTCTGACACTAACACAGCCTGTTAAATTAAGCATGATGAACGGTTGATTAGTTCATTCAGGTGTGCTAATAACATGCTAGAGCATTCCTGGAAGCGGCCTCTGTAGGAATGGATTTAGAAAAAACTGCAGATTTAAAGAGAAATAAAGAAATCCATAGAGATACCAGTGTTTTGTCAGTCTCATTAATGAGCCTGTCATGAAAAACCCTTAGGCATTCGTTCCTCCACACACGGACGAACTGGGCCACTGTGAGGAATCTGGTGGAAAAAAAAAAAGATGAACAATCCCATTGAGGACACTGAGGATGAAAGTGAAGTCCAGGAAACAGAAGAACCACGGTACGTACCTTTCAGCGTTGGTAAGAGTTAGGCCGTTATAGACCCTGGAGAGGTCCCGAAGATTGAAGATGTAGTGAAATTTGGAGGGGGTTGGGGGCAGGTCCTTAATTATGGTTTTGTACAACTCCAAAGTGCAAAAGGTCAGCTTATCGCAGATTTTTTGTATACACTCCTCAAATGGCTACAAAGAAGAAAAACAGATTCACATGAAATATCGAAACAATGGCTTTGAACTATAATGGTCCAACCATCAGCCATTACATTGTAACCACTGTCCTTCGCTCTGCTCTTACCCTTGTATGGCCTTTGAGGATGGAGGAGTAGATGAGGTGCAGAGCGTCCTCCTCTGGGAAGGGGATGTTGAAGACGCTAAACAGGGAAATGAAACGAGGATCAACCTCATTTCTCCCTCCTCCTGCTTTCCCCATGGCAGCGATGAAGCCCAGGTCCTTGAGAATTTTGTAGTTCAGCTCCTTCCCCCTGTCGTACATGCCCCCGCGATCCAAGAGCAGCTTCAGGAGAGCAATGGGCTGCTGAGTGCCGTATTCATCCACCTAAAAGACCCGAGACTTATATTTATTGGTACAGACACTTACTGTTTAACAATGACAGTCGAACGTACGCTGTATAATGCTCGTAGATAAACAATTTAAGAGAAACACATGGCGTTAAACATCTTCAGACAAACATATGCTGTACAACATCTGTCACATATAACACAAAACTCTAAAATAAAGTACAAACATATGGAAAATATACACAATTCACAGCTGGGGTGAGCACTCACACGTGGCATGTTGAGGTCATCCATAAACACAAGCAGTCTCTTGCCCATTGGGGGACCATATGTCTCCTTGGTCCTTTTCTCAACGCTGGCCTCCAGGTTCCTTTGAAGATCCATAGATGTTGTTCTCGACGAGAAATTGATGGTCAGGATCGTCTAAAACATATCGATACCGACATTAAGCGCTGTAATGGGGATTCGGGATTAAAACCCAAACGATCTGAGATACGGTCGCGTCGCAGGACTCACGGTTTTGTCCGTGTTGAGATTGTTTAAGAAGTTTTGAGTGGTGGCAGTCTTGGATGTCCCAGATTCTCCCACCAGCACCACTGGCCTCTTCACCTTCACCATCTGCTCCAGGAGCCAAGTAGCACGAGTGGTGTCCACTGTGGGGACTGAGAGACGGACAGAGTGAATGACAGAGCAGCGCTGAATAACAGAGAGTCGGACACTTTTGACCAACACTGTTGGTGCTCTTACCGAGAATGTCGATAAATTTCACTTCCGGACTGTGGATATATTTGGTGACCAGAGAGCTCCAGGGAACCCATTTCTTTGTAGTCCCATCAAAGTGAAAGTCATAAAGAGTTGGCAAGTAGCCTATAAGAAAACAAATCTCATATGTAAACGGAAACCACATGTGCAGCTGTCATTTAGCACAAATTCAAATGCTTTTCACATCCTGTGTAAAACAACCTAACACAGTAACACTTACTAACAATCCAGAATCAAGACAGCAGTTTAGATTAAGGAGGAACCTTCAATCAACTTACGACACTAATGAACGTATAGATGCTGATTAACTAAGCTGACCTGGTTCTCTAACGTAAACAGTTAACATTACACTTAATGTCCAGTGAATAGTTCACATAATGAACAGCTTAGCCAAACTGCAGTCCTACTGTTATGGTTATGTGAGCCACTTATGTTGTCACCTGGGATTTCACCGGGGCCGGCGAGAGTTTTCTCATCATGAGCAGTTGTTAGGCAGGACAGCTTCTTAATCAAGTCATCAAATTTCTGTCGGCCTTTGTCTAAAAGGGTGGCGCCCAACGAGCAGTAGAGGGCCTCCAGAAACACACACTCCAGCTCCTGGGTATTTAACCCTTCTCCCTCCAATAGAGCATCCAGCATCATGGACAACTGCACCACCTATGAGCGCACACACACACACACACACACACACACAAACACACAAATATACAGCCAAGACTCACTTAACCTTCCAAACTGAGCACCCACAGTGCATAGAATATACTTGTAAGGAGCAACCGGGATGCTTCATTAAATCTGACCAAACATGAAGAAAAGAAACATCTTCATCACACAGCAGACCCAGGGCCTTGGCCATGAAACAGAGTGTGTTCTTCAGCTGAGCTCACCATGTTTAAATCTGTCTGTGGAACAATAGTCTTCAGCTTGTCTCCTTGACGACCATCCACCACACCATCCACTATCATATCTATAGCCTTGGGCACATACTTCTCAAACAGGTTCCTAAGATCAGATTGCTCCTGAAAATAAGAAAAAATATAATTATTATTTTTAAAGAATATAAGGTGTCTATAGTAGGAGAGGGAAAAAAAAAAAAAGACCAAAGATTCATACTTTTGGAGGTCTGCTGTTGACCCACTTTTGCCAGAAGGGTTCATAGCGGAGATTTTTGGGGTCAACAAACACCATTCCACAGCGAGAGACAGTGGCAGGTGAGGCATACTGCAAGTCCCCAACCTACGATAAAATGAAATAACTGCAACTGAAAGTATGGTACTGTAGGTAGGACACACAGAATTAATTCTCAGAACTGACATGTATGTTAAATTACTGTTCTCTTTCTGACAAGGCAATGCTGCATACCAGTATCACGCATGAACAATCAACCGTGATGTTTACGCTCCAGGCTAGAAACAACCTACCTCAAAGAGCAGCGCGCAGTGCGCCTGCAGACGGATTCTCTCCCCATTGGCCAGTGTCAAGAGTTTGTTATCATCCATCACTGAGTTCATGTTCTCCACCCACAGAGCGTCCACATCACCATCAAAGAGAATGTATCTATAGGATACAAGCTCTTAGTGTGTTAACCAGTCATTGCTTCATTATAGCGCAAAGCACTCCGTGAACAACTCTCCAAATATCTCACATTTGAAGACACATCCTGAAGAAACACCCAACGTCCATGTAAGTCATGGAGGACACAGCCATGTCAGAGTGCACATATACTTTAGATCCTTGGTTTATATGACTACCTTCTCTCTTTTTTGTCTGTGGGTTTGTTGATGTCGCGAAATATGTTGGACAGTATCCCGTCCGTCCAGTCTCGGGTCACGGGGTCCAGGATGCCGTAGAGCTCAATCACGCTCATGGCCTTTGGGTTCAGGGTGTACAATTTAGTCACAAGCCCCAACCTGAAAATATATTATCATATTCAGAGTCAACAAAGTTTCAGTACGTTTTCTTTTGTTTGATTGGGTTTTTCTTTTCTTTTTTTTTACATGTTGCGACTGGTTTTTCTGTATCAGTCAGAGAAATCAAAGCCAACACAGATATAGCCTAAGCAAAAGAAATGCTTCCTAGTGGATCTAACACATGCTGTTCTGTACGCTCCCAGGATCCATGAATATGAAACACCGCAGTACACAGCTCAGAAAGATGTAGGCTCTATGAGTATCTCAACATTCATTTTCATGTGAACCAGTCAAAGAATGAGTTATTCTTCAAAACTGTCTTCATGGGGCAGTCACCTGGTCTGGGACTGGCACAGTGTGTTGATGACCACAGACTTGCCCCCTCCTGTAGGTCCCACCACCATGGTGGTGTGTCTGGTCATCATGGTTTCATACATCTGCACCACCTTGTCCACCTGGAGATGAAGACCTCTGCCGTATTAATACACTCAAGCTCCAATATCTGAAAAGCCTGTCTCTCATGATTTGGGATTCTGTGGGACCACTAGGATGGGCCAGTGAGTGACTGGGGTGCTAAGCATTGTATGATTGCTTAGAATTAAACAGCAGCTCATTAGACAGGCAGAGACAGTAGCTCCCGAGTGACAGCAGGCCAAAGCACTGCATTACAGTGCATGTGAACCTTTGAATTCTTTGAGTGCTATAATGAAGTGAACAGTGTCCTCCTTCACGCACGTTACATTGCCTGACATGCTGTTTTATACCATTTTTTTGTACTGCTAGTTATATACGCCTTAAAGATAAGGCAGAATGTGCGCTTTCATCAGGTTGATGGAGTTATTAGGTACACACGGGCTACTAGTTATAACAAATCTGAAACAGAAACCAAGGTGAGAGGAAGGGAAAAAAGGGAGAGAGAGAGAGAGAGAGAGAGAGAAAAGAAATGAAGAGAGACCTGGTTTGGGAGCATAACGTATTTGTTTTCCTGCAGGATTTGCTCCACAGCATCGTTAAAGCTAGGGTAGCGTACACGGGGACAGTCCAGGCCAGGGAACAGGTCTGAGATCAGTCCCAGAAACAGAGGCACGTCCTCAAACACAAACTTAGGCAAGTTCATGTCCCTCAGAGCTCGCATCAGAACCACATCCTGAAAAACAGAGACAGAGACAGAGACATTTCAGGGCTTGCTGAATCTGGCCAGTATCAATAGGCACCGCTGGAATGTAGACAAAGGCTACGTACCTCATTGAGATCAGGTGAACCTCTCTTCAGCTCTCCTGCCATGACCAAAACAGATTTTAGCGCCCGCAGTCCAAAATCATAGTGAGACTGTTTGGACAGTTGTTCACGGGCTAATTTATACAAGACTGTCATCTTCTTTGCCAGAGCCTAGAATCAAAGCGGAAAATATGTACCAATAATTGGAATAAAACAGTCAAACTCTTACCTCATGTACAAAACTATAAGCTGTATGGTAGTTTTCACACGTGCTGTATGTAAAAAGCTGTAAAAAGAATGAAACTTTTCACATATTTCTTTAAAAAAAAATATTCTCTAAAATATGAATCGATATGTAGTTCTTCACAGGGTGTTTCTGTGGTTTCGTCATGGCGGGGGCGTGTGTGTAGGTCTGTTTCTCACTTTCGCCATGAGGAAGCCCTCAGAGAAGAGCATGATCTCACAGATCTGCTGCAGGTCGGGGACGATGACCACCACGGGTCGGAACAGAGCCTTCACCGACTCCGGCAGCTCGGTCCGCCCAGCATAGCCGGGATTCATGGTGATGAAGATGCCCATACGGCTATCCAGGCTGATTTCCTGACCTTCAAACTGTGGGAAGAGAAAAAAAAAAAAACCATCTGTCAGTCATAACACTCTCATTTTCAATGATTCAGACTGTCATGTTAATTAAACTACTCAAAAAAGAAAACCTCACACAATGTCACACTCTTTTTTGAGGGACTGACTGCATCACTGAGCAGGACCAATGCACAGCTGCTAACGTACGATGCGGAATCCAAACAAAATAATTGAATGATTTCGGATTGATGCTTCAGTGAATGTAAATGTGACTTGTCTCACATGGAACCTCTGGAGATGCAGGATGAGAGCGTTACGGATGGTGTGGATCTGAGAGGAGATGACAGACAGCACGGAGGCGTCTATGCGATTGAACTCATCAAAGCACCCCCAGGCTCCACACTGAGCGAGCCCTGAAAAGATTTTCCCTACGGCCTGAGCGCACAGTCACAGCAGGAGAGAAAACACAGACAGAAGAACAAGAGAGTGAGAAATCAGGAGGTAAAACACAGTTGGGAGCGTGAGAAAATGAAGATTTAAATTTCATTTTCTAAGATTTATTACCATGTAGTCCATGCCCTCTCCACAGTTAGTGACCACACACAGCAGACCCAGGGCCTTGGCCAGGTCTTTAGTGGACTCTGTTTTCCCCGTGCCCGCTGGGCCGGCGGGCGCCCCACCCAGATACATGGAAAGAGCCTAAGGCACAAATAGATTACCATTATTCAACTTGCACGTCCACACACACACACACACTCAGTTTTCCATAGCCCAGGAGGCTGACAGAAGAGTGCCAGGCAGACCTGGGTGAGAGTGAGGTAGATTCGGTCAGTCAGCGGGGTGATGACCAGACGACCATTCAGCCCCATGTACTCGTAGCCATAGGAGAACTGAGCGCTACACTGGCGCACAAACAGGTCGTCGGGCTCTCTGTCCCAGTAGAATCGAAGCTGACTCTCCCACTCGAACTCACGGGCATCTGTAATACTGGGAACACAGTGAAAGAGAGAGGGTGAAGTAACAAACCAGTTTCATATGTCTGTGGCGTATCCATGGCTACCTGGACTTAAACTACCACATACCCATAAGATCAGCAGTGTTACTAACAAAGGCAGGTGCAGTCATTAGTGTTGTCACGAGCACAACAGCACACAGTACAAACACACTAAATTCCTCTGAGGTTGGTTCCCTCTAATCATATACACTGTCTTTAGTAACATGTTAGGCGTTTACCTGTCCCTAACAAAGCTGTCTACAATGTCTCGGGCGTGGACGTCTATGATGAGAACGGTGTTGATTTTGCGTCGGTCGTTCTTCTTTAGAGGCTGCGTGATGCGTTTCACCAGGTCGTCGATCTGCTGATGCATCTTCTTGGCGTAGTTTTTCAGTGCCTGTTTATCACCTTTCTTGACTCTGTTGAAGACATCCTCCACCTCCCAGGTCCACCATATCTGGTTTCCAGCCAGTACAACCATTCCCTGATAGTCCAACATCCAGTCCACCCTTAAAACAGTACAAACATGAGGGATGGAATGTGGTACAGTACGATCAGAGGTTTATTTTAACATTCAGTTATCGTCTCACAGCTATTCTTCATTTTACATTTCCACCTTGAAGTTCAGTTCAAGCTCTTGATAAATTTTCTCCCTGATATAAGTCTCCTTTTGTTGATCCATCTCTAGTTGTACTGTTGATAATTTCCTGGCAGTTAATATACTGTTCAGGGGCCACTTTCAATATAATAAATACTCAACACATGCTCACCTGGTGGAGATTATGATCATTTTTCAGTAATTTTTCACAGTAATCAAATGCTCTGAGACATCATTTATTCACCATAATCACATATGAATGAGCCGCAGTGTTGGACTATGTTTGATGATCGTTTATATTTCATCCTGCACAAAAGGCTGCATTTATGTCCTATTTCATGAAAGCTATTTTTTAAGTCGATTTAACTCTCGGGCAAAGGTAATCTTGGTTTGGAATCATATACCTGCTCTTGTGGCGTTCATAGTTATAGATGGCTTCCTTTGTAATGAGTCGATTTGTCCTCCTCATTTCCAGTAGAACCGCAGTCATCCACTCCTCCACTCTGCCCTCTGCTGGCACAGGCTGTCTGAGGTCCATCACCTCCCCCTCCGCAGAAACCAGTGCCCCCGCCACCGTCTCACCGTTCCCCCCGACATCAAACCGCAGAGACGCGATGTTGTCGTACATCTGCGTTCAATAAGGAGAAACACAAAATGTCTCTTTTGATGGTGAACGCTCAGCAGAGATAGAGAAATCAAAATGCCTTTCATTTCTGCCTTTCGCTGATGTTGTGCTTTAGGGTGAGGCTTTAGCATTAGGGGTAGATTCCCAGTTCGAGGTTTAAAGTTTCGGGGCAGTACCTTGATCATGTGCTCTTGTACGGCAGTGGGTTCACTACTACCCAGAATGCTGAGCAGCTCATCATCAGAGATGAAGAAAAACCGTGGGAAAGCGTTGCGTTTTGAGTCCAGATAGTCGTTCAGGCTCTTCTGACAGCGTTCCAGTCCATCGCTCAGGCTCTGCAGGTCTGTCAAACGGTTCGGGACCAGGCAGCACTTCTTGATGCCCGGGTCCCTAGTCGTATCCGTCATAATCTAGTGGCGGGTCAAAAGACAAAGGCAAAACAAAAAAACAAACAAACAAACAAATAAACATCATCAAATAGTTGTAAACTATAGTGGACATGTGGTTTTAGCTGTGCATAGTGGCTACCTTCTTGAACATTTTGTCAATGTTGTCAAACTTTTTGGCCTCCTCTGGTAGCTGGGCACGGATGTCCCCTCCAATGAAAATGCTCTCCAGGTACATCCACTTACGCTGCACTAACATCCACACCTGGACATGCAGTGGTATATCGTATTAGAGTAACTTAATGCAGAAGTGATGGGAAGGCAACACAATCAAAGCGATTCAATGAAAAAACTGAAGCTGTGCCTTGTTTTGGCCAGTAGATGTCACACTAACCTCAATGACTTCACTAATGAGTGACAGGTTCTTCTCCCACTGCTGTACGGTGGCCAGGAAGGGCCCCACAAAGCGGCTGCCGGCCATGCTCTGTAAATTCATGGCGCTGTCATCCAGGTTTTGCATAATCTCATCCACTGATCCCAGAACAGAGCCTCGCTCCTGCGTTCCTTTGAAGTAGCGCTGCACGGTGAATTTCATGTTCTCCCAGGTCTCTACCACCTCCTTTACACCCTGCCCACACACAAAAATGGGTAAATAAAAATAATTTTTATATATACAGCACCTTTCAATTATAAGGGTCAAGCTGCTAAAAGGTTAGAAAAAAAGACTTGCAAAATACACAAAATGAACACAATACTGCAAATCTGTTCACAGAGTGATGTGACTACATGCATGTTAATATAAGAATGGCTTCAGAAAGCCTTTGAAAGATGCAACAGAGAAAGTCATTCTTACATGTTAGGGCTACTCCAGACTCAAAGACTTTTAACCTCAAAGGCATAGTCCTTTTAAGATTTTACCTTTGACCTTGGAATGACACCCTATAAGATATGTCTTGTGGCCAGTTTGGTCAGACCAGAAAGCATCAAAATCATGTCAAAATAATTCGATTTGATTTGATAATTGCACGTTGTGATGCCAGATGGATTTGCGACCTTCTCAATGCTGAGTTCTTTGACCGCTGAGGTTACAATGTCACTGATGACGCTGCCGTACTTGTGCAGCTCCATGGCAAACATATTTTCCAGAGTGAAAGTGTCTGGATTCATGTCAAAGCTGGTGCTGGTCCTCTCCATAAGCTCCTTCCAGTGTCTGAATGAACAGCCGACAAACCATAATCCATAACCTCAAAAGGCGAACTCCACCCAAAAAACAATTTAGAAATGCACAGATGACTGCTAATGTGTAACTAAATAAAAATGGGTTAAACTTTATTCTCTCACCTCTCTCTCAAGGCCTCATTCTTCAGGTCTAACAGAAGAGGCAGAGACTCTTTGAACTCCTTCATGCGTCCGTCGAGAAAGAAGGCCACAGGCATCGCTCTCACGTCTTTGGGTAACTTGCGCAGGCTCTTGATGAAGCCTTCAATGCCTTCCTGCAGCAGCTGGATGTTCAGGTTTGCCCACAGAGTCTGAGACCATTCTGTTTTAGCAGCCTGAGACACACACACACACACACACACACACACACACAGAGGGAACTGAGCAGTCACACACACTGATAAACAAACGTCATGCTTCATTTTAATGAGAGTACGAGTCAATACTTTTTTAGCTAACTTAAGAGGCATTTTCACTGCACATCCGCAGACACACGAGAGGGTCGGACCTTCTGAGCTCTGTAAATGTCATAGATCTGCCTCAGGCCTTTCATCTCCTTCTGCACGTGCAGCAGTTCAGGGTACATCGTAACTGACAGGTCAAACAGTTTCTCTGCATTGGCCAGCTCATGTCGGGTGGCTTCTATCTTCATTAACTCCATCTCATAGGTTTCCAGCACTGTCAGTCCTGAAAGGATTTCCATGAGACAACAGTTCAGTTTGCTGAAACATACAAGAGTTTTACATTCTTTTTTAATAATTACGCTCTCATTCAACGGTTCGTGGTCATGTGACTCACCCCTTTCCAGGTTATCTCCGACAGCACCTGGGCCGTGCATGTTGAAGCTCTCAGCAAAGATGACCAGCTCCTGTTTGTACTCCTCCACCTGCTGTTTGGTGATCTGAAAAACACAAAGACACTCATTCATCATCAATAACTCATTTTCCAATTATCCAGTTATCTGAATGACAGAGGTTAAGCTTTGGTTTATTAAAAAAAAACCACACACACACAGAGGTGATCTGTTCATAAACAGAGGTCATCTCCTCTGATCACATTGATCCCGGATGTTTTCTGTAGCATATAGTAGAGCAGAGACAGCAAATTCAGCCTAACTGGTTAAAGCACAAGACGGCTGATTTGAAAAAGTAAGCCTACCTCAGTGAAAGTCTTTTTTACTGTGGTAAGGCTGTAATCCACTTGTTTGGCTTCAGCAAATAGTTCACTCCAGATGTTGCCAATGTTAGCAGCCAACTCCAGCTCTTCCTCTGTAGTCTTTGTAGCACGAGACCATACAAATTTTTACTGACATGAAACTGACACAAAATATTACAACAGTTCATAAGCACTAATGAACATTTATAATGCCTTATTATCCACTCATAGGGAACTCAACACCGTTTTTGACTATTTTGACACTTACGTGTACTGCTGATGCTACACTATGCCAGCTAAAAACACTCTAAAGAATTAAAGTGTTACCCAGATTTTTTTTTTTTTAAGGTGTCTGTTGTGAAACTCTTGTGCGGGTGCGCTGACCTCTACGTTGTACAGGGCCATGGTTCTATAGCGTTCCTGAATGTCGGCAATTCTCAGCTCCACAGTTAGTGACATATTCCGAATGTCCGAGACCGTGGCAAGGACAAACTTCAGGTCCTGTAGAGTGTCTGGGCTCTTCTTCAAATTGTCTGATAGTTGCTGTTCAGAGTTAGTATTTAAAAACACACACACACACACACACACATATTGAGATTTATATTACATCATTAGTGTTTCAGTTCTATGAATTTCATACAATTAATCTGGTGACTGTAACATGTTGTAAAGACAGTGCTTGGTGACTAGAGGCTGCTGTAGCATCAGCACCTTCAGTTCAGCACGCAGGCCGAACAGGTTCTCTTTGGCCGACTCGTTGAGGAGCCGTCCCAGAGAAGTGACCCAGGCCTGGGCGTTCTCCAGCACGGAACAGGCCAGCGGTGCTAGGTTCAGCCTGATGATGTGTTCGTCCTTCACCAGAGCATGCTGCGCCACCTCCCGGCTGACGGAGGCGTAGAACTGCAGCTTCTCGTCGTACATGACGCACGACGGCTTCTTGGCCGCAAACTTCTCCATGACGATGGCTTTGTCCATCTTCCAGAGAGGCCGATAGCGCTTCCAGCTGTTCAGGTAGCGGCTCACGGAGTTGAGCAGGCGATGCACGGACTGAGAGATGGCCGTGGCGCGTTCGTTCACCAGGGGGAGCTGACAAATGTCATTGTAGAAACTCAGGACCATCAGCTTGTCCTCTCCCTCCACACGCTGTGGGGGGCATTCGATGCACGTCCCATGCATCCACCGCACAAACGACTACACAAGGTAATGAAGAGACAGACATATTAAAGCCCGACATTCTTTAAATTCATACAAATACAAACAACTTTTTTCACTGTAAAAATACTAGCTAAATACATTCTCAGTGTATATCAGAAGAAGATGTGCATGGACAAAATAGCAATGCACAGTTACTGCTTTGAACGAACATTTATAACGCTGGAGTATTAAAATATGGTCCATACATTATGCAATCTCAGCAGGTCATTCTTACAATATTTCAAGTAAACATGTTTATTACAACAATACTCAAAGTAAATCAGGCTAGAGTGCCAATTGTTTTTTTACTGTAATAATTTCTAAGTAAATCTGGACACTTTTATTAAAATGTTCGCACCTTGGTACTCTCCACACAGTCTCGCACACACTGCATAATCAGCTTGTACACCTCACTGTTTTTGGGGTGCAGCACAATTTCAGGGGCCGACAGGGCCGTCTCGATTTGGAACAGCGGAGTGTCCCCCATCAAGGCCACGTTAAAAGCCTGAAGGTTCCTGCATGCGGCACAGTTCTCAGCGACTTAGTATTAAAACAAAGACATCTTATGAGATTTGATAACACAAAAGAAGTCAAACTGGCCTCACCTAAGGATCATCTTGGTGAGAGAGTCAAAAATCTTTCGCTCGCAGTAAGCGTAGTATGGAACCATGCATTTGGCTTTGCCGGTGCATGTCTGGACGATCAGACTCTCGATGCTGGAGAGGCAGGTTTTTACGGATGTGTATTTCATGCTGAGGACACACACGTCCTTGGCCCGCTGCCTCGCAATCAACTCACAGAATTCCTTCACCCCTGAAGCAAAGAAACAAACTGGCATGTTACATTTTTTTGTAAATTTACAGTTCAAAATGACACACAAAAATCAAATAGCTGCGCTTATTGTAGTAAACTAATTGGCCCTGTGAGTGCTTTTCTATTCATGTTTCATATCTTCCAGTAATATAAGGTGTTAACCAGAAGACACATGCAATGGCAGGAAAATATGCTTTTGACTTTTTTAAATTGGGAAAACCTGTCTGTGAGGAACGAGAAATGCCTGCTGCTACTGAAACAATTACACACTATTAAACAGTGCAGTTACATCTCACCTGGTAAGTCACCAGTTTTAGGTGGAGCTGGGAACTTGAATAAGTTTGTTGACTCAATGACCTGAAGAATGGTGTTGAGTTCTTCTCCATTGTTCTGAATTTGGTACATAACCATCTCAAAAGCCGAGACTGCTTGGTTACCTTTTTTAATGAATTCTGAAATGGCTGAGAAAGACAGAAAATAAATATTTAGAGGCTGACTCTGAGCAGATAATCCGATAAAACATTCACTTGATACGCATCCACATAGATCTTGAAGGTGATAAAAGTGCTACATTTAGCCATATTGATCTTTTGTGTGGGAGGGGAGTTCACGATTACGTTTCGTTTTCACGCCTCTAAGAAAATACCAGATGTGAGCACTTAATTTCTAAGGAAGACTAAATATAAACTAAGCATTTCCAGAGTGGAGTTCCGCATCAATGCAGTAGCTAACAGGACCTGTCTGCATCCCATCTCTAGGATTTGTCATTTAAATCCCTACTTAAACCCCAAATAAACGGGTTGACCAGAATCTCTTTCCCCCCTCTCAAACAGTGGTGGTTAAGGATGGTCTTATGTCTATGCAGTTGCAGGCAGTCCAGCGAATAACACTATTCCATGTGTGTTACATCACCTCACAATGCTACATAACTCATAATGAATCACAGAGATCTTTTACCCAGAGAGCTCCAGCTGAGCCTTTTGCAGCCTGCACGCAGGACCCTCCTGAGCTCCTTAATCTTTTCAGAGAGTATGATGAACTCAACGTCGTTCAGACTGTCCATTAAGGTATGGTAGCGGTTCACCAGGTTATTCAAGTCACTCAAATACCTGGCAGAGAGAGCATGGATTTAAACCCAAAAAAATACCGCATGAAACACACAGTGCGCTGTCGAAAGAACAAAGACGGGTGTCTGGTCAGGTGGTGTCTGAACGACTTAAGGCTCAGTAAACAGTACGCAGAGAAAAACTACCTGAGAAGCTTGTCCTCCTGTACAGCAAAATTAAAGGCTAGTGAAGGCAAAGCATAGCCTAGCTGCTCCAGATACTTAGTCTCAGCCACGACCTCCTTCAGCTCTGGAGCAAAGTCCACCATATACCGCATTCCCTTTTCCAAATGTCCCTCATCATCCTGCAGAGTGTCAAAACAGGGCCGAGAGTGAGTTAATAAAGACATGATGGACACGAAAATCTCCACATTACACATATAATAAGAGGTATATCTGTGTGAGTTTTATCTATGTTTTTCAAAATGAGATTCAAATATAACACAAGATATGTGATCAATGTAATATAACTTTGATCATCAACATTTTGTTACTAAAAACCTACTAGAATCACAGCTCAGCTGTGAATGAAAAATAATGCATGAGAAATGAATTTAGCCGACAGAATCTATCCGAAATACGTGTCGTCTTTTTTTTTCTGTTCTTTTCTTGAGAACTGACCCCTGTGCTGTTGATCCCAAGCAACAGATTCCTGTTCATCAACAGGGGCATGTTCTGCTCAGTTTCCTCTTTCCATCGCTCATAGAGCTTCGTTTCATAGTCTCTCATTCGTTTTGCTACCTCCAGATACTTGGCCTTGGTCTGCATAAAAGAAAAAAAAGAAAAAGAAAAAAAAAAGAGTAGAGGGTTAAAAGAATGTGGCTCATCAGTTGCAAATGGCACTGGAAATACTGCTGGTCCCATTTCAGGCTATTTTACACAAGTTTCTCTTGTAAACCATGGTATATGACAGAAAACAAACAATACACATTGTAGATTTGCAAACCTTAAAACAGTATGACAGTGTCAGGGTTTGAACCAAGATCAGTCAAATTTTATCCTCTCTGATACACATTCCAAATATGACCTCACTGCATAACATGTTTAATAGGTTTTATCTGTCTTGAAACTGATATCCCAAACGGCTGGTTAATTAGAAGATCAGCCTACCGCTTTCCCTTCCTCGGTCTCCATCATTTCGGGAACCTCCAGAAAGCGGACAATAGTGTACTTGATGCGCTGAAACAGCGAGCGTTCCCAGTGGATGGCACCGGCGACTGGCGGCTGGTTTTTATCCAGAGGAGGGTTATCTTTGTGCCTCAGAAACATGTCATTTATTATGTCCACCTGCATCACAAACAGAACACTTAACCAGTCGGGTCCGGATACAATCAGAAATCTCTCAGCGCATAGGCTGAGGACTTGTCAGATTTTTACCACATTGTTTTATGAACCGTGCCATATTCCTCCGCTTGAAATTTAGCTCAAGTCCACGCCCTCTCCTGGCATGAACCAATCAGAAAATATGCTAATGACTGACAGCTGTCAGAGGGTGCTCGAAGAGAACAACACAGCAGTAAAATTACTCAGACAGCTGAAAAAGAATGTATGTACAACACTGTGAAATGCCTGTCAGGGTTTAGGACAACATTCGTGTACAATGCAGATGACCAGGCCAAAAGCAAATCAATACACTTATGTTCTCCAAATGTAAGTATAGTGGTTTACCGTGTTTTCCTTTGTTTTATGATTCTGTGGAAGATATTGTTTATGCAAATACCTCTTTGCAGTATTGGGCTAAAATGTCATTGAACTTCTTCATCATCTGATTGTTTATGGTCTCCCGGGTACGGATATGTTTGAACTTGAGCAACAGGTCAAAGGCCGCAGCGGCTGAACGCAGAGACTTGAAAGACTGGTCAATGAATTTGATGGCTTCTCCTTCAATCGCCTTGATAAACAACAACAACAACACAGTGAGCAACGAAGACAAGATAGAAGGATCACTGTATCATCTTCCCACTGTACCTTGCCCTCACCTGAACTTTGTTCTTGAAGTCCATCATGACCATCTTCCAACTGTTTATCTTGCGAACGTTAAAGGGGTCAAAGCTTAGCGTCTCTATTGGCACCACCAGACAGTTAACCCGATGAAGAACCTCATCTATGCGTTTGGGGTCTCCAGTCACTGCCTTCAGCTCAGGCCCAAAGATATTATGGAACTCCTCAATGGTCTGTAAACGACAAAACAAGCTGCACATAAACCCAGCTCAGTTGTGGCCACTCTTGTCTCTGCACATCTGTCCTCTTAAAATCCAACAGCTAAATACTGGAGCTATATGTATTAGAACAAATCCAACAGAACAGCAGGTGTCCAGGAAAGACAGAACATCACAGCTTTTGTGAAATAGGAGTGTTACATTTGTTACAAATTCAGTTGTTACACTTCACTTCATAATGTGTTTCACTTCGCCTAAATGTAAGTAGGTTAATCTGACCTCTAGGATGTTGTATAGGTCCTGGCAGATGGAGGCCATGTAGTCTGTCTTCTCAAAGAGCTTTTTCCGATCAAATTCCCAACGAGCGCCCCTGCCTGATGTCTCCAACTTAGCTCGCACTTCAAAATAGGAACTCTTCCACATTTCCAGGACCTGTTTAGCATCCCAGGTCTTGGCCTTAGCGACCTCCCTCTTGTCTCTGCCCATTATCACAAATAGAGAAAAAAGATGAGCTGCCAGGTATCAGAGATTACGTGAGGGTGAGCTCTCAAGTTTCACATTCTTAAAGGGAAGTTACAGTTTTTTTTAAGAAGGGCACATTGTGGATTTCAAAAGATTGAAAAGATGAAAAATGCTGAGCCAGAGTGACAACTCAGCACTTTGATCCTGTAATGACCCAGAAGGTAAGAAACGAGAGCGGAAGAAAATGAACGCACATGTACAGTACAGTTACCAATGACCATTTTCTTGAGAAGGTTTAAAAGCTGAGCTGGTGGAGATCACTCACTTGAAGAGAACATGAACGTCGACGACTCGAGCAACACGTTCACTTATCTCCCAGGCAATGCGTTCCATCAGAGGCACCATCCTCTCATCAGTGTTGTAATGGCTAGATATGATCCACACCATGCGCAAGTTGTTCATCAGAGCCGGAATGGTGTCAAGAATCACACTAAAATCAACTGCAGTGGCCAGGTTCTGTAGAAAAAAAAACAAAATTTAAAAATAATGATCATAATAATTTCATTATCATCAAAGATAATGAATTCACCTTCTTCTGGTACATTTAGGCTTTCTATGGGTGACAGCAACATACAGGAGCTTAATCCGTTTTGTGTGAGCTATCAGCGGAGAACACAGAACAAAGATGCGATTCTGGACTTTAAACATGCAAAAACACAGATCTAAACGTCCTATACAAACGAGCAGACTGTCTCAGATACAGGGCTAAGGTGAGCCCAACGGCATTTACTCACCTTCAGCTGTCTCTCCAGAGTACCGAGGAAACGCACGTTGTCCTTGGACTCTATGTAGTATCGGGTCAGTTCAGTCATTCTCATTTCCAAGTTCTGCATGGCCACTGGTTCAGCCGCAGCCACAACGTTCATAATCTTCTCCACCACGGGGAGCTTTAACTGTTCGCTTAAGGCACTCAGAACAGCAGAGCGTTCACGCCATAAATCCACTTCAGCAATGGGCCCGGGCCCCTGACGTTGGGAGAAAACTACTCAGTCACTGTTCATTTGTTCTGTTTTTCTCGTTCTGATTTTTTTACCTCTGTGTTAGTGTTTCTCAGGAAAACTGCAAGAACACACCTGTGGTTTCTTCTTCATTTGTTCCTCGATAACGATGGTGATCTGAGCCTGCCAGTTCATTACACACTGCTCTAGTTTTTGTATCACATCTGGCGAAGACAGAAGCTCCTCCTCATTGGGCTCCAAGTCAATCTCAGGGATGTGCAGTTTAATCTCACCTGCATCACAGCGACAAATACTACACACTGTATCACACAAAGCCATACACACACACATTCAGCATCCACTGACAGACATGCACCAAAACAGCAAAAAAAACCCATCCATTTACCCTCACAGCACAAAGTGACCAACACTGCACAAACACAATCCTTGTAACACAATTCCATATGTTATAAATCTTAAAGGATGTAAACATACTGCTAAGCTGCTGCATGGTTCTGTCTATGTGACCCAGAAACTTGTGTGTACTGTTGAGCAGCTCATCCCTGATCATAAACATCCCTTGAGACTCCACCAGTGGCCCCTCCCCCTGCTGCTTTGACTCGCCCCTGTCTTTGTCCCCGTCCTGAGGCACTTGTGCGCCCTGGTAATAGCCACCATCAGTCAGCTTAAGCTGGTTGACAGAGAGCAATGGTATGTACACCTATGAGAGAAAAAGAAGAGAGAGAAGGGAGGGAAGTATATTATAGCTCTAGGTACGGAACAGTATATTTGACATAAAGTGATGAGTTTCGGTTCTTAACATACATAGCTGATGACGTCCCTAAGCATCAGTAAGGAGTGACCATTCAACATTCCCATCTCCAGAAACTGGGGCATTAAATTGTTTGCTTCATTTGTGTCCACTGGCTCATTAATGGTCTCTGAAATAGACACAACACAGGAAGAAGCAGCATTACAGCAAACAGGCCACTCTTAGTTCCAAAATCACAATTTCAGCTGAGTCACTTTTAAGATCCTTATCCAGGAGACATGAGAAATAAACAGATAACACATAGTTCTGTGACTTTCTGACACGTGAGGAGTGTTTCTCCTTGTATTTAATGCTGTGCGTTTTCAGTAGAATGCTGCCATAGACAAACTACTGAGGATACCACTAGCAGACAACACCTGACTGAGAACAAAAGACTTCTTAAAAGGAAAACCAAGATAACCATGAAAATCAAACAAAAATAATTTTAAGAAAACACAATGAAACAGTTAAATAGAGAAAAACACACTTTATACAACATAGAGGATGTTGCTCTTAGACGTAAACACATTTTATCCCACATTTTATATGTGCAAAGCTTGCTTACACTAATTGTGAATAACCCACCTTTAGTATTCCTGAGAAAGTAGAGAACATTTGACTTCATGAATCTCTCAGGGACCTGGTTCACTGCCACATGCAGTTCCACGTGGTACACAACTCGGACCTCTATCCTCTAGTGGGTGTTTTTGACAGGAGGTATAAACAAGATTAGAGTGAATACATTCTCTCAAAAAGATGACTGGCCCCATCATGCTTAACAAGAAAGCAACACTGATTTTCATTGAAAGTCTATAAACTGATTAAAAACATGGTACTATACAGGATCAGTAGTGTTATGTGTGGGAAGGGCGGTGTGCAATCCAACAGAGAGAGAGTTATTACATCACATGGAGGTTCCTTCAGATCAGTGATGTCTGACGTTCCCTTTACTGCAAGATCCTGAGAATGGAAGTCATCTTCAGGGTGAGGAGACTCTCTTTTCTGTGTCTCTGGTGAGTGAGAGGCCTCAGATGGTCTACCCTTGTGTCGCTCTGCAGTGGCACAGGGGAAAGCAGAGCTTGTATGGTTTGACAGACTTTTGAAGTTGTGTGTCATTCATCTAGTATTTGTTTACAATTATGCAAGAATGACCCTGAGTAGAACACCTCAGATACCAACTACGTTTATAGTGGGCTGCTTTTAAAATATAGTTGGGGTTATTCCCTTTAGTGTGTCACTGTTTAGTCTGGAATGTGGACGGCTCGTGTTAAAAAATGCATTAAATGCATATTGCTGTATCCAAGCTGTGAAACTGCTCGACACGGACGTTTACTTTGCTCAAGTTCATCCGCAATAGTTTCATCCTTCGCGAGCTCAGCTGGATCCTTGTACGTTTCCATTAAAGCAATGATATTCTTTAACAAACCAACTGATACCAAGTATAGTTAGCTGTACTTATTTTAATTAAATTCTTTCATTTGCTTGGACCTGTCGAGTTACTGATATTCCACCTGTGGCTGTAACAGCACATTCAACACGGGAACAAACAGCTAACTTAGATGCAGTTTATTACCAGCTGGGACGACGACTTCGACTTCTTCTTCTCGTATCCCTTTAAAGAAAAGTAGAGTCGATGTTGTCTCCTCCTCGGTAACTACATTTAGAAAATGTATTATTTTCTGCTCCTCTTCCCCATCGCCACGACCAAGCAATTCTTCGAAGCATTTTAGGTCGGGTAGGTAAAAAGAGGAGCACACTCTGTTTCGAATCCATATCACTCGAGGGTCGTCTAGAGCCATTACTCATCCATTTGATTGGGAGTGAATTTACTGAGGTTAACTGTGTTATTGGCTAGATTACCATTACCGGAATAACTGAAACTTTGACGCGGTTTTTAGAGCGACTAGGCTGTGCAACCACACGATCCTCCAGTTTAGTTTGGCGTTACTATAGAAACCTGCAGACGCTTAGCTCCTGAGAGAGTGCACAAGGCTCTTTCGCAAAGACGGGTTTTAGGGCTGAGGTATGGAAGCGCGTTTCCGCCACTTTAAAGAAAAAATAAACAGATGACAACTCGTTTTTTAGAGAAATCATCTCATTATTTACAGATAATATCTGATTAATTTGAGATAACATGTCGTTATTTAGAGATACAGTCTCGAAATATTGAGATAGTATGTCGTTATTTAGAGATAGTATCTCATTATTTCGAGATAGAGGGCTAATTCAAAATTGAGATGTTTCTGATCTGTAGCGGACAGCCGTCAACAGCAGGGGAGACTGGTGAACAGTTAGCCTAGAAAGGACTGAGTCACTCAAAGCTATTTTAGATGTGGATTCACAAATCGTGAAGTTCTATGGCTTTTCGATGACATACATAATATCTTTCTGTCAGGCTTTCTGTTGTCTGTGATTCCACGGCGCACAGGCTTACTAGAGTTTTGACTACAGCCGCCTCAGTATTATAGTCGGTTAAATTCGGCGACCATAATCATTATCATCATAACATAATTAGACTTTGAAAAGTAGATAAACCCCTTTGAAAAGTCCCCTTAGCGTGTCCAGTATCGAGAGAATACATGGATAATTAGGGCACTACTGTACACACAGAGATTATTCTGTACACACTACACTGGTGTTGAGG
Source organism: Chanos chanos (assembly GCF_902362185.1). Taxonomy (NCBI): domain Eukaryota; kingdom Metazoa; phylum Chordata; class Actinopteri; order Gonorynchiformes; family Chanidae; genus Chanos; species Chanos chanos. Next base: position 7,532,822 of record NC_044509.1, read on the forward strand.
CACAGGTTTATTCTGCATGCCGATGCACATTCGGTTTCAACGGAATCGTACAAGGAAAGCTCTACAGAGAGAGTATAGGCCCGGCATTTACATTAAACTCTGCGTGTAGCCTAACGGTATGGAAGCTTTTTTCTTCCATACTGATTTGCAGCGGAGTGTTTTTAAATCATTAAATTCTTTCAAGTGGATGTTTAACGTGTAGGTGATTTACAGTCCTGGTACGATCAGTCGTGTCAAAAAATTTCAGAGCATAATTTCCAGTAATATCTCTGTAAGGTAATGGCCATGGCGGAGGAGATGATAAAACTGAGTATATTCAGCATTTAGAGAAGATCATATTTAAGTTATTCTCTAATATGTATGAGAAGTACGGCGTTATCTGAAGGACACCATACCCATGATTTATCCGTTTTATCTATATAGAAGGTGCAGCAGATTTCCCTGTAAAGTTCATTGTAAGTGTACTGTGTTCTGCATCACTACTTGAGGACATACTGGAGGAGCTGCATAAGAGCACGGAGGACCCACAGAATGTGGGAGATTAACTGTCAGTAGCAAGCAACCTGATATTATGAGGTAGAGATATTTTAAACTGTCATTCTCCGGTTCTCTCTCCCCCTCTGCTGGTCATTTTATACTATGTGTTTCAGTCACTTTCTGGTTTCCCTTGGTTCTCATGGTTATTTTATCACTAGTTGCACCTGTTTCAGTTAATCTATTCCTGTTCTCAGTTTATATAAATACTGATTTCTTGCTGTTGGTTGGTGCAGATTTTGTCTTTACCTGATGTCTGTGTTGGTGATCCCAAAGTCTAAGTTTTTAGAAACCTTTGGGCCTGTTTACCGCTCTGACAAACATTAGTAAATTTGACTCATATTTGATACTGTCTATTGCTTTAATTCTAATAAAACAAAAAAAAGCAGGCATACTGATTCATTAGCTGATTGGTATTATTTATGCTAATTGACTAACTTTCATTTGTATACATAAATAAACTATATAAATTGTATATATATAAGTTAAATACATAAATTTATTTATTAAATATCCACACAAACAAGCCTACACACTGCTGCAGGCCCTGTGACTGGAGTCACAGCAGCGACAGCCCCCAGAGCTGGAGGAGGAGCCTCCATGGCAGGGGCGGGACCAGGAGCCGGGGGAGGGGTCAAGGTCAACCGTTTCAGCCAGTCTCATGTTCACGAGGACAGAACTGTACAATTTTTACATGAGGATGCTTTCGATCCCTGAAATGCAGAGAGAATGGGAGAGAGAGACAGAGGAGTAAAGATTAGACACAGGATATTCTTTATCATGTATGCACATATTAACTGTATCATACAAATATACAAAGTTTGTATGTAGTTTAGGACTGGGAGATAAGACCAAAATCCATATCATAACATATTTTCATTTTCAATTCAGATTATAGTGACCCAGTTACAGTGTGTGTATGTACCAGTGTAACTGTACTTCATGAGGATATGAACATGAAGGGTTGATGGTGATATTGATGAGTTCTGTGCTGTTGAGAGGCACATTCAGCTGGGAGAGATATCCATACAACACTGTCTGTGGGAGGCTGAACCAGCTTTGGGTTGGAGGCAGAGCCTGGTAGCAAAGCAGTCCTAGAGATGCACATGTTTGGATCTCCTTTGTGTGACTATTATTCTGTAGTGAGACCACATCCTTCAGAGAGAGAGAGAGAGAAAGAGAGAGAGAGAGAGAGATGGTTGCTGTTTGTGGCTACTCCCTATGATGATCAGCTTTTCATTCTGCCCATATAGCAGCAACATAACAGAAAAATAAACACACATACAGACAGACGGACAGACAGGCAGACACATACACACACACAGTCTGACCTGGTAGGGGATAGAAACACTGTTGCTGAAGTATCTCGTGAGGAAAGCATGCCTCCCAGCTGGTCCCCAATGCTTACTCTTCATTATGATGTTTAATTTCATCTGACAGAGAAAGAGAGAGAGTCAGACAAAGAGAGAAAAGGACAGACAGATAGAGGGAAAGAAACTGTGATATAGTGCTGTAAGAGAGAGGGGTCTCGTGCAGGGCTGAGTGACAGTGTTGGTGTGAGAGATGAACACTGTGCAGGAGGAGAGACTGTAGAGACAGTAAGAGGTAAGAGATGAATGTTGGGTGAGGGTGAAAGACTGTAGCTCATTGTGCAACTGTGATGCTGCCTCAATCTGTTAAACCCACAAAGTGCAAACCATCAGTACAGAGTGAACAGATAATGGCCAAGTAAAATGTTTTTTTTGTATTTATACCTTATGATAAGTGTATTTTAGAGAGGAGTAGTAAAAAATAGCATTGCATTGATTTTGTCATGGTTAAAAGTAAAGAGAACTTTCCATAGAACAGTGCTGCATTTCTCTCTGAGATAGAGCTGTCAAACAAACACTCATACAGACACATACACACATACACACAGATAAAGAGAGAAAAAGAGAAAGAGAGCAAGAAAAAGAGAAGTTTATTCATGCTCTGTAAATGTGTAGGATCTACAAAAGACAACATTAAAATATTCATATTAAGAGTTAAAAATCAGTCTGCCTCTCACCTTTGGGTGGTGGGCATTGGTCAGATTCCTTGTGGAGCAGCCCATACTTATGCAGGTTTTATCCTGCTTACAGATGCAACAGGTGTGAAATGCCAGCAGTCCAGGTAATGTACATAGCAGTACAGTGATAATGCCCAAAACGTTCATCTGGAATTCAGACAACAGGGACACTCTAAATATATAGGTAAAGTAACACATGTTCAGTTGAGATTTAAGAAGGTCCACATTTTCCAGATGGCAAAAGTCCATATCATTGAATCACCTCTCACAGAGAGACTATTTCTTTTGTTTTCATTTTAAATATACAAGTGTGCCCCCCCTAAAACAGACTCTGCTACAGAAACCATTGTTTCGTTCTTAAATGGAGAGCTGTTCTGTTCTTCCAGATCTTCGTTAACAGAATAAGAGGGGATTTATATACTTTAATTAAGCAGCTCTATTGTTTATTACAATGATGTTTTTCATATCATTCAACTGATCAACAGAAATAATTTATACAATTGCTTAAATGCTCAACAGACACTCAAGTGATAAATCTATTACAGATTTTTGTCACAACCTGCACCTCCATTTTGGACTTTTAGTTTGACATGTCTTTGTGCGCCTGTTCTCTGTCTGTCTCCGCCCCTCACCTGTTGCCGTTTGTCTCATTATTACCTTGTTAATTTCACCCAATCCTGTTTTGCCCTGATTAGTTCTCCTTCTATTTATGCCCTAGTGTTTGCCTTGTCTTTTGTCTATCGTTGTTTGTGTTTAAGAGCACACTGTTACGCTGCACCTTTTTGTTACCAGTTTTGTTCCTGTTCTGCACATGTATTTTGATCTTCGGTTCCAGTAAAGTCCTCCGTTTTTTTTCACTTCAATCACCGTGTCTTTGCACTTGGGTCCTGCACCACACCACCAGCGTGATAATTTTACATCTTCAGATTTTAAAATATCTCTTTTGTTTAATATTTTTTTTTTTTTTTTTTTTATTAGGGGGGTAATTAATTTCTACTGCTCTCTACCCATATAGGGAGTAACACTTCCAACTTAGCGAAGCATCTCAAAGACAGACATCCAAATTTATTCAAAGCATTCAAGGTGAGCGAGTTTCAGTTTATGTCAGCGTTACATTAACAACGTATCCAAAGTGTTATCCTTATTGTCCTTACCCTGAATACACGTTACCATTATTTTTGTTTGAGACAGTTGGCATTGCTGTGTAGCCAACTACGTTCCATACGACGTTTGCAATGGCTAAACGCTGAAGGCTACCGTGTTTGGGCTAGTATAATGTAACCATTAGTTCGTCGTAGTAGGCGACCATGCTTACCGTTCAGTCTGTGTCATTTGTCTGCAAAATATAACGTTAGCGTTTTAAATAAACATTACGGGACTAATGGTCTATGTCAGTAAATTTACACTACTGCTTGCACTCCGAGTATAAAGAGGTTGGTAGGTGTGTGTGTGTGTGTGTGTGTTCGTGCACTGTGTGTGTAGCCTTTGCTGTTTTCTTACAGTCATTGAGCTATATTTGACAACTGAAATCTAATAATTTTCCTTTCACAGTATCAGCCAGAGGGGGATGTCGACCAGGAGAAGCAGGAGCAAATTCAGCAAAAACATACACAGCAATATCAGAAGCTTCTCAGACTCTATATTATTAGTATTATCTTTATTACTAGCTTGAAGGCTACATGTCATTGTTGCTGTTTTTTGTAATGTTCAAATGTTTTTAATAAAAGAATGTACGTTGAAGTACATGGAATTCATTGTTTTGTTTGTGTTTTTTACTGTTGTCGAATTGGGTATCGAGAATCGCGGAATTTTCACTGGTATTGGTATCGACTAAATTTCTGGTATAGTGGCATGCCTGTTTCATTCTGGTCAGCATGCAGACTCAAAGCGGATGTACACCACTATTTAATCTTGGCCAAATCCACCATAATGTAACATTGATAAAACATTGTGCTTTTTATACAAAGAGCGACATATAAATAACTTTACTGTCTGCGGTCGTAGGAAGTATGGCTGTACTATGTCCAGAAAAGCATATTTATACTGTATTATTTGAGATCACTAGGGGGCGCCCTTTACTGTTGTCTGATGCAGTCAAATTTGGGCGTACGTCTAAAAGAGAAGGTGCTCCCAGCTCTTATTACTCATGCACGCAGGCACTTTGCTGCCAGTGACGTTTGCAGGTGGAGGATTCCATCAGTAAACTAACCTTAATCTGAACGAATCAACTGTTTGGGCGGTCATGTTTGTAATGGATCATGAGCATGTAATTATGTGACCAGAGACAAAGTGATGCAAATACGAAGCCTACATCAGAGGACACAATTCTTTACAAACTACAACGACTTAAACACAGATTATGTTTAGTTGTTCATAATATTTGAATTTGACCTCAAGATACTAGTGCTGCAAATCCGAAGGCTATCTCGGGGTACACATTTCCTTACTAACGGCACTGGTTATGCGCGAGTAGCGTCACTGCTCGAGACGAAAGTCACTTAGGGGTATGAGAGTAAAAGTAGGCTCGAGGTATACCCTCTATAGAAAGAAGGACAGTGCCGTAGACCTCTTTCTTTCTTTCTTACTTTTTTTTCCCCCACCACCACCACCCCTCATCGGAGGAGCTTTATTAATGCTTCGGAAGGAAGGCAATATTCAATATCTACAATATTACTGAAGTTCAGAAAGTGAAGAGACAAAAAACAAAGCAAAAGCAAAGAAACAAACAACAGAAACAAACAAATAATAACAGGATAGTTACATTTAAAAAAACAGAAACAAAAACAGAAATAGATACAATAGTTATCAGTAGTCTTTCTGTCTCACCACTAGCAAGTGAATGTCCTCCACCCATCCCTCCACCCAAAGCCAGTGCAACTTTGGTCTATCTTCTCCCTTAGAGTGCAATGTGTTGATTTTTTTTTTAATTCTTTAAATATTTAAATATTTTTAAGAATAAAATTTCAATTATTTAGTATTTCTTCATTCGTTTACTTTATCTGTCCGATTAAATATATTACCCATTCCATCCTTCAGCCTCCCTAACTTTAGCCCGTCTTTTGACATAAGCTAAACCTCCCGTTTCACGTGCCATACGACACTCAATTTTACAGTGATACCTGACAAAGTTCTTACATATCTCAGCTCTTAGTGCCTCTACTGATGTCAACCCAAAAATAAATCCTTTTCCCAGCAATATAATATTGTGTGAGAGTCTTTTGATACATCGCCCAATAACACCGTAAACAGGTTTACCAGAAGACGGACATCATGCGTAGCTAACCATTCTTGAACCTTTGTCCAAAATAAAGTGGCAAACGGACAATACCGAAACAAATCTCTGCAAAGTTTGCTACTGATAAAAAAGACAGAAATCTACAGTATCCTCTATCAAATGGCCTTTTCTCAAATAGCCTTCGTCACTCACCTCATTGTTCAACCCAAGGAGACAAGATGAGAGGTACCGTCCTTCTGTCGTTCATTCATCTGAGTGTGCTGGTGTGCTAGCCAGGCTCCCAGCCTGAAGGAAGGATGTGAGATCTATACGTAGAGGCCGGTGGTATCTTACTCAGGTTATTACAGCACTGATTGTATATTGTGTACAGAAATGTTATATGCACACACAACTGGAGGGATCTTGCAACGAAGTTGCAGTTGCAGTTTATCGCCTTCAGTTAGCAAACAACAGAAAATACTGTGGGCAGTCTTCAGCTTAGAGACACTCCCTCTATTGTAGCGGAGTGAAGTTGCTCCGCGTGGATCACCTGCCGTGTTCACGAACACTGAGGTTGACCCTGTGTTTGACAAACGTCATTCTAAGAGATACACCACACTCTGAGAAAAATCAGTAAATTCAACCCACTGCTATCATGAGAGAGAGAGAGAGAGAGAGAGAGAGGGGAGATCGTCACAATGTATGCCAGTAAGTTTTAGGGCGGCAGCAAAGGGAGACAACCTAGCTGGCACGTGACCGACCTTCAACGTTGAAATGTGGTTGCAATAATGTCAGTTGTTGTCTCAATGTTGAAAAAACGTTGATGCTGATTTAAAAAAAAAAAAAAAAAGAGCAATGCTACTGGATTATTAGCTGATGCAAATTATTTATGATGTTTTGAATCGATCTCAGCAGCGTGAATTATCTTGAGGCAATGTTTCATTCAAATGGAAGAGAACATGAATACAAGGCTTTTCTTTGAGAAGTCTGGGATTTGGCCAGCGTAGAGTGAGGAAATGGACAATCATTCTATGATGTCCATATGCAGACCTGTAAAACCATAACAGGTTATGTTTCGACTGTATTACAGAATCCTGTACACCATGTCCAAGATGTGGAGGAGACCTAAAACAATGCCCAGAATTACTAAGGAGAGTGAGGTTTACTCTAAGCCTGAGTTCTGAGCAGGCCTTCAAAGCCCATGTTTGTACTGGACCAACTGGTCCTAGAGGCACCTTTACCTGAGGTCCCATATGTACAATCATAGAGGGGATATCACCATAAAAGACATGTAGACAAGATAAAGACACACACAGGAGGACATTTGCAAAGGTTATGAGAGAAGGTGAGAGTGAGTGGGTATGTGAGAGAGAGAGGGAGAAAGAGAGGTTTGTCAGTGTTGACCCAATGGCTCTAAACTCACGGCTGCTTCATAAACTTCCATTATAAAATGGTAAGTCACTACAGAAGCAGCAGACTTCACAGAGGGCCTGATTTATTGTCAGACAGGTTTTTGGAACAACACAGCGGATAACATATTAATGTTTCTTTCAAGTGGGGGAAGATTTCACAGAGATTAAAAAGAATGTCACAAGAAATCAAGTGGTGATAAGCCCAGTAAATTTAAAATGTTTTTTTTTTATTTTAGAGATGCTCTATAATGGTGTTTAAAGGGAAAATTTAAATGAATGTTGCTAGGAGCAATATTTGACTGCACAACAACCAGACAAACAAAGATATAAAAGAAAAGATTAGAGCGACAATAAAAAGATAATCACTCTAGTTGCAACAACAGATAAGGTAAGTGCTGTGAGAACTAAACTCCATACTGTTTGCCGGTGGGAACACAGCAGAAAAGTCAGAGGAGGAAGAAGGTTTCTACCATCACTCAGGTTAACTATGAAGACAATGTTTTCGGTTTGGGGTCGTTGCAGGGTACCAGTTTGAGTCACACACTTTATGACACACCCACTGTCTAAAGGAGAGACTTCTGATGTTGTCAGCACAGGTTGGGGAGGGTGGGGGGGGGGGGGGTGGAATGGGAGGGGATAGACTCAAAGAAATACCTTGTATGTATGCCTATATATGGAGCCACTGGTGTAAAAAGAATGAGTGGGTAGCTACAAATAGTTAGACAATCAGGAACAGAGTATGAAGAGTGTGTGTGTGTGTGTGTGTGTGTGTGTGTGTGTGTGTGTGATACTGCCTCATGGCAGTATCCTAATAACTTTTAAAAGACGATCCTGAAATACAGGAGAGAAATAATGGGACTGGAGATGTGAATTACATTCCCCCAGATCATTGTACTGTAATGTTTTTTTTTAATGAAATTCACATAACTATTTAAATAACTACATATACAGTCACCATCACACAATAGGTTTCGTCAAGTTTTCATCAAAACATGCATCTTACCCACCCAGTCAAAAGTTATGGAAAAAAAAATGTTGTTCAGCCACTGGGAAAAAAAAACCACAGAAAATTACAGTACTGTTTTTAACTACTGATTGGGTTGGCAGCCTACAGTCCGCCTCCAAAGTTGCCCACTGCCCACCCCCTCTTCTTGTTGTGTTCAGGCACAAACACATAAATAGAGCTCTGAAGTAGACCCGTCCACTGCGAGAGTGTCTCTCGGAGCATGCCGAGGGGGAGGGGTGTTGCTATGACAACTAAGAACTCTGACGGTTCAGATTGCACACACACAGGGCAAGAGCAAAAGTCATTTCAGAAATATATGCTTTCATCTTGTCAGATAACCACAGTACTACTCATAAGGTCACGCGAAGGCAGTGGATTCACATAGGACCCGGTCCCAATAAGACAAGAAGATGAAGGAGGGGGGGTATTCTCTAAGTTATTCTCTAATATGTGTGAGAAGTATGGTGTTATTTGAAGGACAGCATACCCTTGGTTTACCCGTTTTATCTGTAGAAGGTGCCGCAGCTTTCTCTGTAGAGTTCATTGTAAGTGTACTGAGTTCTGCACCACTACATGAGGACATACTGGAGGAGCTGCATAAAAGTTAGAGGATCCAGAGAACGTGATTAAAAATCAAAGACTGTTGAGGAGCAAGTAGCAAGTAGTCAGAGTAGCAACCTACCCGACTGATATGAACAATTAGAGATATCTGAAACTGTCACTCCCCGGTTCTCTCTCCCCCTCTGCTGGTCATTTTTTATACTACGTTTTTTGACACTTTCTGGTTTCCCCTTGGTCATTCTATTACTATTTGGACTTGTTTCAGTTTATCTATTCCTGTTCTCAGTTTGTATAAGTACTCCTCATTTCCTTCTGTTGGTTGGTGTAGATTTTGTCTTTACCTGAAGTCTTTGGTTGTTATCCTGAAGTCTGTAACTTTCGAGAAACCTTTTCCAAGCCTGTTTTGTTCTTGTACTCTTGTGTTCCCCAGTTATGCTACGTTAAAATAAATTCTAGGTTTCTACAAAGGCATCCAGTGTCTCTTCTAGTTCATCACAGAAACACGGAATCATAGATGTATGCTGTTTGGAATAATGTTGAGAAGGCTTCAATGAAATGTTACATTCATAACTGTATAAGACATGAGCAGTAACACTATAAAAGAGAGCAACATGTCAGAAATTCTTAGTTTGGAACAAAACAGAGACGTGTCATCAGTATCTCTACAGAGTACATGTCTGTCATCCTCTGATTTCTGAACTTGTCCCTGTCTCCTGTCATGGAGAGATACTAATCCTGTCTGTGACTCGCCTACAAAGGTTCTCCTGGCAAAATAACTGACAATACTAATATTTAGAGCTTCACCTAAAACGAGGTATTTCTGTAGTGTCATACTCTCTGTAATGAGTTGCCCTGTCAGACAGCTCCACCCACATGCTGCTGCCTTTGTCCCAACACACTCATTTGTCTCCTTTTCCAAAAAACTTGGCACTGCTAGCATAATGGAAGAGTGAAGAAGTGTGTTTGTGTGTGTGTGTGTGTGTGTGTGTCTGGGTGGGACAGAGAGGCAGAGAAAGGGGGGAGGGAGGGGCAAGTTAGAGGACTCTGGACCATATGAAAACTCACTGTGAATCTAACACCCTGTTCATACGCGTATGTGCACATGTATGATATCTATGACAGGAGGAGTTTTTTGTTTAACACTAACACACAGGGAAAGAGAACTGAGTCCTGATAAATGAAGTACAATGAGCTTAAGCAACAGGAGAGCAGAAGGAGCACTTATTAACAGGAAGTGGACTGGTGACCAGTCCAGGGTGTTTCCCCGCCTTTTGCCTGATGAACTAGCGTGCCCCATGACCCTAATTAGAATAAGCAGCTTTAAAAATGAGTGAGAGTGAGTGACATCTGTGGTTAGAGCTACACCACACTGTTTAATTGACTCAATTATATTTAGATATTATTTAGAGACATCATGTAATGGTGCCTAAAGGCATGTAATGTTTCCAAGAGCGATATTTGACCCCACAGCAGAGGAGAACTCAGGCTGTGAATATGTTTAAATACAAGTTGACTTCATTTATTTAATCAGCATACATCTGAGACTCAACAATTACAGCATAAAAATGGAACAAAAGATATTAAATGAAATAAAAACATTAGTAGCAAATCTCACTGATATTCCAATATCAAATCCAAGAACAGGTCAATGGTTGGTACAGAGATGACAGGCATATACTGGATAGGCTAGGAATCAAAAACCAGGCAACAGAACGGAATTGGTGCACCGGAAATCAGCTTTAATAATGGGCAGAATGAACCAATGATCAATAAGCCAATGAAGTCGATCAGTGATCAGTTGGAACAAGAGGAGGCGGGCTGTCACGATCCAACCCGGTCCCTCTACGTCCTAGCCGTGTTTTCCCATGGTTGTGTGTGTTCTGTTTCGCTGTGTTCAACTCCAGGTTCATGCAATTCCTGTTGCTCCCAGACTTCACGATATACAGCTGACTTCTCTTATCACCAGCATTCTAAAACCATACTGTTTAGTTAAGTTTATTATAACTAGATGTTATTTACATGCTTTAAATAATAATTATGTATGACGTAGAGCGTTAAAGGGATATTATTTGATAAAAAAAAAAAAATCTAGTAGTGATAAGACAACCAAATTTCAAAAAGTTTTTATTTGTGGATAGCAATAAACTACATATCAATCTTACATATATAAATGAAATACATAAATGTATTTATTAAATATCCACACAAACAAGCCTACACACTGCTGCAGGCCCTGTGACTGGAGCCACAGCAGCAATCGTCCCCAGAGCTGGAGGAGGAGCCTCCATGGCAGGGGCGGGACCAGGAGCAGGAGGAGGGGTCAAGGATAACCGTTTCAACCAGTCTCATGTTCACGAGGGCAGAGCCATTCAATTGTTACATGAGGATCCTTTCGATCCCTGAAATACAGAGAGAATGGCAGAGGGAGAAACAGAGAGGTAAAGATTAAGACACAGGAAATGCTGTGTCCTGTCTGCACATATTAGGTGTATCATACACATATACAAAGAGTGTATGTAGTTTAGGACTGGGACATATGACCAAAAGCCATATCATAATATATTTTCATTTTCAATACAGACAACATAAATGTAGCAATATTTCTGGGACCCCAATGGACAGTCATTTCCACCAGGACTCCAGTGCTTTGAGGAGTTGATACATATTTCATGTTGTGCTAGATTAGGACAATATATCATCCAATAATCAGTTTTAGAATGGTCTAGGCTTGTGTCCATGTGTCGTATAAGTGTGGTGTCAGCATTACTCAAATGCATAGATATGGTAGCTGTGTTTTAGTGTGTTAGGCACAGATTGTGTTAGACTCCACAGGCTGTACCACTTTAGTTGCAGGAGATTGTAGTGACCCAGTTACAGTGTGTGTATGTACCAGTGTAGCTGTACTGCATGAGGATATGAACATGAAGGGTTGATGGTGATATTGATGAGTTCTGTGCTGCTGAGAAGCTCCTTCAGCTGGGAGAGATATCCATACAACACTGTGCGTGGGAGGCTGAACCAGCTTTGGGTTGGAGGCAGAGCCTGGTAGCAAAGCAGTCCTAGAGATGCACATGTTTGAATCTCCTTTGTGTGACTATTATTCTGTAGTGAGACCAGATCCTTCAGAGAGAAAGCGAGAGAGAGAGAGAGAGAGAGAGAGAGAGAAAGAGAGAGAGAGAGAGAGATGGCTGTTGTTGGTGGCTACTCTCTATGATCAGCTTGTAATTCTGGCCAGACAGCAACATAACAGAAACACAAAACACACACACACACATATACCAGTTTATACTCATATCCTAGAGGGGACGTCATATTGACTCCCATTATTCTGTAACTAAAAAATAACTAACCTATCCCTAACTTTAACCCTATCCTTAATCTTAAATAAAGAAATGTATTGACATTTTTTGTTTTATCAGTAACAACAATATAGTTTAGAAAAACATTGTTCTCCTAGTGGGGACCAGTATTTCGGGCCCCACAAGGCACTTTTTTTAAGATTTGGCTATCTTACTGGGGACATACCAGCCCCCAGAAAGATAGCAGTTCATGGGGCACACACACACACACACACACACACACAGTCTGACCTGGTAGGGGATAATAACACTGTTGCTGAAGTATCTTGTGAGGAAAGCATGCCTCCCAGATGGTCCCCACTGCTTACTCTTCATTATGATGTGTACAGTCATCTGACAGAGAAAGAGATAGAGAGAGAGAGAGAGAGAGAGAGAGAGAGAGAGAGAGAGTCAGACAAAGAGAAAAAAGGACAGACCAAGGGAAGAAGGGTTGACAACCCCTGGTTTAAACCACAAAGCGCAAATGAGCACAGTGTGGGCAGAGAATGACCAAGTAGAATTTCTTTTTTTTTTATTATTTGTATTTATACCTTATGATAAGTGTATTTTAGAAAGCGGTAGTAAAGAATAATGTTTAACACTGTGTAGGAGCCTAAATGCAGTTTATTGATAAAATATAAATATTTGATTAATTAGCATGCAATAATTTCGGTTCGTATGTAAGACAGTAGTAATTAATTTAGCTTATGGATTTAGTAGAAATATTGGAAGGAATGTTTACAATATTTACAGTATTTACAAGCTAGTTTATTTACAATTCATATTTACAGTAATCCAATAAGTTCATTATTTGATTCTTTGCACTCAAAAGCATGTGATTGATTTAAAATGCATAAGATTTCATTTGTAATATTTGGGAATAGGTGACTGGTCGTTTGTTCTGGTAATCACATGCACCTTTCATTGCCTCTTGTTACTCTCGTGAGAGAAGAGTCAGGCAAGAGCAGTGTGGAGCCATACAGTTTTTGACCTCGCTCTCTCTTTTGTCTCTGTCTACTTTTCTCATGAATTATGCTCTCTTGAATTTTGTCCAGTGATTTGATCAATTTGAAATGAACAACGTTCTATATAAAATATTTTTGTGTGGAAGTAAACAGTTAAACTTCACTGAGTGGTCCTATGGATGGTACGTTAGAGCATCAAGCTAAGGCTTCATTCATTGGAAACCTACACACTGCATTGATTTTCTTGTGGATAAAAGTAAAGAGAACTTTCCAGAGAATAGTTCTACATTTTTCACTGAGATACAGCTGACAAACAAGCATACACACACACACACATACAGACACACACAGTGAGAGCGAGCGAGAGGGAGAGAGAGAAATAGAAAAGCACATTCATGTTCTGTAAATGTGTAGGATCTTTTTCCAAGAAAAGGGGATTCTACAAAAGACAGCATTGAAATATTCATATTTGGAATCAGTCTGCCTCTCACCTTAGGGTGCTGGACATTGGTCAAATCCCATGTGGAGCAGTCCTTAGTTATGCAGGTTCTGTTCAGCCTACAGATGCAACAGGTCTGAGCTGCCAGCATCCCAAGTAATGTACACAGCAGTAAAGTGACCACGCCCAAAACACTCATCTGGAATTCAGACAACAGGGACGCTACAAGCAAGTAAATAAAGTAACAAATGCTCAGTTGAGATTTAAGAAGGTCCAAAGTTCCTAGATGCCAAAAGTCCAGATCACTGAATCATCTCTGACAGAGAGACTATTTCTTTTATTTCCATTTTAAATATACAAGTGCGTCGACTAATAACAGTAACGGATGCTTGGTACGCGGCATCGCGTTGACTTATCACAGAATAATGATACAGAGAAAGACCTGTTGTGACAAGATACAAGTACTGCACATCCGAAAACTACATTGGGGTACACACTTCTTTACGAACGGCATTGGTTATGCGCGTGTAACGTTACTGTTCAAGGCGAACTACAGTTGGAGGAATGTGAATACGACAAGTAAGCTCGACGTAGAAAGAAGGACAGTGGCCCACACTCAAAGAATGTTCTGTTGGCCATTGAGAGGAAACTAGTAATGTCTCCGGCAAAGAATCTGTCAGGAATGAAAGGGTAATAGACCATTTCCTAGACAAAGAAAGGAGGGCAGAATTCGCATATAAATAACAACAAATGTAATAATTGACTAATTTTATGACGAAGGCCTAAACTGTGCTTCCCCTATTTCAAAGACCACCAGCCGCCCACTGATCACAGTGACTTGATGTTCAGTCAGTTAGTGTTTATACGTTTCTGTCTTAAAACTACACCAGATATGATTGGAGAAATACGATCGTCCGACTAAGCCACAAAGCCGAAAGGATGACCAGTATGCTACTGTTAAAATGTTATTCACAAGAAAATATACGTAGCAGATTAAATAAACTTTTAATTGCAACGTCACGCGGAGACTCACTGAGGACAGACTGCTGGGTACTACTTTTCAATCTGTGCAGAGTTTGATACTGTTAAAAAAAAAAAAAGACAGAAATCTTCAGTCACCTTCTATCAGATGGCCTTTTTTCGAGTAGCCTAAGTCACTCACCTTATATTTCAGGAACCCAAAGAGAGTAGACCAAGAAAACCGTCCTTCACTAATGTAGTTCACTCCAATATATATTGGAGTAGACAGGCACAGCTGGCGCTTAATGCTTATCAGTCTGAAATAAGAGTAGTGCTTCCTATTCATGAAACAGGTGTTCCCTTTCATCGTTGCGTCCTTGCAGAGGCAAAGCGTAACGGCCACGGGTCTCATCGTGAGGAGTGAGGTAAGACAGTCGCGCTGGAACAGTAGTCGACGAAAGGTACCTTGATGGACAGTAATGTGATGTGAAGATGAGACAATGCTTAAATCACTAAAGGGTTGAAATAGTGGAAAGAGTTATATGAGGATGAACTGACAACCGTCCTTGTGAATTGTGAGTGAATGGTCAAAGGACGACTATTTTAATCCATAGTAACTTTTTCTTAACAGGACGAGTCCCATTTTTATTTTGGCCGCCTCTGCTGAAGAGCAACCGTCATCTTCGTTTAGTGTGGGTAGACAGACTTCTGCGTATTTACAGTCTTACTCTCTATACTGTTTCCAAGTCAGATGAATGACAGAAATCCAGTTTTACACTTCAGGTCTGAGAGTCATCTTTAAAAAATGGGGATACTGATTCATTAGCTGATTCATATTATTTATGGTAATGTCTTAAATTAATCTCTGCAGTGCGTATTGGCTGTATTAGTAGTCTCTGTGTTCTGTTGGCTTTTGTGTGTCATCTTAAGACGATATTTAATTCAAATGACAGAGAACATGAATACAAGGTCTGATTTTATTTGAGAGGTTTGACATTTGGCCAGTGTGGTGTGCTTCATTCTATGATATGCATACACAGACATGTAAGACTGTAACAGGTTATATTTCTACTATATTACAGAGTCCTTCTGTATGCCATGTCCAAGATGTGGAGAAGACCTAGAACAATGCCCAGCATTACTGAAGAGAGTGTAGTTTATTTTGAGCCTGAGTTCTGAGCAAGCCTTCAAAGCCTATATTTGTACTGGACCAACTGCTTCTGAGTCAGAGGCCCCTGGACCTCAGGTCCCACCCTGTGCATCCTCTCTCTAACGGAAAAAACATAGAGGGAATGTGTGTGTGTGTGTGTGTGTGTGTGTGTCACTGCATGTACAGGAACCTAACTTCTTTACTTAATGGCACACCCACTGTCTAAAAGAGAGACCGCTGGTGACATCACCGAGCGAGAGAGAGAGGGAGTCAGGGAGAGAGGGAGTGAGGGAGAGAGGGAGAGAGGGAGTGGAGTGGTTAGAGGGGTTAGACTCAGGTAAATACTCTGCATGTATGTTTGTATATAGAGCCACTGGTGTAAAAAAAAGAGTAGATAGCTACAAACAGTTACAGACCTCCAGAACAGATTATTAAGGTGTGTGTGTGTGTGTGTGTGTGTTTAAAGTACCAAGTGCTGATATCCTCATAACATTTAAAAGTAGATCCTGAAATACAAGAGAGAAATGATGGAACTGGGAGACGTGTATTACATTCACCGGATCCACATGTCATCAGAATGATGATCTGTAATGAAGTTCAAACAACTCATTTTGTTTAGTTACCATCACACAACAGGTTCTGTCAACTTTTGCACATTACTGACCTTACATGCTGGAGAGAACCGATCAGACTGGGAGATGTGTATTATGTTCAAGCCGCTGCCCCCACTGATTAAAGCTTGGCCCCCCTCCGTTACTCCCCCCCCCCCCCCCCCACCACCACCACTCGTTGTCACAGACGTTCAAAGAAAAGTCAAGAACATGACTGCAGACCATCTCGAAAAAAATAAACCCACTGATTGCCTAACCCGTGCAGTCATATTTTCCTTATAAATTGCACTGTATTGCTTATGTGACACTTGAAATAAATGGACAAACTGACATTCTTGTGTGAATTGTCATCTTGAAATTAAGACTGTCAAATGATATATCCTACCTGTCTAAAGGCAGTGCATATGGTTGCTGTGTTAAATCGGTTGTACAGATAAGTAACACCAGTGCAAGTGCCTTTAGATTTCTTATGTGCACAAGGCCATTCCACACTATTAAGTGATACAGGGGTATATAGTCTATCTATTGGCGTTATTAAATAGTCTACTGCAATCTTCGAAAGATTTTAAGTAGCTTTTATCATATGCTGCCAAGTGCCACCCCAATAAATTTGTTTAGAAAACATTGTTATTGAGAGTTACTTAAAAAGAGGATAAAAAAAATAGTCTTACAACAGTTGTGTGAAAAAGGTATTGAGGCATGTCCTGTGGAACCTGTGAGTGGATGGGAGATATGATGCCACTAGATGGAGCCAAAGGTCTAAAAGATCCAAGACATCTGCTCCTTGTCAGCTTTCTACCCGCCCACTCAACAAGCGAGAGAAACTCACAGTGCTGATAAGAGGAAAAGAGAAGGAGACATTTAAACTCTGTGTCAGGGTTCCTAAGAGAGCTGGACTGTGGAGGTTTGCAAGACTGGAATACTGTACTGAAAGAAGTTTGTATTTTTCATAAAGTACATGTTTTTGCTCTCCAAGTGTTACTCAAATTTGGTTTTCCCATGACTTCTTCCTGCAAAACAAAGCACTTCCAGAACAGGATTTTTTTGCACAGTTGTGTGGATCATATCATGTGTGGTTATCATTGTTAGCAGTTGAAGTAGTAGTAGTAGTAGTAGTAGTAGTAGTAGTAGTAGTAGTAGTAGTGGTAGTAGTAGTAGTAGTAGTAGTGGTAGTGGTAGTAGTAGTAGTAGTGGTAGTGGTAGTAGTAGTAGTAGTGGTAGTAGTAGTGGTAGTAGTAGTAGTAGTAGTAGTAGTAGTAGTAGTAGTAGTAGTGGTAGTAGTAGTAGTTGTAGTAGTAGTAGTAGTTGTAGTAGTAGTAGTAGTAGTAGTAGTTGTAGTAGTAGTAGTAGTAGTAGTAGTTGTTGTAGTTGTAGTAGTAGTAGTAGTAGTTGTAGTAGTAGTAGTAGTAGTAGTAGTTGTTGTAGTTGTAGTAGTAGTAGTAGTAGTAGTTGTAGTAGTAGTAGTAGTAGTAGTAGTTGTAGTAGTAGTAGTAGTAGTAGTAGTTGTTGTAGTTGTAGTAGTAGTAGTAGTAGTAGTAGTTGTAGTAGTAGTAGTAGTAGTAGTAGTTGTAGTAGTAGTAGTAGTAGTAGTAGTAGTTGTAGTTGTAGTAGTAGTAGTAGTAGTTGTTGTAGTTGTAGTTGTAGTAGTAGTAGTAGTAGTAGTAGTAGTTGTTGTAGTTGTAGTTGTAGTAGTAGTATTAGGAGTAGTAGTGGCAGCTGTAAAACAGGATTATGAAAATGTGTTTGTTTTGCTTGGTACTCAGAACAGAGGGAAAGAACTGACAGAGAGATTTCCTGTTTTAACGTATCTGTGCCTTAAGGTCCATGACTGAGGTCAAAGGTCAAGGTAAGTTGACCAGTATTGATTGAGACATCGTGATAGCCAAAGATAACATAACATTGCCTAGCACACCCTCTGTATGGGGAAAAATAAAACAATTTAAACTGGTTTTGTTGAAACAGATAACCTTCACATCAGTGCCAGTATATAGGTCTATATGACCAGCTAGTGTTCGTCAAAGTTAGCTTAAATTTGAATTTCAATTGAACCAGAAACATCATGCAGCTGAAACAGTATCACAAATAGAAGTTCTTGTGTTAAAGATGTCTCTAAATTTTGCTCTTCACTAAGAACTAGCACAGCAGTAACAGTAGTAGTAGTGGTGGCAGCGATATACAATATGAGGCATAAGGTGCCTCAGTTCCACAGGGGTGAAGTACATAATTTACATGTTATGATAAAGCTCTAGGCTGTGACTGGGGGATCCATCTCATCCCCACGTGAGACTATGTTTCATTTGGCCAAAGAGAGATCAGACAAGAAGCATCTCGTTCCCTTTTATTTAAGGATGACCAAGTTAATCTCACATTACTGACTGCAGTCTGGAGGAGATAAACGTGAGTTTAAGATTAATACAAATTCGTGCTATGAGTGTTGCCCTGCTCTGGATATTCTGATATAAGTCATTATCAGTTCAGCCAAAGGCAGCAAGACATTCAGAAACAGAGACACTTGGCAAATATAGGAGGAGAAGGTTCACTGGCCCAACAAGAAAACTGTGTATTACTATAGTGTTTTTCAACCACTCATTATTTCCCAGCAGCTGCTCTAACAGTGATAGATCTCAAGCGACAGCAGCCTTTTCTGAGTTTCTGAGCTTTTTTTCCAATTTCAGTTCTGTTCACATTTAGCCCATTACGTTAGCTCAGATTTTTCTGTTACCTTTGGATTCGTCATTTATTTTTCATCAGAAGTGTTCTCCTCCATTCATATCATCCACGCAA
Organism: Chanos chanos; assembly: GCF_902362185.1. Lineage (NCBI taxonomy): Eukaryota > Metazoa > Chordata > Actinopteri > Gonorynchiformes > Chanidae > Chanos > Chanos chanos. The sequence continues at coordinate 7,551,843 of NC_044509.1, forward strand.
TTTTACCAAGCAACGTGACAAGAAAAAGACCTAAATTGCTCACGGTCTGTGCTTGTGCCTGACACACACTCTAGGCTGCAGTTAGTGGTGGCATCAGTAGGGACTTTACTCACATACTCATGGGGGTAGTTTGAACTATGTTCCCAGAGAATGGATGGAAAATTAAATTTGAACCTGTCATCACTAGTGGTGTGATGCATGATGGAAGTACATGGTTGTGTCTTTTGCAGGTGAACTGCTCAAGAGGTCTGACACATATATCTATGTCACAGTGAAACTCCATAAACCATCGCACATAGGGCTTCACTGTATGTGTGCTGTAGGAGTGAGATGGGTCCATAATCACATCCATGCTGAATGTGTTGTCATGGTGAGGCCTTCAATCCAAGATCAAGTGAAGAGGCTTCATAACCACATCGTTCTTCCCAACATGACTCATCTTGTTTTAGTTAATTGATTAAAGTAAACATGTTGCAGTAATTGCATTGTTTGTAATGCAATCGATTATGATGCAAAATTATCGTTTTCATTTATTTCATATTCTCTTTGAGTAATCAGGGCATTGCCATCCTGTTGAGTTTACAGCTGCTCCAAAGCCCTGTTAATTTTAAGATCATATTACCTTCACTTTCATTGACCTTTACTGGTAAGTTGTTTTGGAAACCAGTTTAGTAGAGGTCAGAATGTCTCAGTGTGCGGTACTCTGCAGAGATCAGCATTATTGTTATTTACAAGAACCGTTATTATTTTTATTTCTTATTTCTCTGTTCTGAGCTTTTTAAAACCCATATAGCCTCAGTACAAAACTGTATGTGCAGCATTGCGTGCAAATTGGATGTTTATTAAAAAATAATAATAAGTCATGTTTGTTTGTAAATGATGTCTCTTGGTCTTTCAGAGAGCTGTAGCAGTGTAATTATTCCCTGAGACCTGAGAGTACAGTGAGAGGACAGCAATCATAGCTCTACACATCTCCAGGGTAATTATAACTGGGTGTGTCAGCATTCTTCTATCATTTAACATTCTTTTATATTGTCTTAAATTCAACTCAGTATTAAAGAGGCTATTTTCGTTTATGTAAAACCTCTTTTTTTCATTCTCACCCACCATTTCAACCTTTTACTTGGGAAAAGCAACTTTGTATGAGGAAATGAACCAATGAAAAGAAAATCTAAGTGTTTTTTCAAACTCAACAAGACCGCTCATCAAATGTAATATATGGCAATAACTTATAAATCAGACATTCTTTAAAAACTGCAGTTGTGCAGAAACTTTATTCAAAATATAAAACTAATGAACTATAACTGAGTATGGTTCAGTAATTATTTACATTTTAATAACATTTAAATCATTCAGCCTTGTAATGATGTTGAGTTGTCATGATTTTGTTTTTCAACACAATCATCTATTTAACAAATTAGACGTGTAGAACAGTGCGTGAATGCACGATAATAGGACACTTGTCCCTTATGACAGTCAGTTAGGCAAGTAAGGACAACGCTCACATTTCGGAAGCTTCCCTATTTAAGAGGCGCGAGCACTGTTGTACAACGGATTCGTAATGACAATTGGTCATAGTTGATATCCAGGAGTTTAGTCTCTTAGATTACCTTCATATTCAGTTGCCAGTGTCGAGTGGCACCGCAGACATGGTCGCTAAAAGGTGGATACTGGGTTTGCTCACAGTTTACATTCTGGTGGACCGAGATGAGGCTGTAGTTAGGACTTATTTCATTGGTATAACGGAGGAAAGTTGGGATTATGCGCCCAGCGGACATAACCGTATCAATGGAAAACCTGTTGCGGAGGATGAGTAAGTATGCATCTGTCACTCCATGCTTTTGTCATGTTTTAGTTACATAATTTCTCGAGTAAACACGGTCATTAATCGTTAATGAATGTAATATAAAGCTTGAACAGATAAATGAATCACCGTGTTCTTTAAAGCTATGTCAAAGGCTGAAACAGGCACAGCATGATATTAAAATACGTTATTGGTTTTTTGGAGTTTTTTGCGCGTTACCCATGCGATTTCGAGTCGTTCAAACTTCCTTGTAAAATTGTGCGCAAGATCTTCCCAGCATTAACTAGCGGAGTGAACCGCTACATGTGTTAAATGAAAAGTATCAAAATGAAAATCGCTAAAACCAAAAAACAAAACAACAACAGTAATAACAATGCTGACAAGGCTATCCCCTGCATGCATCTATGTGTGTGCTGTTGTTTTTTGTCTTTTTTTTAACCATACTTCCTCAAACCCAGAAATTACTCGGGACCAGCAGCCAGTGTGGTAAAACTGTGGAAGTGAATGCATCCCTATGTTCAACATTTGTTGTTTTTCTCATAGTACAGTACATATGTTTCTTCATCTGTTTGTGACTCTACCATTCGTGTTCGATATGATACACATTATTATCTGTTAATCTCAAGAACATTTCTAGTTATTCAACCCCAACACCGTAATTCATAGTGACTGACACTTTTCTTCCCCACAGCTAGTGGTGTAGTAGGCCATGTATGGATCCCAATATCACTGCACATACTTCATTTTATGTTCCAGGCATGCTTCAGTATTCCTGTTGCAAGGTCCTCACAGGATTGGACGTGTGTACAAGAAGGCAATATACAGGGAGTACACAAATAGCTCATACTCCCAGGAGATCCCTAAACCCGCCTGGCTGGGCTTCCTGGGTCCAGTCCTCAAAGCGGAGGTGGGTGATGTCATTGTGGTCCACCTGAAGAATTTTGCCTCCAGGCGCTACTCCATGCATCCACACGGTGTCTTTTATGAGAAAGACTCAGAAGGTAAAGCTTGATTGCGTATGTGTTTACACATACATGTGAAGATACTCTCTCATTTTTGTCTTTAGAGGAACACTCTGACAGATTCTTCTATTTCCATTATTCTTCACGCGCGTATAATGCTACAGATCAACTGAAATAGTTCTGAGGAGCATAGATGTATTTTCAAGGTATTTTCATCCAAATTTGCTTGGTTTTGGCATCTCCTTTGATTTCTAAAGATGTCAGTGGTATGAGGGCTTGAAGGGATGAAATAGAAACCTGGTAAACTTTAGACCAAGTTTTCTTATATTTCATTTTGAGATTTGTAATCCAAGTATGTAAATTAGAATGGCAAACGCATTTCATTTAAGAATGACAGTTTCCTTCGGCAAAGGAAAGGAATCTGAAAAGGTCAAAGGTAAAAGGTTTCAGTGAAACTAAAAAGACCAGACAATAGTCTGAGTCTATGTAATCAGAGTATTTCTTCCAGTATTAAATATTCACAAGTCCTAATTTCCTTCTTTTTTTAAAAAATAGGTTTATTCACAGATGCACAGTCTAGCATTTCAGCTCTTTGTGTTTATCAATGCAAACTTTATATTACCACTTAATCTCTTTAACATTTTATAGTAAAAAGCTTCCTGGTATTACTACGATATCCAATAAAGTCAAACTATATTTTTCACCGAATGAACCCTGTGCTATTGTTTCGTCTCTGGCAGACAACGCTGCAGCATTGATACCTTGGTGCCACGCTGATGCCAGTTTGATAATGGCTATGAGGCTAAAGTGCCAGACTAACAGTTATGTAACAAAAAGAAAAAGTGCAGAACATACCACAACCCAATATCAGGGCAGGCCAAGCAAACACCAAACACGACGAGGCCGGGAGTCCTTCACTCTTCCTCGGTCTGGTTAAAATGTGACTAATTAAACTGATTGATTTTTTTTTTTTTTGGCTTTTGCCAGCTTGTATGAATGGTCATTGCCTATGTGAGTCTTAAAGTCTCATTTCTAACCTGGCCTTTTTTTTAACTTTACTTTTATCATGTTCTGTTACTCTGCCTTACGAAATCACTATCATTCATTTTTCTTTCACAAACAAGGAAGTAGTGTTTAGCTCCAGTTTCTCTTCCAGGCCAAATATCTTCTCTCATCAATCAGATGTCTCAACCAAATGTCAATTTGAGAATCTTACAGCAATATTTGCTGTTCTGCGTAAGTGTATACCGTTGTAAGCTACAGTGATTTTAGACAATACATATAGTTTCTTGTTGAAGATAGTTTGAAATGCTATCCTTAATAGCAAGATTAATGTGTAAAATCTGGTATAAACGGACTATTTTTGGCATTCCAATGAAAATCAAGCAGTTCGCAGAGTCATTATCCTTCATTTTAGCACTGCCAAGACATATTTTTTAGCATTTGACTTTTCTAGGCAGAACTAATTCTAGGTCATTTGTGGAACATTGTGAGGTGCTGTCTTAAAAAGAAAACTCAGCAGCTAAACTATGTTCAGTGTTTAAACATTTGAATCAGGAGTCCTAGACAGCCTGATAAGAGCATGAAATGAGGACATTCAGGGAATTCTTTCTGGCTTCTTTGGATTCTTTGTTTCTGCTTTGGCTCGTGATCAGAACTGAAGGTGAGCTGCTATTAAAGTGTGTCACAGTGCCGGTGATGGAGATTGTGTGATGTCTATCAGGGGCGCTGTATCCCGACGGGACCTCAGGGAGACTGAAACAGGACGACGCTGTCCCGCCCGGAGAGACGCACACTTACACCTGGACCGTGACGCCAGAGTACGCGCCCACGAGAGGGGACGCTAACTGTCTGACTTGGGTATACCACTCCCATCACGATGCTCCTCGAGACATCAACTCTGGCCTCATTGGAGCTCTCCTCACCTGTAAGAAAGGTATTTGGAGCATGACTCTCTGGTCCAACGTGCATTCAGCCATTTTAACACCTGCTGAACCAAGGGAATCTTTAATATCACTCCATTAACATAAGTCTCTGAATTGACTAGTTCACTTCTCTCTCTCTCTCTCTCTCTCTCTCTCTCTCCCCATTCTCTCTTTCTGATTTACATCTCATATGAAATCATATTAAGGTACACTGCAGTCAGTCTCCAGACTGAACCACACTGAGCTCAGACGTGGTGACGTGGACCAAGACTTTATCCTCATGTTTAATGTGGTGGATGAGAACCAAAGCTGGTACCTGAAGGAGAACATTCAGACCTTCTGTTCTGATCCTGCGGGTGTTGACCCAGATGATGAGGGCTTCAAGGAGTCCAACAAAATGCATGGTGGGTGATTTTCAACATAATAAAAATAATGTTAGACTTATAGCTGGTCTTCATTTTCAGTCATTTTGTGAGATATATGATTCTGACAGTGCTTTTTTCCTTTTTTTAATTCTCTCCTCCGTACGTGATAGCGATTAACGGGTATATGTATGGTAACCTGCCTGGCATTGAACTTTGTAAGAACCGTACAGTTGCATGGCACCTCTTTGGCATGGGAAATGAGGTGGACATCCACTCGGCGTACTTCCATGGGCAAACAGTGCTGCACCGCGGACACCGTGTTGATGTCCTCAGCCTGTTTGCTGCCACCTTCATTACTGCAGATATGGTGCCCAAGACAAACGGGATATGGCTGCTCAACTGCCAAGTCAACGATCATCTGCAAGGCAGGAGAACAGGAATTACATTCTTATGATTCAGTTAGGATAGATGATGTTGTTACTTAAAAGGCAAAGAAGGAAAACCATTTTCAGGGAGGCCAAACATCTGCAGAGTAGGCTACATCCTTTGTCTAACATATCTAAATTTAATATTCAGTGGCTTTTAGAACTTTGTTTAACTGAATCAGATGTGTTCCATCTCTAGGATTACTGGTCCTCTGAGTAAGATTAAATATTCTCTAACATACATTTAATGATGGATCTTATGGATAAAATTATCGATACTGGAAGAAACTATAAAATAATTTGTTCTTAAATATACCATGTTAAGATAACATTCGGTATCTAGTTCAACATGCTTTAACACTGAGTACCTCGGATACTGTGATGATGGTTGTTCACAGCTGGCATGCAGGCCCTCTTCGAGGTCTCCTCCTGCGGAGATGAAGGAGAGTCTGTACTCCCACTGGGTGGTCAAGTAAGACAGTACTTCATTGCCGCTGAGAAAATTAAATGGAACTACGCCCCATCTGGAACAGACACTCAACACAACCTGTCACTTACAGACAGCACAAGGTATGGGGATAAGGTAAATCCAGTGTCATGCAGTCTCTAAATCTTTTTACTTATTTGATAATTAGATTTTAGAATTTTTTCAACGTGTGGCGTTCTTGTAAAATTTTACGTGTCAAAAAACAGTGTATTTCATATATATATATATATATATGCAATTCAGTTATCCTCAAAAGACAATGGGCAGAACTGTTTCTAATCCGCAGTCAGTCAGAGGTTTTCTTTGGAAGGGACGGTGGAAGACTCGGTGGCGAGTATGTGAAGGTCGTTTATCGGCTTTACAGCGACGACACATTCACCACAAAGAAGGAGAGAACCAGCGCTGAGACACACCTCGGCCTCCTGGGTATGCACCCCGATCTGAAGAGAAAAACACTCTCAACCTTAATCCACTCAGCTAACTTCCATTTAAAATCAATATGTATACTATGTTATGCTGATAGGATAATATGGATCTCTGTCAGGTGAATAGTAGCATACTTGTCTCAGTGGCTGGTTATCTTGAATCTCATCCCTGGCCTACCACAGGTCCAGTACTGAGAGCTGAGGTTGGGGATGTCCTTCTGGTAACATTCATGAACAAGGCAGACAGGAACTACAGCATACAGCCTCATGGCTTGCAGTATGATAAGCAGTTTGAGGGAGCCCTTTACCAGGATGGTGAGAAAGACGTCGTCATAAATAATATATTACGCCACTTAGAACCGAATCGATGCAATGTCACTGCAGTGCAGATTCATTTAGAACTGGCAGACAGAATCCATTTTGTCCTTCAGGTACATTGAGTAATGGTTCTCAGGTACAGCCAGGAGACAAATTCACCTACAGGTGGTTGGTGAAGGACGGCCCATCCCCTAGCGATCCACCCTGTATCTCCTACCTGTACTTCTCAGCCACTGATCCAGTCAGAGACACAAACTCTGGACTCATTGGCCCTCTACTGGTCTGCAAAAGAAGTGCACTGGATTCCAATAATACTCAGGTGCCATGTGTTGTATATGCCCTCTTTGTTACCATATTGTACTTTGCAGTTTCAGGGTTAGGGGTAGGATCACATAACAGCTTAAAATTATAAGGAGCACAAATATCAGGCGGAGACCGTAACTTAAATCAGTCTCCACAGGTAAACGAGCAAACAGCACAGCAAACCATTGGATGGTCTGCTAACTTAAGCAGTGTTTTGTAAGGAATAATATAATTCCATAGGTTTGAATGGGTTTTGCTTGTGCTGTCTTCCAGGAGGGTGTGGTCAAGGAGTTTGTGTTACTCTTTTCTGTCACTGATGAGAACCTCAGTTGGTACTTGGATGAGAACATTCAGACTTTTGGGTCAAATGAATCCGACCCAGAGAATGAGGACTTTATGGAGAGCAATAAAATGCATGGTATGCACTTGACCAGACTTCACCCGTTTTATAGTTAACTTCATCCCAGCTAACTGGAGAATGAATACACCTAATTTATACAACAAATGCTTGTATTGTGGGTAAATAGCAGTTAGAACTGAGTTAGAACTTTATTTTGACAGTTTTTTTACGTGCGTGCACTTTTCACACTTTGTTTCTGTTACTTGTGTGTGACGTAGCTGTGAATGGGTACATGTATGGAAACCTCCCAGGCCTTGAGATGTGTGTAGGGGACCTGGTAAGGTGGCACATCCTGGGACTTGGCACCGAGGTAGACATGCATGGGGTTCACTTCCAGGGCAACACCTTCCGAACCAAGGGCACAACACGGGACACGCTCAGCCTGTTCCCACACACCTCGACAACCATATCCATGCAACCAGACACAGCAGGTTTGGAATGCAGCTATCATGCACACTCCCTATCCAAAGTCGCGGTCACAAGTAAACAGAACCACACATTAGAAAAGCATCTTGTTCTTGCCTTATTATGCTGATCACGCTGAAGATGCATGATGTATAGTTGAATGAAAACATGTCCAATAAAAATATATTCTCTATTTACCACAGTGTGGGTCTTACCATCAACAAAGACAATATCGCATAGTGAATGCAATGAAAATTTAGTCAGTGTAGCGTCGATTTCACACTTTATTTTGTCATATCTTAAATACATTATATATTTAACTATTTTCTGATGTTTATCACCAAGATTCACAGTTTTTTTTTTCTTTTTTCATTTGAAACACTTCAGCTTTACCAATTTTTATGTTTCGTGGCCAGGTTTTACTGTCTGATCTGAAACTCCTGAGATCTCTGTGTTTTTGCAGGTGTGTTTGAGGTGAGCTGCAGAGTAAGTGACCACTACGTTGGAGGAATGAGGCAGCAGTACACTGTGAGGAGGTGCAAGGCTCCGAATAATTCACACACAGCCTCCTCAGTGGTGGAGTACTTCATCAGTGCTGAGGAGCTGGAGTGGGACTACTCCCCCGATCGCAGCTGGGAGCTGGAGAAATATAACACGACTGAGGAGAACAGGTGGAACTTCTCACTGGTTTGGTCTTTTTCCCATACGTGTTTGTAGCTCTAAACAATATGTTCCCACAATTTTGATCAATTATGGATGTATTGCATAACACTCTCCCCAACCATGGAAAGGTTTGTATAAAGTTAAGCATATTGATATCTGTACTAACATTGTCACGTTGTTCTTTTATTAACGTTTGTTAATGTTTCCTAGTCCGGGCAGCGTATTTGTTGGGAAAGGGAAAAAGAGGGTTGGGTCTCGCTACAAGAAAGCGGTGTACAGGCAGTACACTGATGCTACTTTTAGGATCGAGAGAGAGAGGTCAACCAAAGAGAAGCATCTAGAAATACTTGGTACAGTCCTGTTTTTTTTCAAATAAAGGGGCAGAACAAAGCTCTACCTCATAAAGCTGATTTATTCACAGAAAGCTCCAGTATTATCCCCTGGAACTGGGTGAAACTTATCTTGTTTACGTTTGTGTTCTGTAGGACCGATAATCCGGGCAGAGGTTGGAGAGACAATCCTGATTACGTTCATGAACAAAGCTAGTCGTGCCTACTCTATGTATGCCCATGGGGTGGAGACCACTGGCTCCCATCCAGTACCTGTTATGCCGGGTAAATAAGACCAGTGATAGAGTTTGTTTTCACTAGGCCATTAAACTGAAAGCTAATTGCAAACACATATTTCCACATACTCATCTTTTAAAATTCAAGATATTTAAGATATTTATTCAAATGAAGTGTTTGTAAAATCCTTTATGAAAGGAAATGTGACCCAGTACAAGTGGAATGTTCCAGAAAGATCTGGCCCAGGCCTCTCAGATCCAAACTGCATCTCGTTTGCCTACTACTCAGATGTTGACTATGTTAAGGTGCGTTATTGTTGCTCCACCTGGATTGTTGTCACTTTTCTTTTGATCACTGGAGGATATTCAGTCTCTTACTGTTACACGGTTGTTGTTGTTAACTAACATTGAGTTAACTTGTTTACACACGCTGAAAGGCCGCCAACTCTTTTTGTTTTGCCCTAGGACGTAGCCAGTGGACTGATTGGACCCATAGTGATATGCCGGAATGGTGTTCTTGATAAGGCCAGACAGAGATTAGATGTGGATCGGGAATTTGCTCTTCTTTTCTTGGTGTTTGACGAGAATGAGTCCTGGTACTTGGAGGACAACATTCAAACTTACCTAATGGACTCTGACACTCTTCGGAGGGATAATGAATTTCTGGAGAGCAACCGAATGCATGGTGAGAGGGTAACCTGCCCAACAATGTGGACACTGAAAAATGCAAATGATCCAAAGCAGGTGCACCTTTTGTTTTGGAAGACTACAAAACATACACGCTTTTGCTCCAGCACCGCTTAAACACATCTAGACAGCAGGAGACCATGAACATTATTTGTAAATTTGTTACAATAAGAAAACCTTGCCGGGTTGTGGCCCCTTGGCAAGAGATTTGCCATGTACCACTAGGGGGTGCTGTCGGGGCATATGTGGCTGGTGAGAGGACAGTACGTTAATTACGTTTAAAAACGTGTTGAAAAATATACTTCCACGCTGCTAAAGTGTTGCCATATTCACTACATGCCTGTAAAAGGTCTTAAAATGACCCTTGCTTCCCTCTTTCATTTGGACAGGTATCAACGGGAGACTGTACGGTAACCTGCATGGCCTGGAGATGGTGGAGGGGGAGAAGGTGAACTTTTACCTCCTGGGCATGGGTAACGAGGTGGATGTGCACACTGTTCACCTCCACGCACAGACTTTCACTTATAAGGTACCCCAGGGTCACACTCTCATTCGGAGAGCCTCAGAGTAACAAACAGAGTAACAATGAAAGGAAGTGGACTGCGTTTCCATTTTAATCTTTTTCTCTGACTTCTTCCTGTCCTTTTGGCGCACGACGTAACAGATGGACCTGGAACACCGGGCTGATGTCTTTGACCTCTTCCCTGGGACTTTTCAGACTGTGGAAATGGTGGCTGAGAAAGAGGGAACATGGCTCTTGCACTGTCACATAGCTGATCACATCCACGCAGGCATGGAAACCACCTTCACCATCAAGTCACGTTCAGGTGATTACATGACCAGGACATCGAATATGGACAGGAAGTGTGGTAGATATTGATCTGACACTTCTCTGACACAGTGAAAAGAAGCAATTGTGATCACAGTCACAGCGCATTTACAATGGCAGTTCAGAACCTCAGCCACAGGCCTTCTGGTAAAATTTGAATTGGTCGAAAGACTGATTGAGTAACCATGGAAACAACATTTTTGTAAATAGGCTAAAAGAGTTAATAATTACGTAATAAAGCTCACATCAGTGTTCGTATCAACATTCCCTAGCCACTATGACACACCACTGATTCTTGTTTATTGTTTTTTTTTCCAGTCGGCATTGCTTCAAATGGTGAGAAAAGACAAATTATGTTTATTCTCGGAATCCATTACTACATAAAGGGAGATTAATCTCACTGGCACTGATTTGACCCCTGTGCTCCTTTCATAGCTGTGTCCGCTCTGATGCAAGACGTGGGCATTTTGGACATCCTGGCCGTCCCCTTGTCTCTGACACTGTTGGGATCTGCACTGCACTAGGCTGTTCTCCTCACTGTTCTGCTCTACAGCCAGCCTGTTTAGGCTTATATTTGATTACAGATAATTAAGTAATTAAGTCTAAAGCATTTTAATCATATTTTTTCAATCTGTTGCACAAGGACTGCACATAATTAAAGTATTGCGTGAGATTATGTTCGTGTTTTTGATTATGTTTGTGTTGATGTGCGAATCATTGTATTTTTACGTCCTTCGGTCTTTTAAACGAAAATTAAAAAAAAAATGAAAATCCTGAATTAGAAATGTATTGATTATTTCTCATGTTTTAAAGTGTAGGAGTTCGTTTTGAGATGATGCTACACTACTGTGTAACGGCATTGTAGCAACTGGTGCTTTTGCCTAATGTACATAAAAGTTGCATCCAATCAACAATTCTCCATATTTGAGCAAGAAGTTGTAATATTAACTAAAATCATCACTGTCGGTTCAACACTATTTACTTCATTTGCATCAAATAAATATTAATAAACGGCCTGTTCCAGTAGGCAACGATTTGCTATGTCTGTTTCACTCTCATACCTAAAAAGACAAAATTACATTTCCGAAGTGTTGTTTGTGTGTTGACACTCTATACATTCATATGCATTGAACTTTCTGCCATCTTCAAGTTTCGTAATTTTAATGACGTGGAAAAATTGACAAGCATATGGGCGAAATTTTTAAAAACACATAAATGAATGCAAAAATTGGCAACAATAACAATGTGGAGAGACTTGATAAGGTGGAGAGACTTGAGGGTGTAAACAAATTATGGCTAATCGGCACTTAAGTAAGGAAGTAAACGTGGCAGACAATCCGCCCGTTGTTTTTGTCCACCATGCCTTTGGCGTGCAATCCTCGTTTCCCAAGGCGAACGTCAAATACTCGACGAAATAACTACGCAGTTCATCATGGAGGCTTTGGTGTATAATCTGTTTTCCTGTGGGGATTTTGGTCGTTAAAACAGTATCAGTGCAACGGAGTTTGTCAGTATGGCCAACAGGCCATCTGCAACTCAGACGAAGACTTCGTCTGTCTTTCTTCCTCTCTTAACTATCTCTTTTGTTGTCCTTAAAGATCATCGATTGAATCACATGATCAAACATACTTTTGACCTGAATGAAGAACATTGATCACATTCTTCAAATGCCACATTACCAAACAAAACATGAGAATAACAGCAATTACGTTAGTTTCTGTCAGCTGTTAAGCAAGTTGATTAAGACAATTGAGATTCAGTGGCATCTCTCTAAAAACTGTAAAATCGATTACTAAATCATTGGTGATGTTCTGTGGAAATAGGCTGGGACAATGTAAGGGAACCAAGACAATGCCGTGGATGACTGAGCTATCGGTAACTTTAATCTGAAATCTAAACAGAGCAAATAAAAAATTTGGTTACACTGCTGAGTAAATTGGACCTGAACGTTACTTTTCGGATGGTCTAATCGAATTGCGGAAACTGATCGGTTATATATGTTGTACCATCGACGGTAATGACAAAGACTTTATTAAAGAAGTAGGCCTACAGTGGAAAGAATATTCAAATAAGTTAAGATCCATTCGTGTTTGTCCTGAGACGTAGGCTGCTTGGAATTATTATCCATATCTATAGCGTTAAGTTCCGCACCACCTTGACAGAACATTCCAAATAGTAACACCGTTGCTCCGTCATGTGCGGTCGAGCTGCCGCTCCAGAAAAATGACCTCAATTACAATTCGACATATCTTGTCACTAAAGTGACCATTTTGCAATTCCGAAAACCGGCCTTTTTATTGCTCCTCGAAAGACTAATAAAACTTTCTGCCGACTCATGGATACTTGTTGAGCGAGCGCTCAGTGTCGACTGAGTTTAGTCAGGTTCACGCACGCAGCCACTTTTCTGCAAACGCAGAGGATCAGACCGGTGATTAGAATTGTTTTTGACTTTTGAATTGTGACGCAAGGCGTTTTCTTGTTTTTGTTTTTCTTGCATCGCGGATTTTGCAATTTTCAGTGACACGGTGTTTATAACCTAGATGAGACCTCCTGTAAGCTTGTGAAACTGAGAAGAAATAGGACATTAGGTAAAGCTTAAAAATGAATGATTTATATGCAGGTAAAATTTTATTTGAGTAAATATAGATGTAAAGAAAACAGCCATGGGTTAATAAATGAGGGACAGTAAAAGATACCAGTGAGTTCCTCCCCAACATTTCAAATCGTAATCGTCAAAATAGTCAATGCATAAGTGTTAATGAAGTGTTCAGTGCATAATCACGGAGCTTCTTCAGAACATCTATGTCTAATAAATGGATTGCCCAGTATGCCAGTTTAAGTCACATCCATGTGTTTTTCATAGTTATAAGAAATTTTCGATCTTAATGTCTCAGTTATAATTTTTCAAAATTCTTAACTGACCTCACCATTATAACTTGACCAAAGGTCCACTAAAGAGTACATGGCGAGCTTCGTCGCCGCATTCAACTGATTACCTGTGATCAGCCTCTGAATATTAATCTTAGATAGAGCTCTTAGTTGATTGGATGTGACCTATTCAGCCGCAACAGAAAGCCAATAGAAACGCGCTGCTGTTTTGCACAGCTCCGTTTCCCTATAAAAAAGGAGCGTCAGGACAGGGAGGGTCCTTCACAGTGTGCGACCGAGTGCTGCGAGGGGAGACACGTCTCACCATCACTCACCAACTTCTGAGGTGGAGGATTTGAGTGCCTGGGGGCTTCGCCGTCAGTGACACAGGTATGTGAATTGTCTGTAGTAGAATACACAAAAACACACGTTGACACACACAGACACACACACACACACACTCTGCACTCATTGTTACAACTTGATGGAAATTTCATTGTTAAATGAAGACACTGTTCAGTGTCTGGAGCATTTGTTACTTACAACTGCAGAGATAGCCTTTCTCTAAAGAAAATGACAGAATATGGGTTTTTTGATGTCTGAATGGCCGTTTGATCTCAGAGACACTTGCATGATTTCAGCTGGGATTAAAAAGGTGAGAATAGAAGCAGATAAGCAATTTTCATAATAATTACATCTGCAGGCATTCTGGATATTAGATGTAACATTAAGGTGATTGACCTGGGTTGTGGGTTACCTCATACATACAATTGTTAGAATTTTCCCATCAGCTGTCTGCTTACCAGGTGAAAGGTTTACAAGTTTAGGCTGAATTGTTAAATTGTTCAGAAAGTGTTTTTTGTGTGTGTGTGTTGGCTTTCTTGGTAATAAAAGCGTAAATCCAAAGTTGTAAAAAAGTTATCTGTTGTCTCACTGTAGTGTTAACTCAGTGTATTTGAATATTTTTGGCTTGTAAATTAGTCATTCACCCCTGTCCCTTGAAATGCGCTTATTTTAATGTGCCCTCTGCCTTTCACAAAGACCAGTTCAACTCCTTTTGTGCTAGATGTCCTTCTGTCATTAGTTGTTAAAATGTTCTGTGGTAACCAGGGTCTAAAAAATGCATGAATCTATTATCTGGAAAAAACTGGTTATCTGGTGGTTTAAGTCCCCTCCACCTTCCACTTTCCACTGGTCACTCAGTTTCAGTGGTGTCCATGCAAATGAGCCAACCAAGCAGAGGAAAGTTAGTTATGTTGTGACTGTGTGCATCTTACTGTAGAGCTTTATAACTCTGCCCTCTTACTCATACTGTCAAGATTTGCTAGAAAAGCAAAACGACTTCTGAACATCATAACCCTGATTCAATGACCCTGTTTGTATTGAGACATAAAAGATATCTGTTGTATTTCCTATGGAAATTGTGACCAAAACTCTACCTCTCTCTCTCTCTCTCTCTCTCTCTCTTCTTCTTCCCAGACTCAAGGATCTTGTGAGGATCCATCTACTACACATCTCTCTGAACTCCACAGCCCTCTTTCCTCCCAGGCTTTAAGCTTCTCCCCCCTGTTCTCTCCCTCACCATGGCTCCCACTCTGGCCACTGCATTCGCTCGCCGCTGGTGGATGGCGGTAACAGCCATCATCGAGAATCTGCTTTTCTCCGCCGTCCTGCTGGGCTGGGGATCTCTGCTCATCATGCTCAAGTCTGAGGGCTTCTATTCCTACCTCTGCATGGAAAACGGTAAGAGTTCCGCCCTTAGGTCACTTGCACGGACACATGTAAATTAAACAGGCTTTGTGTGTGTGTGTGTGTGTGTGTGAACTTTGAGGAGAGAGACTGTTTTCGGGACGTATATTATTTGGCCTTGGACAACCATTATCTTGGACTTGAAAAACATCTTTGACGGTCATTGTGCGTTACCTTGGACAAACGTTTTTAATGCGGTGTAACCAGAGGCACCCAAGAGCAAAAGCGCAGCAATGGGCCTTTGTGCGGTGTCCGAGTACAGAGCAGGAATGACACATCCTCCCAGCGGACCCCCGTAAGCGCGGTCTCATGCCCTGATCTCATTAAATCACTGTTTAATCAAAGCCTCATTCATAGGAACCAGACGTCAGGACGGCCCTTGTGTATGAATCGAGACTCCTGCGGGGGACGGGTCGTTAAACTGCAGAGCGACACCTAATATCTTAAAGAACATGCACCATCGCTTACTCATGGCTTAACAGCTATTTAAGAACCATTTAATGGGCAGTTGCCTAACAACTTACCCTCAGACAGGCTCAGACTCATTGATTATACCATGATAGATTAATTGACTGAACTATTGATTCATAGAGTGACTCAGTGGGAACCACAAAGGGCTGAGTTTATTCTATCTGTACCTGATTAGACCCTTTGTATGTGTCCAAACGGAAGAGTTTGAATATAAATGACTGAGACACCGAGACCCAGCGAAGCAAATAAAAGAAAGAATGTGAGGGCCTTTTTTTTCCCCCCATGTTGATGAATGGAAATCGAAGGAGGCTCATTGTCCTGACAGATAAGAGTGAAAACCACCGTTTATAACGCTCTATCAGTGGTCCTGAATGCCCGAATCTCTTCATTTAGTTACTGTGTTATTTAAAAGTGTTCACGTCAGTAGAAACTGAGGACTGTTACCGCTCGATTAATCAGGTCGCTGTGATGTAATAGGGCCATCAGAGCCATAGAAACAAACAGCAGGTCCACAAAAAAAGCAGAAGAGAAAGTTGAAGGTTTTGAGATCACTGTGAAAGATAAAGCTGAAAGCAGACAGGACGAGGTCTGAGATGGTGTAAGTTAACTGCACAGAGCTTTCCGAATGACGAACTAGGTAGACAAACAGACAGTCAGATGGCGCACAGACTTTATGCTTACACTGCATGAGCAGTCTGTAAAGGGAGTGTGTGTGTGTGTGTGTGTGTGTTTGCGTGTGCGTCTGCGTACGCGTGCGATGGTCTCACTCGTCGTCTGTTCCTCACGCTTTATCAAATCCGGCAAACATACTCCCCCTGCTAAGGAAAAGGGCAGCCTCAGCAGTTGCACTACCCTCCTCCTCTCTTCTGTTCTCTCCGCTTCACCCTGCCCTGCTTTCACATCACTTTTCTTCACATTTATCCCATTTAATAGATTTATGCCTCTCCGTATCACTACGGCAATGCCCAATAAATTATATTATTTTATTGTATTGCTTGTACTGAACAGGATTTTTTTTGGGGGGGGGGGGGGGGGGGGGGGGTAGAAATGTTAAAAAAAAGGGAACTACTCACGTGTTTAAGTCACTGTCTCCTGTAATAAGCTGAAATGAAAAGAGACACAGTCACCAAAGTGTAGGGTCGCTCTAGCATCAGCAACTGCACGTCAGCAGAATTTTAACATGAACTTTGTCAGAAGGTGGTAACATACGACGGGAATGAGCAGAGATTACCCAAAAGTACATTGTGCCATACTGACAGAGATAACGTTTTCTTTTCTCTTCTGTTCTCTATCTGTCTATCTCTCCATCATCTTTATATCCTCCCTCTATACAGTCGACCTGATTTTTTTTTTTTTTTTTTTTTTTTGTGCTGAGAAGATCCGTGTGTTATCTCCTGAGGTGTGTCTGCTGATAGTGTTAGCTCTTTGCCAAACTTTTTTTTTTTTTTTTTAATCAGTCCTGTGTAGGCAGAGCCTGAGTTGACATATCCATGAGAGGTTTTAGAACCTGGTCTGTGACTCAGCTCTGAAGCGTTCCCTTGTATGTGTAACACGAACCAAACGAGAATCCGCAGGACGGTACGGAACCAGAATGAGGTCAGGGCGGACTGCTCCGCACCCCCCCGTACTGTCCCAGATCTCCCAAAAAAAGCCCCTCGACGTGTCATGGGAGGAGCGTGGTTTTCTAAGAGACTCTTAGCGTCTGGGTGCAAAAGGCGTCAATGAGAATTCTGCAGGGGGGCACGACTCGTGGCCCCTCCGCCGTCGGCCCCGTGTCGACAGGCACATGTTAGGATGTGTGAGGTGATGGAACATCCTCCATCCTGCCGTCTCTGGCATGATTCAGCAGATGACACACTCACTTGTCCGTAAGCCTCCAACCAACACATCAGCCAGCACTTAGCAGCAAGATGACAAGTTGTTGTTTGGAGGGCAGTGTGAATATGCACAAGGAGCTCATCTCTCTCTCTCTCTCTCTCTCTCTCTCTCTCCTTTACACCATGCCCTCCCTCCATGCCTTTCCTTTGTAAAGCATTAGTAATTGTTATTTTACCTTTGTTATTTTAACTAGCGGTTATTGTAGCTAACTGTTCTCATTACTATTGTTGTTTATCAGATAATTAATTTTACTGTCATACAGTTAGCTACAGGGTACTGGCATTGATAAATATAAGAACCAGCGCCCTATCTGATCAAATGAGAAGTCACCCAACATTTCTTTCTTATCTCTCAGCTCCACACAAGAAAACCTGTTCTGTACCAGGTCACGTTCGCGGGGCTAATCAGAGCGCAGGTAGCCAATGTGCTGACACATCAGAGATCTTTCCCGAGGAAGAACCCTGCGTCAGCTGGAGTCAGTGTCCATACGGCGTTATTAGGAACAGAGAAATGAGGAAAATCCACATGAAATTTGGCTTACGTAACAGTCCAAAAGTTCATTCATAAACTTTGTTCTCGCGCTGGATGATAGCGATAAAGCCATTTAGTTCTTTCTCTCTCATGTCCTTATCTAGACTCTTTTATTACACTCCTGTCAGGCAGATTCCCCACTGTTACAGGCCAAAGGTCCAATTTACGACAATCTATACTATCTCTCAATCAAGCCATATCACATATCCATAAAATCGACCATTTGTTCTGACGCCTGTCTCTCTTGGGTCAGCAGGTTTAAACAGCTGATGTTCTGGTCAGCGGAACTGAATTGAAGTGACGTAAATGTCACATATTTCTGTGCTGTGGAGTTCCCCAAATGATCCTTTGATTTATTTTACTTCCATCTACAATCAACTGTATGTCAGAAACTTTTGTCATTTCAATAAGTCAGGTTTCTGTCTTTCCTTCTATGTGTGTCTCCTGTGGTCAAGGCCAAGGTGCATGGGCATGTGCATGTGTCTGTGTGTGTGTGTGTGTGTGTGTGCGCGTGCTGAGTGTTTGTTAGAGTTCAGTAGAGGTCACTTTAGAGACTTGGGGTAGCACCACGTGCGGCAGTTGTGTGTCCAGGTGCCGTGAACACGCTGGTCTTGCCTTGGCACTGGGGTTCTAAGATTGCAGCGACTCGATGTTGTAAAAACATCACGTGACTCAATCATTCTTGTTTTCCAGCACCCCCACCCCACCCCCCCCCACCCCTTCCCTGAATTAAATTCTGCTGTCCTTGCGTGACCTTACTACTTTTCCCACTTAGCTGCCCCGCTACGTTCTGGTGGGTTTCATTCATGTCAGCAGAAAAAAAAAAACATGCACGAAAGCATCTGAGGAAGGGAAAAAGTCAAGAGAAGGGGAAAAGTCTACTAATAGTCATTGACTAACCGATTTTAAATCATGTGATGTTGTAAAGGTTTGACATGCTGATTAGTGGGTTTTTTTTTTCTTCTTAGGCAGTTTCTCTTGACTTACATCTCTCTCTCTCTCTTTCTCTCTTTCTCTCTTTCTCATGCAGCCAATAGCTCCACGCTGAACCTCTCCTCACCGGAAGTCCATCCGACCGAGGCGGACTACTTTGACGAGTTTGGGTCGCAGGACGGCGTGGAGGTGGTCCCACTGGTCCGGGCCGAAGACCACAACCGCATGAACGGATGGCTCATATGTAAGGAACAGGACGAGATGCTGAACTTGGCCTTCACCGTGGGCTCCTTCCTGCTCAGCGCCATCACCCTTCCCCTGGGTATCGTCATGGACAAGTACGGCCCCCGGAAACTCCGGCTTCTCGGCAGGTCAGTCTCTCTTAAACCCAGACAGAACATTTAGGTACGGTATGTGGGTGAGACATGGGATTAGAATTAAGTGCTGGTCTGGGACTTTGTTAAGTGCTGGTCTGAAAACAAAGAGGATTCTGACTGTTCTGTGTTTGGTTGCAGTGCTTGCTTTTCCTTCTCCTGTATCCTGATTGCTTACGGAGCATATAACCCAAATGGTACGAATCTATTCAGTCTTGCTCAATAGCTTGTATAGCCTTGTAGCTTTTATACATGTTGGTTACCTGTGAGCAAGTGAAAGATGGAGAGAGAGAGTGAAAGAAAGAGAGAGAGAGAGTGTGTGTGTGTGTGTATTGATATATTTTATTTATTTAGTCTTGTGTAGCACATTATGGACATATCTATAAACATATGAGATATGGTATCATGCAGGGCATGTGTGAATGTGTGTGCTTGTGTGTTCTTTACAGAACTGTCTGTGCTCATCTTCATCGCACTGACGTTTAACGGCTTTGGAGGAATGTGTATGACCTTCACCTCACTTACGGTGAGTGTGTGTGTGTGTGTGTGTGTGTGTTCATACACACATACATGCCTACATGCTCTGTGTACTCACATCTGTACAACTATATTTCCTCACGGCTAAATCATTTGCCCGCGTCCGCTGCTCCCCAACTCTGTATTCATTCGACAATATACATCATTTACAAAGCCCTCTGCTTTCTTCCAGCTTGTCTCAATAGTCACTGGCCTTGTTAACGTCATTATTCGTCAGTTCTCTTCTCCTGCATTTTTCCTCCCTCTCAGCACACACAAGTGTTCTTTCTATGCCCGTCCTCTGCCCGGCTGCCCGGGCTCTCCTCTCTGCCCTCGCTGCCCTGGGCCTTTGGCACTCTGCCCCACCTCCTCCATCCTCAGCTCGTTTTGGCCGTTCTCTAGGCACTTTGTGTCCCGACAGACAAGGGGACGACACTCCGGGCTCAAGAGAAAGGGAGAACGGGAAGAATAGGAGAGAGAGGAGAGAATGAAAGAGAGAGGGGGAGTCATTATTTTTTGCTAGAGAGTTCCCTCCCTGGAACTTGTTTATCTCAACAGGGCGCAATAAAGAAAGAGCAGACTCTCTGAGTGGCATACGGATACACACACACACACACACACAGACACCCGCACGCGGGCACACACACACGCACGCACAACAAACACATACAGAGAGAGAGAGAGAGAGAGACACAGACAGAGAGAGACTGTGATTAACTACAAATTCTCAGAAATTCTCTGAAAAACTCCAAAACCATTCTTATTCATTCCTGTAACAGTCAGTAGGGTGTTAGCTGGCCTTTTTACTTCACATGCGTCACGTTGTCTCTCTTCTCCTTTCCATTTCCTCTCTACATTTTTTTACTTTTGTCACATGGGATTCGGACACCTCTCTCTCTCTCTCTCTCTCTCTCTCTCTCTCTCACACTCTCTCTCTCTCTCTGTCTCTCTCTTTCTCTTTCTCTTTCCCTTTCTCTCTGTCTCTGTCTCTGTCCCTCTGTTTCTCTCTCTCTCTCTCTCTCTCTCTTTTCTCTCTCATTCTCTCCCCATATGGCCACTCACTGCAGGTTAATCATTAGGCTCATCTCCAGCTCTCATTTCTCTTTTTTTCCTGCTGAGTTGTTTCATGGCTTTGATGGAGGGAACAGTTGGAACATGATGGTGTAATAGCTGAAACGCTGACCCAGTGAGAATAGCCTGCAGACATGGCTCTTTAAACGCTCGTCTGAGGAGTTCTGTAACCTTGAACTTAGATACTTCACCTCTGAAGTCAGCACCAACAAGAAATTCCGTTTATTCAGAACGCAAAATGATTTTTTTTTTAAAGCCGTGTATTGGTCCACCAGTGACCTGTGACCCCATTTTTTTCCTGCTCTGTACAAGACGAGACCCGTACCTCACCCGCTCTCAATGCCTCTGGTATGTCAACAAGCTAACGTGAGTTAGCAAGCTAACATAAAGCTGTTTTCATCGACACATCAGGGTTATGTAGTGCACAGAACTGAAGTCTTTGTTCGTATTCATTTGAGACTCATTAATACACACATTCAGAGATCCACGCTTATGTAATGACACACTTGTTATTGCTCAACCAGTTGTGGACTGAAAAGCCATGATTACAGTGGGCCACTCCTCTCTGTCTAAAGCCCAATTAGAACAGTGATGAATGCAGGACAGAATTATTGGTCTTTTATGGGTCCGAGATAGATCGCTCCTGTTTTTATTTGTAACATTCCTGTTTTTTTATTCGCCGTGTCAACGAGAAGAAGGGGAAGAAGGGAGAGAAGGAGAGAGAGAAAAACAGTTAGTCAGAGAGACTTTCTCACAGAAAACCTTCGGCGATAAACGGCCGACCTTAGTTTGATAGACAGAAACCACCCCTTCAACCCCCCCCTTCCCCCCCCCCCCCCGAAGAATGCGTTTTGTTTGCATGCTCCAACGACACTCTCTTACAGTCTGTGCCCTTGAACTGAGTTGTTTTTGCTGTTCTTTTTTTTTTTTTTTAATTGCCTGTCATGTTTTTTTTTTTTTTTTGGGGTCTCTCTGTGTCCTGAGTGCTCTAATCTTTTTTCCCAAACTTTCTGGTCACTACCAGCCACAGTCACTCAACACACTGTTACAAAAAAAAAAAGAAAAGAAAAGAAAAGAAAGAGGGAAAAAGTCCACGGTGGTTCCAAATCAGACCGAAGACAAAAAAAGAAAAAAAAAAGAAAAAAAATCTTAAGCTAAGAGGGTCTCACTGATGTTTTTTCTTTCGTTTGTCCGTCTAGCTGCCGAACATGTTTGGTGACCTCCGTTCCACGTTTATTGCCCTTATGATTGGCTCATATGCTTCCTCAGCTGTTACCTTCCCCGGTGTCAAGGTACAGAAACCTTCCCAAACACTCATCACAATGCATATATCCTAATCTCTAACTCATTCTGAATGCTTTTAGAAGATTACTCGATGGCTGTTGTATAATAAGACAGATTCAGTTCATCGGGGGTTTGTTTTTTTTTAAACTGTATGTTAGAACAGAGCAGTGTTTTATGACGTTGATGACTGTTCTCTCAGGTGATCTATGATCTGGGTATAACCTTCATCACCATCCTGCTGGTCTGGGCTGGTTGTGCCGGGCTCGTCTTCCTCAACTGCTTCTTCAACTGGCCGCTGGAACCTTTCCCTGGACCCGAGGACATGGACTACACGTAAGAAACACACACACACACACACACACACACACAGAGCTTATGTACCGCGTGAACACAAGCAAGCACAGTGAAGAAAATATGTTCCACTTCATTTATCTCATGAAAAGGACACGGGGGATTAATGCATAAAGCAGAAAGAACATAACCGATCGGAAATTCTTTTGTGGATTAATCCATTTCCCATACATGTAAATCTAGTGAAACCAGGTGTCAGATACGTGTCCTTTGAAAGGCAATGCCTAAAATCTGCTGTAAGATATCACTGTGTACATTCTGGCCATGTACAAATGCCTTTCTGAGAAGAAAAAGAATGTTTACACCAGAGTTTCTAGAATGCCCTGTGGCTGGTCCCATAACAAAACAAGTCTCTCTCTCTCTCTCTCCCTCTCTCTCTCTCTCTCTCTCTCTTTCTCTGCCTCTCTCTTTCATGCACGCACACACACACACACACACACACAAACTCAATCACACCAACAAACTCAAACACGTGTACACACTTTAAACTCACTTATGCAACCATTTTTAAATGGTACTTAAAAAGCCAGAGTAACGCTCACCGGAGTTGTTCTGAATGCTGACTCACATTCTGACCCCCCACCCCACCCCCCTCCTTGTTTTCTTTGCCTAGTGTGAAGATCAAGTTCAGCTGGCTCGGTTTCGACCACAAGATCACAGGGAAGCAGTTTTACAAGCAGGTGACCACAGTGGGCAAGCGCCTGAGTGTAGGGAACTCTCTCAAGCAGAAAGAACTGGCCACCAAGGAGGGTCATAAACTCTGCTTATCGACCATGGACCTGGAAGTACAGTGCAAGACCAAGGAAGAAAGTAAGAGGCAACATCCAAGTAACATTTACACAACGTTGGCCTAATGAGTTTTGATAGTGTTTATACAACTTTGTGGCCACGGTTCCAAACTGATACCACTCACAGAGTTAACGGGTGGGTAATGTGACTTTTTGGATAATGTGGTAAGTGAGTAGCGGTTCTGGAAGTAAACATTTTTTTTTCTCCTTGGTGTGTTTTCCAGCTCAGACCTTCTTGCAGAGTATTTCCAGCCCTCTCTTTATCCTGAGTCTGGTCACCATGTGCATCACCCAGCTACGCCTTATCTTTTATATGGGGGCCATGAACAACATACTGGAGTCTCTCAGCGGAGGAGATCTTAACACAGGTGTGTGTGTGTGTGTGCGTGCACGAGTGTGTGTGTGTGTGCGTTTATGTGTGTGTGTCTGTGTGCATGTGCAAGTGCGGGCGCGTGCGTGTGTGTGTGTGTGGGAGAGTGGATATTTGTGTACGTGTCTGAGAGAGACTGAATGAGTGTTTGTCCAAATTTATAGATACTTCTTGTGTTCTCGTGTGTTTATCTATTTAAGACATGATACAAGTTTATAAAACGACAGTCATTTTTGGAGTATTCTCTCTGGCCTTGAGTTTGTTCAAATTGTAAAATTGATACAGTTTGTACATTTAAAGTTTGTCCTCTCTTTCTCTCTCTCTTGTTTGTCTTATCTGTCTCCTTTCCTGTTTTTATCCTCTCTTCCTCTAACTGTGCATGCAGTTGAGAGGAGGGAAATGGGTAAGAATCTGTGTGGCGTGTGGTAGTATTAGCATGAACAGGACTTTGTCCTTTTAGTTGCTAATATAGCATGTTTAACCTTGATTAGTACAGGACGCACTCGCGGCCGCTCACGCATAACTCAACCGCCGTTCCCCTGTGCGTCTCCCCAGCGCCCCTGGCATAAAAAAAAGAACAAGGCCTTAGAGTGATGGCAGCAAATCTAGTTAATAGTTAATAACTAGAGTAGTTACTAACTAACTTGGCATGTTATACATTAGACTGTTAAATAACTCTCTCTCTCTCTCTTTCTCTCTCTCTGCTACCCACAGTCAGTCTGTACTCTTCCATATTTGGTGTGATGCAGCTGTTGTGCCTTATGACAACGCCAGTCATTGGTCAGATCATGGACTGGAAACTGAAGGATTGTGATGATGGGGAGTCCGACGAGAAAGAGACCAACAAGTGAGTCTGTTTATTAACACGACGAGAGGGCCGAATTAGTATCGCATCGATTTCTCAATATACCGCAACATATTGACCAAAACATCAGGACGGTTTTAACACCGTTTTCAGAAATAGACAGCCATGGCTTCTAACTGTGAGATGCCACACAGAGAGAGATGATGTTGTTTTTTGTCGATCTTAACCCGACTGTTTCTGCTCGCCAGAGACCAGCCCCAGCCTAAACGCAGAGACAAACAGATCCAGAAAGTGACCAATGCTACCAGGGCTTTCGTTTTCACCAACATCCTGCTGGTTGGCTTTGGTGTCACCTGCCTTATCCCCAACCTACCTCTACAGGTGCGTGCAGGTGTCACTAACCTCGCCGTCCCAAGCCGCTGCCAATCTGACCTGCTGATTCCCCAATACACGAAAGCCTGATTAGCTGTGCAGAATCGCCCTCTAGTGGTCTATATTTGAAACTTCAATTTTGAAACATTACACCTGATGGATTGCAAGTGATTGCTGGCAGATTGCAAACAAAAAAGTGGACAGGCCCGAGGGTTTTAAAAAGCAATTTGCTTGACACAGAGATTCACAAAGCATGAACAAAAAAAAAAAAAAAATCCACTCAACTCTGTATGTGTCTTAGTGAGTATCTATCTGTGTAGCCGACTTTCTTCTAATTGGACACCGCTATTGCTACACAAATTCAAAGACATATAATGAGTTCAAAATTACATTTATTACACTATGTTTTCTGCAGCTCTTTGTATTGCGTCGGGGACAAAAAGGACATAACAAACTGAAAGTGGCTCGGACTCCCTTTATTCTAAGAAACAATACAAAAGCAGTGCATTAAAACATTTCTGAATAGGATGTTCCAGTAATTTGCAAGACATATTGGAGCTGACTGGGTACTTTGTAATTGATTTGACCTTCTAAATTATCTCCAAAAACAACTGCTGAATAGTTTCTTTCTCTGTCTCTCCCTTCAGATGCTCTCTTTTGTTCTTCACACCATAGTTCGAGGGTTCATTCATTCAGCCGTTGGAGGGCTTTACGCAGCTGTGTAAGTTCATAGTCATTATCACTCCTGTGCTTTTAATCACGACTCATAATGGGGGGATGTAACGGACGGTGACTCATAATGGGGGGTTGTAACGAATGGTGGTTTGCTATTGGTCAGTTTGTGATGATGCTGTGTTGGGGGTCGTGTGTATACAGGTACCCATCCTCTCAGTTTGGCAGTCTGACGGGTATGCAGTCTCTGGTCAGTGCCCTGTTCGCTCTGCTGCAGCAGCCTCTGTTCATGGCTATGATGGGACCATTGAAGGGAGACCCACTCTGGGTATGAATGGACACTCCTGTATACTTACACACACACACACACACAGGCATATACACACATGTTAACGTTTTGTAATAAATTTGCCCTGAATACTGAGTCACGCTATTCTCTGTGTGTGTGTGTCTGTGATCGCAGGTGAACGTGGGTCTGCTGGCACTCAGTATGCTGGGTTTCCTGTTGCCCTTGTACCTGATCTGTTTCCGTAGACAGCTACAACGCAAGAGGAAGGAACGGGATAATGACTCAAAGATCTACCTGAAAATCAATGGAACCGACAAGCCTGAAGCCTTCGTCTAAAGCGATACCGCGGTGGAGACTGAGAGACGTTGTTAAGAGATAGAAAGAAATGTGTCACAACAACTTTCACTTCAGCTTTACTCACACAAGCAGAAACACACACACACACACACACACACAAAACATATATATATAAACATTTTTGCCTCTTTTTCAGAGGTTTGTTGAACTGATGAGTTGCCATGGAAACTGACACTACTCTTAGACCTTAAATAGTGTCTTTAGAGAATGCTGTAAACAGAAAGACACAGAACAGACAGGTAAAAGGAATCAGCGTCCCACTCCATCACCAAGGGGATGTTCTCCTCAGTTCTTCAAACGTTCTTTACGTATATGATAATGACATGTAGAATGTTTGGGACCAAGCTTTTTGTTTTGTTTTTTTTTTCCTGAAATTACGAAATGGTTTGATGAACCCAGTTTAAAGGCCCATTCAATTGAATTACATTTAAACTCTCTCACAGTTTTACCACAGGAAGGTATTTATAGCTCAGAAAGTAATATTAAACACAGATAATATTCCATCTGGTCTCTCAGACCTTTTCCCACTTTGAAGTCTTACTGTCACAAACAAATCAGTCAGCCTGTCTGGAAGTTGGAGGGAAAGCATAGTTTAATTTATGCCTTAATTAACAGGTACTCAGAGACTTTTTATGCTTTAAACTTTTTTATTTTTTAAAGTTTTCTGACCTTTTGAGGCCTCACTATGTGTAACGTCATACAGGGTGACACTTTTGAGCTCTTGGACAAGTGTGACTACTGTGACAACTAAAGATGCCCCAGTCAAGGAGAGTAACATACAAAATCTGAAGTCCAGTGTGACAAACTGACCGTTTTTCTGTTCGCTGCAGTCAGGTGTAGGTAGAATGTATGTACGTTGGAACCTGACGATTTTAAATGGATACGGTCATAAATATATATATATATATATATATATATATATATATATACATACACACACACACACACATATATATATATATATATATATATATTGTCGCCCCCTGGTGGTGACATAGAAACGAGAAAATACTGTAACCAGCAAAGACAGCGTGACAAAACATGAACACACACATGCCCCTATATATACTGTTTTTGTTTTTTGTTTTTCGTCAAGGCCGCTCTTTTATACCTCTCAGTGATCTTTTGTATGAATCACGTATGAACTGTTGAATTTTTACATCAAATTCAGTCAAATACTGTAAAAAGCAGAGCATTGGTGCTGATATGTAAAATTTAATGAATAATTTAAGAGTCCTCCTTTGGCACACATAAGGTAAAGCCACTTTTATATCCGTGAATTTGTATTTATTTTTATATTTAAATGATATGCACAGAACGTTCACGCATAAAAGTGGCTTTACTGAGCTGATTACGATTTGCGGTTTGTGACTGAATACTGATTTTGGTATTTTTGAAGCTGAAGTGTTTCATGAGAACTGCAGCACTTTGCCACCTTAGTGTCTTAAAAGTCTCCTTGAATCCCCCCCCCCCCTCCCCTACTGTTTATACTTTTATTATAACAAGAGACACTTTCTATTCTAGGCATCGGATTGAGGTTCCCTTAATCCTTCACGGTGGTAATATTCAGAGTTATTAGAAAACTTGCATTTTTTTTTAAACATCTCTGAAAACATCTCTGTGATGAGGATGGTGATAACCGGGGAAAGCTTTGTTAGCATTGGTTGTGATATCTGGAGAGAAGAGAAATAACCTTTTACGTGTTTCGCAGTTTAAAGAGATGTGTTTCTCTTTCTGTATTTATTTTGTTTAAGTCTTTGTAATCTTACAGTGTTTGTTAAACTTCAGTTTTGAAGGCTTTTACTACACTGGTAGTTTATTCTTTTACTGGAATACAGCAATAATGTTGTTTTGTTCCAGACATGTGTTGCTGAGGCATTAATGCTGATATAGCATAATAAATAATCATATGACAAAGACCATGACTTTGGTTATTATTTTCATCATGTATTTGTCAGTTCTTTTTTCCTATCATGTCTGAGATATTTGTATAAAGTCCATGAGACAATAATATTCTACATACCACCCCCAAAAATGAATACAAATATAAGTATACAGTACATACCTGTTGTATGAATCAAATAAAGAACATTTTATTTTAATACAATTAATCTTTTAATGCAGAAATGATTAGGATTGGGTCATTGTAGGATTGAACTGCAGAGAAAAAACAGGCAGTGATCACATATGCGCAATGATAAACAAAGTATAAGCAAGAAACATGAATCCATTTGTGGCTTAACAGTTCAAGATATTTCCAATTTACAAGTTCTTTTTTTTTTCTTTCTTTCTTTCTTTCTTTCTTTCCTTCTTTCTTTCTTTTTCTTTTTTTTTTTTTTTTTTGTTCAGTCAAGCTTGTGAAAACTGTTCTTTTTAGGGCAATGTTTAGAGATGATCAAAACAAAATTCTGTTAGATGTTTTCGGTCATCAGTGTCTAAATCCTTGAGAATGTCAACACTCTCAGGCACAGCGAACGGCAAAGTGGAGCAATGTGGTGACCACTGACTGCACAAAAACAATGCGGGGCAGCTGTCTTTGATCTGTTGCTTTGAAGTGGATTATGGGACAAAACTGTGGGAATGAGCTGCAGAGAACAGAGAGCCTCACGACTCTTGGCATGGACAGAGAGGGAGAGTATGCGACATCACACAGTAACTACAAGAGATAATAAGCGGATAGAGAGCGATGGATACAGATGTCCTATTTTTAGACAGCCTTCGTTTAAAGTTACATAATTTCCAACAGCCTGGCGCTGGAGACGCGACCTTGTGGTGATGCGTAGTGAACTTAAGGTATCATGGATGGAGGACTTGAACAAAAGTACGAGACGGTGATGACATCACGGGGAAGACCACTAAAGACCTAAAATGGTTGTCCCCGTTTTCAGACGTTAGTTGATTTTTCTTTTTTTTAATTTTTTTTTTTTTTAGTAACGATCAAGCTCGTCTTTTGACGTCACCCTGCCTATGTCATGGTATCGGGGTTGTGGTTACCGCGATTACGCCGCGCCCCCCTCGGCCCTGTTCAGGAAGTGAATTTGTGGAAAATAGAAAAACAGGAGCTAGCTAGAATGACATAGAGGCGGGCGAGGTGGGAGAGACGGTGGAAGAGACTGACGTAGGGTTCGCGCCGATTTGGATCCAACCTGGGCAACGATATTGTCTTGACAACACACACAGCACCGAGAAAATGCTGATTAAAGAATTGTAAGTGTATTTTTTTTAAAAAAAAAACCTTAAGCGATTAAGAGCATCCTCTTGCTTTGTAGTCTAGGTGGTTTTCCTCTACTGTAATTGCGACCAGCACCAAAGCAGCAAGAGTAGAATTACACAGTGCCGACATTGTCAACTTGAGTCCGTGCCGACGTTGTCAACTTGATTTTGATGTTCACTCTTGCTGTGCGAGTCATATTTTCATTTGTTCACTTAACAAATGGAAATTTTAACAATAGTGATAAATTTATTGTCTTTTATTGTGACAGGACAAAATCCTCGATAAAAACTATATATCAGTAATGGATTTCAATGTTTTGTCATATTTTGTAAATTATGCTTTTATTATTGCTTCTTGTTTTAATCCGTAACCACAGCCTACGCTGTAGGTAAGCAGAGGTGGGTTTTTTGCGTGCCAACATCCATTCCAGCGGTAACGACTTGTCGGTGATATTGCTGCGCCGCTGTGAAGGTGAAACCGACCGAATTTAGTGCACATCGTTTCTGCCGAATGGCGCTCACTCAAAACGTTTTGCCATGGTTCAGCAATGAACGTGTTTTATGCTCAGATATTGAAATATAAACCAGGTAGCACATGCATTTCTTTAGCTGGACTCGGTCGTGGAGCGTGTGTAATCTGAGATATTACATGAGTTACCTTTGACCAAAACGATGCGGTAGATGCCGTACATAACTTGATAATTTAAATGCCGATGTCTGATGTCTGATTTCTCCTGTCGAAAGGCTTTTTCAAGATGTGAATAGAATAGGTTATTTCTGTGTGGATATCAAATAAGACTTTGAATTAGGCCGCGTATCTTGGTCTCCGATTAAAATCGGCCTAAAACGATATAAACGTGAAATAAATCAAGAATGCACAGAATTCGAGATATACCGAAATACCGCCAGTGTAGCCTATCTTATGTAATATTCGTTCCAGAATATCCGGGCAGTGAAGCCCTTCACCGGTGCCAGCTCAGTACGGGCACTTAAAAGACATTATCATCCTTTATTACTACTGGAATACTGACAAGGACTTCTCACTCCAGAATGCGCACTCACACATCTCCCGGCGCTTTGATGACTCAGATGCGGCGACTCTAATTCATTCCTTGCTTCGTTCGCTACACATAGACGTAATTCTGGCGTATTACCACCGTCATATTCATACCAACAATAGCGATTCTGAGTGGTCGGTGGTTGTTCTGTTTTTGTGTCAGTTTCTATGTAAGGTCGTAGAAAACAAACGACTCTGGGCTCTCCCCTTATCAAGAGGTTTTTGTCACAACACTTAGACGTCCAGGCCTTTTTAAACGCTCAAAATTGTGTTGTACCCTGAGGGTGATCAAAGAGGTGCTTCGCTGTGAAGCGACACTGGACTGTTCTCTATGGAACCGGAATTGTGCTGTCCAAGGAACCTGAGGCTGCACAGTGAAAGATGGCCTCTGGGATTGTGCTGACAATAAATGCCAATCTAACGCAAATCTAATAGTGCGAAGTAAAATTTGTGAATGTCTCGACAAAAAATATGATTTACACTGACTCTCAAAACAACAGGCACAGTTAATCACAATATATTGTTGATGAAATAATGTTTTTTTTTAAATATCTGTTAGCAGAAAGGTTGTATCAAAGGTGAACATTCAATGAATTAGTGTGTTTCGATAAGATCTAAATATACACGCTGCTAAAAGTACTGTTAAAAATTCCATCTTAAGGTCTGAATTAGCAAACCTAAAAGCATGAGCAAAAGCCCATGTAAATCTAGCACCATGGTTAGCGTTTGCCCAGGGCATTTTTTTATTGGTCAGTCATAAATTTACCACATATAAACACATATAAATACATATACCACGTCTATGATTATAACACATACAAACATGCTCTAAAGCATACCTCGTCCATTGAGTAGTCTGATTTGAAATGTTATGTGTTTTGCAATGTGCTGACCTCCTGATTTGACCTGACATCTCCAGTCGTCTTGCCTGTTCATTGATTCTCCTTAAGTCTTCAGACAGATGGATTTTTGGATCCCTTCATTACCTATGTGGATGAGTTTAGTTAAATGGGGGGACGAAATGCTGGCAATATTTGTGAAAACCTAACACAAATGTCCCCTGCATTTTCCTGCAGTTATAAGTCACAAATTATTACTGCAAATGACTGCATACAGATATACAGGAAGTAGTTTTAATTTTGATTTTAGATCACACGCCGGAACGAGTCGATTTGAACCAGAGCTTTTCTCAGAACCGCTCCAGACTCTTCAGAGTGGAACTTAGGCCGCACTGTCATTGAAACAATTCTGGCAAAAACATTCATAATGTAGGACCACGTCTAGGTGTCATGAATGTGCGGTGAGACATTGGATCCACAGTGCTGTCCACTACACTGAAGGACAAGGCAGAGTTACTCAGAAAGCCATAGTGGCTCCAAACATGAACAGTTTCCTAATCACAGAATATCACTCACATCAGCCTACAGTCTCACAGATTTCTACAGTCTCTCACATATAGTAGGGAATTCTTCTTACGTATTTTGTGCATTGTTCGGTTGTGTTTCGTGTCAACACATCACAAATTCGACCCTTTTCTGGCCGGCCAAGGTGCGCTAAACGACCCACATAGCCCAAATGTTCGGAGGAGTGATAAAGGGGACGACTGATGGGGAGAATGTTGGGAGACATTGGTGTCGTCTTACTCCCTAAAGACTATTAATGAAATATGCAGGCTTCAGAGTATGAATTACCCAACCAGCTGCCATGCAGAACAACACACAGCTACAACACTCATGCAAAGAGTAGTAGCAATGAATCAAGACTTCTCCTCACACAAATATATAATGTCTATGTAGGAATGTAAATATGTATATAAAGCATTTATGTAGAGAGAGACCAAAAACAAAGGCTGTTTTGTTTCTTATCCAAATTTGTATTCTTCTTACCTTGTTCTAACGGTGGTTACCTGGAACTTGTCTGGAAATGAAAATCCTTGAATATTTTGTCTGATTTATTTGAGGATTAGCATAGTTGCCTTTCCCTCCTACACCTCTGGCTTTGGGAATCTCAAAGGCTTTTTAGTCTGTGATCTCTGTAAAATAACTTTTGAACATTGTTTTTTGTTAAACTGCACTAAATCAATCAAGACCATTTAAGAATATAACACAAGAACACCAAAATATCATTTCACATTAACCTTAAAGGAAAATGTATAACATTGCAAGTTTGACATGTTTAAGTTAATGCACAAAGATCATGATAATTGACTTATATCAAATATTGTTAAAACGTGGTACCGTATTTATATATTTAGCTTAGCTTCTATTTATCCTTGAGCCTGTTGCATTATAAACCTTTCTGAATCTCCCACTGAGTGGTTTATCACCCTTAAATCTATACGTGACCCCCGCGGCCTCTCTCTTTCTCTGCTCTTACTCGGACGTCACGTGAAATCTTATGAATGAGCATGAGAATCTGTGACTTTGCGAGCAGAAGGGACTTTAGTGAGTCAGGGGATACAATGTTCAAAATGGTACCTGTAGGCACAGTCTGTCCTCTACCTCACGACCAAAGTGCTGTTCCTCTCCGAAAGTACGCCGCCCGAAACCATCTTGCCCACAGTCACCTGGCGATTTTGGGTGTACTTGTCGCGTTGTCGCTAATGTCTGCCTTTCTTTCTCTCTTCTTTTCAGTCGAGTGATTCTCCCCATTTCAGTGGAAGAGGTAAGTACTGATCGAATGTGTCTGATCTTAATGTTTCTTGTCGGTTTAGGTTTATGTTAAATTCAAGGGGGGGGGGGGGTTGGCTCTGAATAATGCTCCTTGTTGCAGACACCCGGTTTTGTATTAAATGCTGACGGTTTATAGTAATTTATGATACTAGTACACACACAAAGAGAGAGAGAGAGGGACAGAGAGAGAGAGAGACAGAGACTGAGAGAGAGACAGAGAGACAGAGTCTTTGTGTGTGGGTGCTTTTGTGCGTGCTTGCTCTTAATGTGACTGTGAGGTTCGCTGTGTGCTGTATGTTGTTAAGGTCTGTGTGATGTCTGTCAATGTGTGGTGCATTGTGTGAATCTGGGTGACTCAGAATGAATTTGCAGTGAAACCATACATAACACCAACACGATATTACAGATCCACTAATATTACACCCACTTCCACAGATCAGCAAAACAAAATCTAATTATTTGCCTCAGCCAAGGGAAAACTCTTACCATTTTGGTGATCATTGATTATGTGAGCTACAGAAACCCTTTCATGTTTCTTTTTCACGTATATTGATAAAGATTAATGTAATATGATTCTCAAAGTGTACCATTACTGCCATGGTTACAGTCTAGTCAGCATTTTTCTCTCTCTCTCTCTCTCTCTCTCTTTCTGTCTCTCTGTTTCTCTCTCTCTCTGAGTATGTCTGGTCTGTGTGTGTGTGTGTGTGTGGACGCACATATAGAGAGGTCTGTGTGTCTCACTAACTCCTTCCCTCCTTCTTCCCCTCCTTCTCCAGCCCTTTGTCCACCCTCTGCCATGTACCATACTGTCTCTCCGTTTCCCATGATGCCCTGGTTTGTCATTTCATTCAGCGGTCACCTAGACCTGAATATCTAATGAACTACCGGATACCCCTTCTCTCTCTCGTTTACCTCTCCCTTCTCTCTCTCTCTCTCTCTCTCTCTCTCTCTCTCTCTCTTTCTTACTCACTGTCAGCGTACATAATCACACACACACACACACGTTTACACTTCTCTGTCTTTTCTCAGAAGCTTAAATTCGTTCATTTGGCGCCTCTTCGCTTTGGAACATTTTGGGCACAGTTTGTCTCGTACCCAATACCCATACAGTGTCCCTCCCAGAGACCTCCCAGATCTCTGTCTCCCAAAGAACAGCATGTACACGTCTCTCAGCCTTTGTGCCGGTGACTCCTAGGGAGCTGCCAAGCAGGAGGTTCACGTCTGTTTGACCCTCCGTGTGCTCCCTGAGACAAGGAGATCAGGCCAGGAGGAGAAGTGTCCCCCTCCCCGCGCGGGATTAAGAGGCTTAACCCAGGGGCTGATGCTAGGACAGGGGGGGTCCTCCTATAAGTCCGTAAACCGGCACGGGAGAAAGGTATTTCAACTGCTCCAGATTGATCCAGTTCGCACGGGGCTGCTTCGATGGAGTTTTTCGAATTTCCAAGCTGTTGACAGTTTGGCAACTGAATTAATTTCAATTAGACTGAAGTAATTAAATGAATCAGGCGGGTTTTTAAAGCCATCTGGTTTGTGTCCAGCGACAAATGTCTTGTTTTAAATACGTTTCATTTCCTCGGTTCAAGGTCAATTCCTGTTGTCAAGATTTTAAAAGCGTTGCCACTTCATATTTGTCTCCTTGATTCCTTTCGTTAACTTTTCTAACCTTAAGCTGGCAAACAGGCAGACAGCAGCTCTTCCCTTAAACCCCACTTTGTGTCACCAGTCTCTGGTCTCTTCTCGTGAACCTTTTAGATGCGTTTGATTTGACTGGTGTTTTATTTCAGGAAGCTAAAAGGCTATGTATACGCTCCATTCATACACCAGAGGAATAATGAGTTGAAAGAGCCCTGCTTCGCTGTAGGGTAGACCTGTTTTTTTTTTTTTTTTTTAATGCTCCTGTCCTAATGTAACCCCCCCCCTCCCCCTTGCCCCACTCAAACACACACACACATGTAAAAACACCCCCCTCCCTCCACCCACCTCTTCAACAGCTACTTCACTTAGCAGTAGAAAAAAAAAAAGAAAAGAGAAAAAACTCTTAAGTGCATTCTGGGTCATGCGTAGAGTCTTCCATTAACACAGACAGTCAGTGAGTCCCACATCCATCCAATAAGCCAGTGAGCGGTCTGACAGTCACTGAGGCTGTAGTTAGCGTGGTCTGCTCTCTCTGTCTTGCAGTCTATTAGCCTGTCGATATGTCTGTGAACTGAGTGGGTTTGTCAGTGAGCCGGTGCTCCAGCAGACAGCGTCCAGTATAAAGGTTCAAGATTCTGAACAGTCTGTGTGTGGTCATATCTACAGGGAAGGAAAAGAGTGTCAGCAATGGCCGTTCTCCATGCTTTGTCCCTTCGCTTTCCCTCCCTCCCTCCCTCCCTCTCTCTCTCTCTCTCTCTCTCTCTCGCTCTCCATCTCTCCTCCTCACTCCCTGTATATCTCTCCTGTTCTCCGTGACTGCATACATTCTCCTCTGTTGCTGTCTTGCGCTCTGATGGTAATGCTTAGCAAAAAGTAAAGAAAGGGCAAGGTCCCAGGGTGTTTATAATGCGTGTGCGTGTGCGCGTGTGCGTGTGCGTGTGTGTGTGTGTGTGTGTGTGTGTGTGTGTGTATGTGTGTGTGTATGCGTGTGTGGGAGGGAAGGGGGGGGGGGGTAGCCTGCAGAGAGAGTGGGTTGATGCGTGATGCAGGACGGGAGTTTCGTAGTGTGCTGCACGCTGACGCATGCTGCTGCCGGATGCTGATTGGCCGGCGGGGAGTGAGTGAGGGCATGGTGTCTCCTGGGCTGTGTGTGAGGAGGGTCTGTCTGGCAGCGCTGCTCGGTCTCCTCTTAGACCAACCCCAGGCGGAACATACGTGACAACCAGGGTCATCCAGCTATTCCTCATAGAAAACCGTACAACAGTGATTGACAAAGGAGAATCAGATATTTCTCTCCTCTGCCAAGAAGGATCTTTTTTTTTTTCTTTCAGTCTTTGTTCACCTATGGCTTTTAAGCATGTCGCAATATTTTTTCTACGTCTTGTCCCTGTTTTCTCTTCATCGGTCTTCAATTTTCATCTCTTTCTTCCTCTCTCTCTCTCTCTCTCTCTCTCTCCCCCTCTCCCTTTTTTTTCTCTCTCTCCTTTATTTAAGCTGTTCCTGAACTGATATTCTCACTGTACTCTCTCGTCTTGTCTTGTCTCCTCTCCTCTCCTCTCCTCTCCTCTCCCCTCCTCATCTCTTCATACCCTTGTCACAAGATCCTTGACGTGTCTCTAAAAATAAAGAAGATGGAGGAGTCTTCCTGTTATACCCCCCTCTCTTTCTCTATGGTTGAGACTGCTAAAAATAGTTGAGTCTGCACTACTCCCTTTCTCCGTTTTTCTCGCTTGCTCTCTCTCTCTCTCTCTCTCTCTCTCTCTCTCTCTCTCTCTCTCTCTCTCACACAAACACACACACACACATGCGCTGCACTCTCACACTCACATACAACTGTACACTCATCCTGCAGATACAAACTGCTGACAGGCACATAAGGGGCACAAGTGCTCTCTCTCTCTCTCTCTCTCTCTCTTTCTCACATACACACACACACACACACAAACACACAAAGAGATACAATACATTCTCAGTCAGAGTGTACTATTCCACTTTAAAAGATGCTAGCACAGTGATAGGCAGTGGAGGAGTGGTGTGAGTAGAGAGGGAGGGGAGTGTGAGAGACACAAACCAGGTGAGGAGTGTCTGGGGAGAGAATTAATGAAAAATATACAGCAGGGGGGAAAAAAAAGTCACAAGGAGAAGATTTTGCAAATGGATTGAAGTTAAATGGATGAAGAGGATTAATGATAAGACATGATGTGATGTTTAAGACTAGAAAAGACAAGAAAAACTCGCAAACGCATGCACACACACACACACACACACACGCAACAATTAAATTAAATAAAGTAAAAATAAAACACTTCATAATAGCAAGGATTCTTTTTATTGAAAATTAGCAATACAGTCTCGTGCAACAGATAAATTTCACCACATTACTATGAAAATAAATTATGTTTCACAGCTAAGTACTATATTGATGCGTCTTCTTAATGAGGTCTGTAGACATATGAGACACCTTGTCTCTCTAAGTAGAGACTCTTAAAACAGAAGAGCACAGTGCTAACGCTAAATCCATGTCAGCTCTTTCATAGTGTCTCATTTTAGCAAAGAGTCATGCTAACCTGTGCTCATTATGGCTTTTTCTTTATTTATTAGCCTTTATTTAGCAAGAATAATTCCACGGAGATTTAAAATCTCTTTTGCAAAGGAGTTCTGGAGATGACGTCGCTCTTTTTTATTATTTAAAAAGCAGTAGGACTATTAGAAATCTTACACGATTCAGTGCCGTAGGCAGCGAGTCATTCACATTCACTGTTCAAGTATTCAGTATCCTTTTTTTAAAAAAAATGTCCCATCTATGTAAAAAAGGCCAGTGTTCATGATGACCTTGGAAATTATCCCAAGATAGGGATACAGAAAATTTAAAGTTTTTTCCTTAACGGAAGCACAGCACAGGTTGAGGAAGCCGTGTGCATAGTTTTTACCGTTATCGTAATCATTGATTGGTCAAAGAATGAATTAGGAGCACACAGATATGTAGGGAATTCTCACAAGATGACCTTGTAAAGAAACACACACCAGCGGTTCACTCTTCGGACATGTAGAGAAGTCAGTCCAGCTACCTTGTACAAACAGCAAATGCATTAAAACATGAATCAGTTATAGATCTTATGGCCAAGTGGAGATCGGAATCCAACATTTATAAAGAGGATGCATCAGCACCCCTGTATAAAACAATCACTCACTGAGAGAAAAGACGCTTAAATATTTTTGTTGTAGCACTAAATGGAAAAAGATTAATTTTTTTTCTGAAACAGAACCTCGGGGTTTACTCTTAGTTTGGTGGTAAGATACTCGGCGTGTGTGTGTGTGTGTGTGTGTGTGGTTTAGGTGTGTGGGACGGTTGTGGTGTAGGTTGCGGTTCATTCTGGAGATGGACGTGTTGAATCAGAGTTTGACAGTGTTACAGTCTGAAAACTGTAACTGGAGGCCTGAGAAATCATCCAGACTGTTAATTACAGTATTCAACACTGTTTTCCATACTCATTCTCAAACTACACCCACTGCACATTTTCCTTATTTCACACGAGTCAGCAGGGCCAGCCGGGGCCTTAAGCGCAGGCAAGGTTGGCTTGGCTTGATTTCAGATAAATAATTGTGCCAACATACTTGAATATTTTCCAGTATTTTTCCCTTTCTCCCCTTGTGACTAAATCTCTTAACTTTGGCTAGATTGTGTGTGTGTGTGTGTGTGTGTGTGTGTGTGTGTGTGTGTATGAGTGATTTTTACGAATATGCAGAGAGTTTCGTATCTTGTGAAGACATATTTGAGAGACCATGGGTTTGGAGGCTAAGTGTACACATACTTGTTGTGTGTGCTGAATATGTTTGGGAGTTGTACACACGTGTACACACGGGTGTGTGTGTCTGTGTGTGTGTGTGTGTATGTTCTCTTGCATTCTTCGTACATTCTCCACTGGATTAGAGGTGATTAAGACATGAAAGGGGCCATTGTTCTCTGTCCAGTCATTGTTTACACAGTTTATAACAACAGAAGGATGGGGGGAGGAGAAAAGAGGGAAGAAAAAGAGAGAGAGAGAGAGAGAGAGAGAGGTGGAGAAAGGCTGGGATGAAAAGTCCTGATGCTGAAGAGAGGATAAAAGAAGATATATAGATTGTCATGAGCTTGTTTGAGTCAGTGTGGCCAGGGAACTACAACTGTCTTATAATCTTACCAGTGCAATAGTTCAGATCTTTAAAACCATTACTGTGACTGAATATATATGAGATTTGGCACTGCATCTCATACTATGCTGTCTCTCTCTCTCCCTCTCTCTCTCTCTCTCTCTCTCTCTCTCTCTCTCAGTACCAAGTGGGCCAGCTGTACTCTGTAGCTGAGGCCAGTAAGAATGAGACAGGAGGTGGGGAGGGGGTGGAGGTGCTGAAGAATGAGCCGTATGAGAAGGATGGAGAGAAGGGCCAGTACACGCACAAAATCTACCACCTGCAGAGGTAACGCTTTTACCATGCACACACATACATGCATTCCACACCTGCACACACACACACACACACACGCCGCTGGCTGATAACCAATGTTCACGTGTTTATTTAGATTTTTTCCGCATTTTTTTCGGTGATTCTGATGTTTGGCCGCACGGCGCAAATTCTTCTCCCCTCTTCTGGATTTTCCTCGTCCTGCTCTGTAATGTATTTAATGAAGAATTTGCCGTTTCGTTTTCAGTAAAGTGCCGTCTTTTGTACGAATGTTGGCTCCAGCGTCAGCCCTGAACATCCATGAGAAAGCTTGGAATGCCTACCCCTACTGCCGCACAGGTTAGACATTTCAATACACTGTCTGTACCCCCTATCTGCCTACACACACACACACACACACACACACACTTCTCTCGCTCCGTCTCTCTGTCTACCTGTCTGCCCCTCCCCCTCTCTCTGTTGGAAGGTGTTAAATAATTTACCGACAGTTCCAACAAAGGGCGAGTGGAGTTACACCATAGAAGAGCTCAGGGTAGTGAGATTACACTAATGGAATATAATCGCACACTTTATGTGCATTTATATAACTGCATTATGCGCATATTATACACATCCTCACGATGCACATGCACGCTGAGAGAGACTTCGCGTCTTTCACACCCTATTGGCTGTGAAGCCACACTAGAGTTTTATGGGTCTTTAGTTTTAGTGGTTGTTTTTGTAATGATTTTAGATAAAAATGATGCGTCACTAAGTTGTCTGGCACAGTTAAGTGTAAATTGAGCATAACCTAATGTCGTAACTGTCTTTTCTCCTTTTTACTTGTCTGCTCTCTCCTCCACAGTCATAACTGTAAGTACAGCCTTCATATTCACCCTGACTACCCACACACAGACACACGCACGCACACACACACACACACACAAAATACTAATACATTCACTTATTTAGTTATATAGTCATCATATATGTGTGTGTGTGTGTGTACCAAGA
Organism: Chanos chanos; assembly: GCF_902362185.1. Taxonomy (NCBI): domain Eukaryota; kingdom Metazoa; phylum Chordata; class Actinopteri; order Gonorynchiformes; family Chanidae; genus Chanos; species Chanos chanos. The sequence goes on from NC_044509.1 coordinate 7,592,098, forward strand.
ATAGACACAAACATGCAGACTCGCTCTCTCTCTCACACCAACACACACAGACACACACATACGCGCATACACTTACATGCACACACGCACACACACACACACACACACACAGACAAAGCATTTGACTGAAAACAGAGAATGTAACTGTACCTTTAGGGAAACCGGATACACGGCAGTGTATCAGTGAGGGAAAGATTAGCGTGTGTGTCAGATTATGGCTGGATTATTGAAACATTTGACCGACTGATTGATTTGTCTGTTTCTGTAGAATGAGTACATGAAAGAGAATTTCTTGATCAAGATAGAGACATGGCATAAACCTGACATGGGACAACTTGAGAATGTGAGTAATCATGGTTGTGGGTGGTGTATGCATTTTCACCTAGTCATGCCTACTGCTAATGAAATGCCACGTAACAGAAAATAATCGTTCATTCATTCATTCATTTATTAGCTTGAATGGCTAGCATATGTACTCTTTGTTAAAATTCCACCTGGTTGTCCAACATGTGTTTATATCCTCTTCCAAGCATTAGATTTTGTTTTTTAAACCGCGATAAACAAAAACATTTGACTGCCGAGCACTCGGTGACATGAAAAATTTAATACCGCAGTCACTTTCAGACAAAGCCAGGTCCAAAACGACACAACATCTACGTTAAAGGAGGACATTTGTCATGTGCCAATGATGTTTATGCTACAGAACAAACAGGTGCTCTTTAGATAAAATGGCCCAGGGGAAAGAAAGACTTTACCGTCACCTTTCACATCCTCCTCTGTTTAAAAGAGACTTTACCGGAAAGAAAGACTTTACCGTCACCTTTCACATCCTTCTCTGTTTACACACTCACAGGTTCACGGTCTGGATCCAGAGACCTGGAAGAAAGTGGATGTAGTGTACATTGACATAGCTGACAGACATCAGGTCGAACCAAAGGTGATTTTTTATCTGTCATCACATTACCCTTAAACGCCTCTTTTGACTTACTGAATGCTGCTCCCAGTTCTCGTATTAACTGATCTCTTCCAGAAATTAGCTTTGGAGTGTGTTTTCTCCAGATTTTCTTCTTTTTTTTTTTTGAGCTAATACTTGAGGCTTATTAATCAAAAGAACACATACTGTCTAGAGAGTACACACCTCCTCATGCAGATTAACACCTCCCTCAGGATTATAAACCAGAGGAAGACCCTACGAAGTTCAAATCTGTGAAAACCGGGCGGGGACCGCTGGGGCCAGACTGGAAGGTAAACAGCCTGACGTTTGTATTATCAGTCATCCCGTGCAACAATTTCTTACTGACTGAAAGACCACTTCAGGATTTTTATCATCATTGTGTATCATTATGTATTTACTATTGTTATTTATAGTCCATGTTTATTTATTTGTTTATACTTCACTGCTGTAACGTCTGTCTATCAGACAAAGCTTAAAATATACTGATTATTTCAATTCTGTTTATCGATGCTCCCGAGGGGTGCACCTGGTTAAGATACTGTCTGAAAGTGCAGAGCGGGTTCCTGTATCAAGGGTTAACAGTTTTAACGCCAGCTGCGCTGAACTTGCTGACAGTGGCTGGGGGTCCGCGGAAACGCGACTGGTTGTGCTCTTGAGACGGCTGAGTCAGCTAGTGTCTCTCTCTCTCTCTCTCTCTCGCTCTCCGTCTCAATCAGTGATGATAACTGAAGGTCAGGTGTCTATGTAGGTATGGTCTGAGGAGTAAACAGCGCATCTTAAGTCAGTTTAGAGATACCAAGTACCTTTTTATCACCTTAGCCGATTCCCCCGATTTTACATGAGGGTTAGATTTGTAAGGTCAGGGGTGGTCTGGACATTAACCGGGGGGAAAAAGGGGGGCTGGTAAAGAGGTATGGTCTGATTACAGCGTGTGCAAATTTTCTTTTTTTGACGCGTGAAAGGTTTTGTTGAAGGGTTTTTAAGAATGTGATATGTTCACGTTTGCAGAAAGACCTCCCCAAAAAGACAGACTGCCCCCATATGTGTGCATACAAACTGGTCACTGTCAAGTTTAAGTGGTGGGGTTTGCAGAATAAGGTGGAAAACTTCATCCAGAAGGTAAGGGAGTGTGTTTATATGCCTGCATGTTTCTCTGTATACCATGTTTTATGTTTATGTATTTGTCTATGAGGTCATGTAAGCCTGTGTGGCTTGGGGGACTCTATCCTTATATTCCTGATTTGAGACTGTATTCATGACCCAGTTCCAAACCTTTCCCTAGTGTGTGAATTTGACTCTCAATTAGCATGGACAGTGTGTGCTTGCCAGCACATGATCCAACAGTCACAGAGAGGCTGTAACTGGCCTTGTATGAACCCTAGTGGACTTGTGCTAGCATTGCATCACCAAGCTTTTTGTTTTGTCAAAGGCAAAATCCAACAGCAATGAGATTTTGTCTCACACACACACACACACACACACACTAACACACACACACGTAAAGATATTTCTAAGAAACAATTTGCTCTTACTGGAAATCATTGGTAGCGGAGGCTTAAGAAAGATCAACTTTTTTTTTTTTTTTATTACTATTTTTATCACATAATGTGGAAATCTTTTGGACACATGCTTGACTCAGCCACGTGCTGTCTCCTCGCCCTCTTTCATCCGTCCATCTCTTCTCCTTTCATCAGCAAGAGAAGCGTTTATTCACCAATTTCCATCGGCAACTCTTCTGTTGGATCGACAAATGGATCGACCTGACGATGGAGGACATCCGTCGAATGGAGGAAGAGACCAGGAGGGAGCTGGATGAGGTCAGAGATTAATAGAGAAGACCGGAGAGAGAGAGAGAGAGAGAGAGAGAGAGAGCGAGAGAGAGCGAGTAAACTGTGACCATGGTACATTATGAGAGATGGGTTTAGGTCATTTCCAGTAGATGTCACAAAGAGTCGTTACTTAAGTGTAGTAGGACATTACTGAAGTGCCCCCCCCCCCCCCCCCCCCCTCCGTCTATGTAAATCTTTAAAGGTGTGTCTCGAGGCGGCAGGTTTCAGCACGCAGTAACAGTTAACCTGCAACATAGCGGATGAATAATTGAACACAGTTTTTAATGAGGCACTATGGCTCAGGACAAAAGGGGCAACAGAGCAAGAACAAGGGCATTCAAGCCTTTGTTTTCCAGTAAGGCTAGTGTGTATTTTTGCACAGACCGCCCCCCCCCCAACACCCCCCCCCCACTCTGTCTCTCTCTCTCTCTCTCACCCTCACTCTCTCTCTCTCTCTCTCTCTCTCTCTCTCTCGCTCTCTCTCTCTCCCTGTCTCAGATGAGAGTGAAGGACCCAGTGAAGGGAATGGTGGCTCTGGAGGACTGAGGAGGAGGCTCCCAGTGGACTGTGAATAATACAGCTCACGCTGGTAATGACGGAACTAACAGATTCATAAACTTAGCGCCGGTTAAACAAATAAAGTGTTGTTCTCTTATTTTTTTCACCTCTGTCTCTTCCCCCATTTTGTCTTTCTTTTGTCTTTCTCCCTGATGCATCTCTCTCTCTCTCTCTCTCTCTCTCTCTCTGTCTCTCACCTTCCTCTCCCCTCCCTCCTTTCTACATTTCTCTCTTTTTCTCTTTCACCAGATCTGTACTACTAGACACCAGCGGCATTGCCCTCTTCAGATGAATTGGCAAAACGTCTCTGTAAACTTGGTCCAAATCTACCGTCTGTCCAACTTCCTGTCCAGCACAGTCCTCCATAAGCTGCCCTCACCCCTCTCTACAGTCAGATAATGGGTGAAATGGGGAATTCTACATAGATGACAAAGATATACGTATTTAAATGAGCCCAAAGCTCCTGCAACCTGTAACTACAGTTAAATCAGTTGTGTCGCCCATAGCAACCATGTTGTTCATTTAAATTGTCAAAAAAAAATGTTAAAAGTAAGATACACATCAGCAGTGTGTTTAAAGATTATTTCTATGTAAAAGAGCAGATATATATATATATATATATATATATATGCATATATATATGTGTGTGTGTATATATATATATGCACACACACACACATCTATACGAGATTTATGAGAAGAGTAAAATATATACAAAAACAGGGTTTTTAAAATATTATGATTGTTTCTTAAATTTTCTTGATGTCTGTTTTTTGCGGACCAAGCTGATTCTCCTCAGTGTTGAGTTTTGATCTTGTAATGACTGTTTCTTTTTTGTTTGTTTGTTTTATTTATTTATATTTTTTTTGTCCTGTTGAATGGTTTAGAAAAAAAACCAAACAAAACAGCTGACTAGACCTAAGGATCACCCCTAGCCAATTTCTCTCCTTAGATTTGCCGCCGCATTTTACTCTCAGACTAATGAACTGTAAAGTGTGGACTCTCCGTGCCCCATTAGATCCATCCTTAGAACACTTTACACCTTTCCAGATATTATCAACAGTTCACAGAATTTACTTAAGGTGTGGCCTTCATTTTGATTGGCTGCAGGACTCCAGAGGCGGGGTCAGTCCACTATGTTGTCATGGATCTCAAGACACCATTCTGCTGCAGGGTTACAGAAACATCCTCAATGTAATAAAAAAAAAAATATATATATATATATATACATATATATTGAGTCAGTAAGCCTATTTTCTTGTTTGACTGTCTGTGTTTTTTGTAACCTGTGTTGACAGTGTAGGTTTTTGTTTTCTTTTGACAAATTTGTTTTGTCTGTATGTATAAGCTACTGTTTGTCATTCTCTCATTTTGTGTGGATTTTTGTTTGTTTTTTTTTTTTTGTAACTTCACTTTCCCTACATGTTTTTTCTTAATGATTGCGGTGAAACCTCTTGGACCATGGACATGTCTTTGGGGCTGGGGGGGGGGGGGGGGGGGTGACCATCCTGGTGTCTTTGCTCATATCTCAGTGAGATTATTAAAATCTGTGACATGGACCGTGTGCTTCTCTCGTGTTCCGTTACTGGCCCTTTTGGTGATAGCCTAAATCTTTTTAATCAAAAGTCTTAAACTGGTCATCAAAAAAAAAAAAAACATTATCAGTGTATATTCCTAGATTGCTAAGAAAAAAAAAACCAGACACAAAAACGGTTGTTGTTGTTTTTATTTCATGATTTTGCTGCTGGTTGTAGTGCTCGAGGGGTGTGTTTCTATTGGTCGCATGTACAAAAGGACTATTTTTGTCTGTATCCAGAGCTCTTTGGTCTGGATCTGGTTTTGTGAGGTAGAACCTCGGGTTGATGTTGCATTAGACGATAACCTCTTCTCTTCTTACCGGTTTTCGTACTTGTTACGGATAAAGTGACTTTTATCCAGATGTTAGCAATAATTCCACCTCTGTTCATCATGTTCCCGCCTCTCTCGTATCTTTCTCTCCATCTCCCCTCCTCCCTTTCTCTCCCTCTTTCTAGTACATGAAGTTTGGGTCTCAGCACTTTGTGGTCTTAACCATCTCAAAGTAGAATTGATCTAACCAGGAACCGGTTCTAGTTGTGCCCACAGTTCAGACTGCAAAGGAGATACAGTTTAGTTAGCAAAAGTTTTTTTTTTCTAGACTGGGATAGGGTTTTCTTGATAACATGACGCATGTATGAATGTGTGTTTGAGGTCTTAGTATCGGTGCTTCGTGCGGGACGTTGAATATGAAGCAAAGATTAAGGTTTTTACTCCAGACTTGTTTGTTAATCAGTGCTTTGGGATCTATGGTGAGATAGTTGTGTGATCGGTCCGACGTGTCTAGTACAAAGCTTCAGCATCATTTCTCTCAACACTGTAAAATTCCATTAGCAATACTTAAAGAATGCCTCTGCTCTGAGGAGCTCATCATGAAGATGTATGGATGTATGTATTGATTTGTACATAATATATAAATATATGTAGATGAACACACATATATATATATATATATATAATCATAGGTCGAACTATCCTGCCAAATTATTAGCATATATCCCTTATCTTAAACATAATGTCTATTTTTTTTTTTTTCATTTTCTGTATCTATGGGGAACTTGGGGTTGCATTAAAATTCCCAAACTGTGCGTTTGAGTCCTCTGGCTTTCGTAGCATTGTAACTGAAATAGTGACAGTAATTACTGCTCTTTGATGTGACAGCATTGATTCTGTTGAGACATACGTTTACTCTGTTGAGTGTGAAACAGGTATCAGATGTCATTCTGCCTATGATGTCAAAAAAAAAAATAATAATAATAATAAATAAAAAAATATTGTGTTTCTTAAATTACTCATCATTCCAGTACGCGTCATGCAGAAATAAGCTTTCGGAAAATGTTGTATTTTGTGTTTTTGTTTTAAAGGAGATTTATGCAAACCCGGCAGACGCCCACGCTACTAACCCTGACTCTTTTTTTTGTTTTGTTTTGTTTTGGTTTTTTCTGGTCCCCGCTCTCCTCGGCAGGACGGCCTTGAAATATATTTTTTCTTCTGAGTGTTGTCGTACCTGTATCCTCAGTCTCTTAGCTGCTCCGATTTCTCTCACTATTAAATTCAAACTAACACTGGAACGCAGCCTCTACTGAAAGTTTGACTAAAGTGAAAGAGATTTAATCAAAGGAGGTCATTTGCTCCATCTACTGAATTTGTACTGAATTTGAACTGACTACGGTCCTGAAAAATAAGAAGGGAAATCAAAATCACTCGAGCACTTGAAAAACTTATGATGATGATTGACAGCTCCAAGAGACCATCTTTTAGATACGTTGCTAGATTCCACGGTTTGTCATCAGGGTTGCGAACCAGTTATTCTAGAACCGCTAATGGTTCGTTTAGTTTGGCCTCACTTGCTGTCATGTCCCTGTCATCTGTTTGTGTTTGTTTTTTGTTTTTTGTTTTTTTTTGTATTGGTTTATTTTCTGTGAATTTGTGCCTTTTGCCATCTTATCTTCCAATAAAGCTATGTTGGAGATGTGAAAGTGTAATAAATGAGTTTGAAAAAAGACAGAAGACACATAATCTTAAAATGTTTCCATCATGGTGAATGTTTGTTTTTTTTTAATTTTTATTTTTTTGTTTTGTTTTGTTTTAGTATTTCATCTGAGTTTTTGTTACTGTCTGTGTCTCCCATGGTGTAATAGCTAAACACACATAAGATGTGAAGATGTGGTCCATAGTCATAACTGTGTATGTTGCTCATTCATTGATTATCACTATAGGTCAGTTATTACTGATGTTCTGAGTGGAATTTAATTTTCTAATGTCTGAGATGAAATGTTATACCAATTCACCTCTTTTTTTTTAATTTGTTATTTCCTGAGGTTTCATTCTTTATGAAAGAATTTTATATCTTTTGAATATCACCGTATGGTCACACCTCAAGTTTTAATATTTCTAAATCCAGGTTCCAATGAGTCCTCGATTTCATTGTAATATTGTAAAAATGTCTGGACCCATATCAAACCAGTGCAGGAATGTGGGACAGGTTTCTTCATTAAAATGATTGCATCTGTTTAAACTGAATTATAACAACTTGAAACAGTCCTAGTTTAAACTTCTTTCCTTAAGCGGCTGTCTCACCGGGAGCCCTTGGTTCTCACAACATCGAGACGCAACTCGTTTTCTTTTCTGTTTTGCACACACACGTCATCACTTAGAGAAATGGTACTGTAGTGTGACGTTGGCCACCGCTTGCGCGCGATCACGCTAAGAGTCTATACCTGAGCATTTTCCCCTGAACGTCCCCAAAGCTCCCGCCGCTGTCCCTTCGGCAGTGTCACAAACAGCTTGACACCCCCCCCCCCCCCCCCCCCCCCCACCCCACCCCACCCCCGCCCCTTCTTCCGGGTTGTGCTGTTACCTAACCCAGTCCCTTACTCACACAGGCCCAAATCTCTTACTCAATCAGGGAGGGTTCAGAGGTGAGGACTGGTGGAGAGAGAAGAAGGGGGTCATTCTGTGTTCTAGTTGGGGTCTAATCCTTCCCCTCAGTGAAAACTGCAGAGCCTTATCTGGATTTGAACAGCAGAAGGAAGATTAGCATAAACCCTGCTTATGGGGCCTCTGGTAAAAAAAAAAAACGGGAGGAGGGGTACGTCATTTAAACGTTTTACAAAAGGTCGATAAATATTGTGAACCGTGACTCATGGGTTCTGGGACAGTAGTGAAGTGACTCATTCTGTTTTATAAGATGAGCGGTGAACAGAGTGGAGCCAAAAATCTTACAAAAATGGATTAAATCTATTTCAAGCAAGGGGCTGTGACAGCATGTGTTTGTGTGTGTGTGTGTGTGTGTGTGTGTGTGTGTGCTTATGTGTATGTGATTGTGTGTGTGTGTGTGTGTGTGTGTGTGTGTGTGTGTGTGTGTGTGTGTGTTTGTGTGTGTGTGTGTGTTTGTGTGTGTGTGTGTGTGTGTGTGTGTGTGCCTGTGTCTGTATGGCCATGTAGCAGTCATTTAATTTTATCATCGGCAGTTATTTTACATTCAAACGTTACTCTCAAATACCTTTCACTTACATTGATTGTGTGATGCCTCAGCTCCTGTGGTGAATTACGTCTCAGTGAACAGGGCAAAGAGAGACTGGGATTATGTGCCATTCAAGCTCTCGAGGGCACAATCCCATAGTATAAGATTAACACAAGGCACATAATTGTAAAATCTTTGTATGGGTTTTAGTTCTTGCTTCTGACAAACACTAGTTTTAGAGCTAGATATCTAGAAGAAGGAAACATACAAAAGAGCCTGTAATATGTTTTACTTCTGGACACATCTAATAACTGCAAGTGGAAACTTTGGTACTGAACAAGTAAATCATGAACATAAATCCGTACTTGATATAACAAAGAAACTATTGTAGAGTCAACTAATGCAGGAGAGTGGCGCATAAAACAAATACGTAGAAACAGCTATGTCATTCATTGCACTGATAAGACGTTTTAGCTGTCAGATTGACAAACAAATAAGGTACTGTAAAAAAAATGATCCGCTGCGCTGCCGCTTTAAGACGCAGGAGTAACTCCGGATTGGCAGAGTTGAGAGGAAGTACGGACGCGATGTATGAAGTAGAGTAAATACAAACTCAAGCTTTCACTTTTCACTTTTCAAGAGCAGTGTCATTTTCAGTCGGCTTAAATCAGAAGCAGCGCTTCCGAGTTTATCAGGTAATTTTTTTTTTGTTGTTTAAATGCGCGCTATTTTGCCGGTTCAGTCATGCGTAATTGGAATTTCCTTAGTGTGATAACTGTTTCTGTAACTTTGAAACTTTTATAACAAGATTTTGTAAGAGGTTGTGTTCTAGGCTTATGCACGATTCTCAATGCGTTGACAGGTTAAAAACAGCCTATAATTTTGTCTTCAAAACAAATTAAAACAATGGAGCGGGGTCGAGCACTTTGTTGATAATGCATTGCTACAGTGTAAGAACTGATTGTCTCTGATGTTTTTATTTCACGCATAAAAGTTTTTATGCATTTATCCATGTTTGAAAGGTCATCTTTGTAATATCAGAGAACATTGCAAATATTATGATTTAGTTTTCATTTCGCTGTGCAATGAAGCATTGCACAGCGTTCACTGTAGATTTGGACTTTGAGAAATAAACTGTGAGAAATAGCCTGAAAAAGTTCAGCCAGATTCTTCAAGGGACTTACAATGTTTTCAGTCAAGTTCAATGTATTGTCTCTCTCTCTCACACACACACACACACTGTCACACTCACACCCAGAGAGAGAGAGAGAGAGAAGCTGCCGCTCCGTAGATTTTTGCTGCACGGCATATGAATGATGTCTGAGAGATCTACAAAGATTACTGATGCATCAGGGCGAAGTTCCTCCCGGTCGACAATAAATAGCTCAACTGAATATTGTCAATTTGTAACATTTGTAAAGTGGATGTTACAGACACATACTAAACAATGGCCAAAAAACCCGATGCATGTGTTGTATTTATCCGTAATTAAGACCTCCAGGCACATATTTGTGTAGTTTTGCGAATCAACAGTTTCTATGGCAACCATTCCCTGCACATTTTAAATTCAGCTGGTGCTTCCTGAGGCCTGAAATGATGATTCATCCCATTCTGTCATTATGTTAAAAAGCTTTCAGCGTCTACGAGCCAGGATTACTCATGATTAGTGAATTGTTTTAGAAATTGCTTCTCTCTCTCTCTCTCTCTCTCTCTCTCTCTCTCTCTCTCTCTCTCTCTGTGTCTCTCTGTCTGTCTCTCTCTCTCCTCTTTACCGCACGCGTGTGTTTGCACGTGTGCCTGTGAGTGAATACCTTTAAATACTTGTGCTTTATGTGTTAAGCTGACTATCCCTTCATAATATTATGAATTTAACATTGGATTTAATTCTACCAATGTATCCATGCGTTTATCGTGATTCTGAATCAGCTGCTTCTCATCCTTACTATTTGTTTAACCTAAGGGCATCTGAATTGCTTGTTTGAGGCTTAGGATAAACTAATTGTTTTTAGTGCAATAGAATATTAATAATTTCCATTGAAATATAGACAGATTTTGTCTCTGTGTAGCATGAACATACACACTACCATTAACCTTTAGCTCATGATTCATGAATATAGTATTTTTCAGTTCATTTGTTTGTTTGTTTGTTTGTTTGCCTGTTTGTTTGTGGTAGTGAATGCATGATGGTATATTTCATTTGTGTGTATGTTTTCAGGTGTGAGGATGAGTGCAGGGAGTCTCAGAGCCAGGGGGCGCCAGCAGCCTTTCAGGTAATAAATAACATGCCCAATATATACCCCACACACCCAATATAATTTCACACAGTCTTAACCTACGTCATCACCGCAATTACACCCTCACTAACACGTCGTTATTGACAATGACCCGGAGAGACGCAATGAGGTTGAAAGAGATAGAAAAAGAGCAAACAAGAGCAAAGGAGGCAGCTGGATTCCAATAGACACTAAATGTTGGAAGACTGGAGAGAAGACTGTGAAAGAGGCAGTGTAAGCAGAGGACGAATGGGCCGCACACACACACACACACATTGTGTTTTTTGAGAGGGAGGTTGAGAGAGAGTGGAGAAGGTGGGCGACTTGTTACCTAACCCTCTTAAGATGCTTAGAGATGCCATATGCACTTTGGTAAATAGGACGGATCAGACCAGATTGAACAGACGTTAAAAACTCAAGGCCTGGTCTGATTGTTTGAAATATTGCCTCGCTAATGCGTTTGGACACTCTCAAAAAGAAGTGGACAATGACGTGTCGGTAACCACTGTTTTTAAACCTTTTAATAATTTTGGTAATAACAGTACAGTTCCTAAGTACTTTGTTTACAAGAAATATCTTTAAGATGTCTTTGCCTCCTCCTCCTAAGCACCTCCCTCTCTCTCTATCTCTCTCTTTCTCTCTCGTGCTCTTTCTCTCTCTCTTTTGGTCTCTTTGTATCTACACCCCCCCCCCCCTCCTCACTCTTTTTTTCTCCTTCTATCTCTCTTTCCCTGAGAAAGTGAGAAAATATCCTTTAAGATTTAGCATGTGACAGTGTTGCTTAGCGAACGGGTAAGGCATAATTTGGGATTAGCTTACTTTTGAGCATGTTTTTCTCACTTTTTGACCTGTGAAACAGTTGCTTTTAATAGACCACCAACTCTTCTGAACAAATCAAGGTCAGACGCAATTGGACGACCTTCAACACGTTGTGAACTTGTAAACCGCTGTTGCGGCCCAGAAACTTGATGAGAAAATCAAAAGCCGCCAAATGAATCTCATTTTCCTGTTGTTATAACACGCCTGTGGGAGTTCTCAGTGAGTAGGACCTTTTCGTAGAGAAGACTGAGATTAACGGACCAGGAAAACATGCTCAGTCTCCCAAACGCTTCGTTTTTCCTTCAGCTGTGGTCAAATTTGCTTTAGATGCATTATTCTGGGGATTAACAGTAATTTCTGAATTCAGCCCCACGCATGATGCTCACTAACAGAGAAACGAATCTATTACAGCCCGATTGACTGACATGCTCTCTTTTGTTACATCAGTGTGTTCTGGCACGTGATCCTGGTGAATGAAAAGAGTGTAACTGTCTGACCACACAAGAGCTCATTACAGATAAAAAATGTCTATATCTTCAGAGCGCCGTTAGACTTGGATCCAGTCAGTCTCTGGACATTAATTTGTAAGAGAGAGCAATTTATTATGACTTGTAATCCTGTATACATTTCCAAATTAAGAGTTTTATGAACCTAATTATCTGATTGTTTTTTATTGGATGTTTGAATTTCATCTCTAAATTGAAGGATAACCTCGTTCGCTGATGTTGTTTATCATGCTGAAAGTAAGGGATTTACAAAGTCTTGACTCCATCCCTGCAGAATTTCATACTTAACCTTTGCTCCATATCTCTGATAATATGAACCACCAGATCAATGTGAATGCCCTCTTTACCAAAGCCTTTGTTCTTGTGGAATGAGTTAAATATTCACATTGCTGAGGTTGGATTATGAGTTTATGCCATTCTGCATTGCCCAACTTCTGTAAACAATGCGTACAGTGATACAGGGCTATGGCTGCCTCCCATTGGCTCTTATTCTATTCCTTACCCCATCATGTGGCTCACATTTGCTCCAGATTACAGTCCCTAATCCCATATTCTCTACTTCTACATTACCCAAAACTCTGCCGAGAGCCCAGACCCATTCATTTTGCCCATCAGTAGGGACTGCAGGCCTGGTTATTCAAAGGTGTGCTTATAGGAAAGGAAGTTGCCTTAAAAGATTTTTTTCTGAATTTTGGCTTGATCTACTGAGAAGACAAAAGGAAAAACTGTACTGTCTTCCTAAGGCTTCTTGAGATTTTTGGGAAGTTCTGAAGAAACTCAGCAAGATTTCTGGAGGATCAGTAAGGACCACAGATGGAAAGGGGTGAAACCGGTCCAGCAGAGTAAAGAGGCGTTATCTAGAAGTTCCGAATTTAGGATCTCAGTTACATGTTTTTTTTTAATCTCAGTGACCGATTCTCTTGGGTCTCGTCTTTAATTAATCCCTTACCTTCTAACAAAGACTGATGGACCGATGAGAAACTCCGGTCCGATCGCAAGCTAATCAGAAACATCAGCTGAAACGCGGATCAAATTTAAGGAACTCACTAAAGCAGATTATCCTTCCTCTACTCGTCCATACACCGTAATTTCAATAGTTCTTTGTGAGATGGCAGATTGGTTTACCAGTTCTCGCGCGCGTTCAGATAGCACGTCTAGCTCCGCGTCTCAGTCCACCTCGTGTAGGCTGCTCCTTCGGCAGCGCCTGTCTCAGCTGCTCACCTGCGTGGAGGACCTCAGCTCGGACGACGAGGCCAACGAAGAGGTGTCCCGTACGCTGGACGAAGCTTTCCATCTTTGCGGTCGCTACGTTTGCCGAGATTTCTTCAGGTGTAGCCGACGTCCTCTGGGGTCCTTGTAACGTTAATGTGTCCTGCATCCTTTTCCTACTCTCATGTTCCTAATTCTGCCTAGCTTTACACGTTGTCTCTTTTGACCTGCCAGGTTAAAATGAATATACTGTAGATACGTTAGTTTCTGTATGTGGAATGATGCAGTCGGAAATGGAAAATTTAGTTTAACTGATTAGTTTATTTCTAATTGTAGGCTCAGATTGTAGACTACAGTTGTCAGAGATTGCGTGAATATTTCTCTGTTGCTCCTCAACTTCTCCTTCTGGATTCTGTTTTTAACAAAAGTGGAAAAACAGTAACTGATGTACAGGACATACGTCTTAGCTGTAAAAGATCATACAAGAGGTAACTGAGATAAGCCTGTAACTGGCCCTCCTTCAGACAGCTGAGATCTAGGTCAATATGTAACACATTAACCAGTTGGAAACATCATTATGTTTCCTTCAGATCAAATGATGTCCCTCACTAGTAAACATATTTTACAAAATTGCTTGCGAAATCAGTTGTTTGGCATTCTTCTTTTGTTTGTCTGAGTGGTTCTTTATATGATTATATGGAACAGTAGCTTTAAATCCATGCATCTTCTGGGGAATCAAGCAGTCTGTTTTACTGGATGAATGTGTGCTGTCCAGTTGTGTTTGTAGATTTAGCCATCTTGTAACTGGTTTTCTTGTTTAGTATAATATGTGCATGATCTACCGTCTCAGTGTTGGGACTAGATAACTAGATATTTGTATTTTCCGTCTTTTTCCTCTTCACCCCAGACTGCACATGGTCACATGGAACGTTGCCACGGCAGAGCCTCCGGCTGATGTCAAGTCTCTCCTGCAGTTAGATTCCCAACCTGCCACTGACCTCTATGTGATTGGGTGAGACGTCTGAGTAATCTAAATAAAATAATTTACACAAGACAATATTCACCGATACAGTTTCAAAATGAAGTGAATAAATGCATTTTATGAGACAGAGCTTGCCATGTGTCTTGTGTGTTTATGTCAGTGAAATAATGCATTTGTTTATGGCTTTTTTTGGGGGGGGGGGGGTGGGGGGCACAGTCTTCAGGAGGTAAATGCCACTCCTGTGAAGTTCATCTCTGACCTGATGGCAGACGATTCCTGGAGTCACCTCCTCATGAACACGCTGGGACCCAGAGGATACATCAAGGTGCAGGGGAAATAATAGACTATGTGTACTGTGTGTCTGGGAATGCCTGCAGTGTGTGTGTGTGTGTGTGTGTGTGAGAGAGAGAGAGACAGAGGGAGAGAGAGAGAGTCTATGAGTATGCTTATGAAGTTTTTAACCAGTTATGCAGGGCAGGGAACACAATGGCAGGTCTCAGCTGGCTGCCTCATTAAAGCCTTTTGTGAACTCTGTGAGGGGATTGCTGGAGAACACTCAGAACACTGGCCTCTTTGTCTCTCATGAAAATATTTATGTAATGTCGACAGGATTTGCTTCCATCTACGCTCATCCTTTTCCCTTTTTATTCCCAGAATATCTAGCCGGGATTTTTAAGTTCACATTTTTAAAAGCCTCACGACTCCAAAAATAGCACAAACATCATCATACATGTGATTGTTCAATATGCTATACTAGCTTAGGCAAGGCTTATTATAACCTAATGGACTGTGATGTTCCTGTTTTTCATAAAATGACAGATTAACTAAGCTTCCATGTGTATCTGTGTGCCCTCCAGGTGACCTCTGTGAGGATGCAGGGTCTCCTGTTAATTCTCTTTGCCAAGCAGGTTCACCTCCCCTTCATTAGAGACATACAGACCACCTACACCCGCACCGGCATTTTTGGTTTCTGGGTATGGCAAAAACAAATGAACAATTACGATTCATGAGAATTTACAACTGCTCCCGTGAATGAAGGTCGAATAATGGGGATTGGTTTTTTTCTCTTTTTGGTTCTTCAGGGAAATAAAGGAGGAATATCAGTGCGTTTCTCATTCTACGGTCACATGATTTGCTTCCTTAACTGTCACCTGGCTGCACATATGAATTATGCTCTGCAGCGCATGGATGAGTTCGAGTATATCCTGGATACGCAAGACTTTGACATCTACAACACGCCACGGGTGCTGGACCACAAGTATGTTTGCCTTCCCTCTCTGTTGTTACCAGTGAATTATACACAATACATGTTTAAGTGTAAACAAGCCCACAGTAACATGCCATCTGGGCTTGTGTAATTCTCCCTGAGGGTGGTGTTCTGGTTCGGTGATCTAAACTTCCGTATTGAAGACCATGGCATGCACTTCCTGCGCTCATCGATCAACAGTGGTCGCTTTAACCTTCTGTGGGGAAAGGATCAGGTTAGTCACACACTCACACATATTGACACACACGCACACACACACACATACACACACACAGACACATACGAGCACATCAATTTTAATCATTCATTGTTTCATGCTTTGCTGTTGACCTCCATGTAACCTTGTGCAACATCACAACAAAGTCACATGGGCAGAGTAGAAAGGGACAGAATACCACACACACATCAGTTTTGACTATACAACACGGGCTGTGCAGAGTTTTAATAGAACCATAAGAGTCTGAGGGCAGACTCCTTCCATCCTAATACTGAAGTTCAAACTATGTGCTGAGCAGATAGGAATACAGAAGTGAAACATGTGTACGTGGAAAAGCGCGTGTAAAACTCTCTGCCTCTGACTTTTTTGGAAAACAACCACACTGTTGATGTGTACGTATGTTGTTCCCTGACAATAGACTAAACAGCAGTGAGTCAGTTTTGTTGCTTTCCAAGTATTAAATAAAATTTGTACCACAACACACACACACACACACACACACACACACATGCATGCACACACACACAAATACGCATAGACAAACACAAACAAACACACAAAGACAAACAAACAAGCCCATAAACACAGAAATGTATATATGTTTTAAAATCCTGATACAGGTTGTATTACGTGTGTGGTCCCAAGCTTCCTTATTGTATTGAACAGTTCTGGTGCAGGCTCTTTTTTCTCTCACACATTCTGTATGTGTGTTACTGGTCTGTCTGTTAGTTGACCATGCTGAAGAAGACGGAGCCCATCCTACAGCAGTTTGAGGAGGGACCACTGAGCTTCAAACCTACGTACAAATTTGATCGTTTCTCTGAGACTTATGACACAAGGTAAAGCTCTCTCCCACTCAAAACCCCATATTCCACATTCCCTATTTCATATCTCAAAACCCCATATTCCACATTCCATATTTCATATCTCAAAATCCCGTATTCCATATTCCACATTCCATATTTCATATCTCAAAACCCCGTATTTCATATTCCACATTCCATATTTCACATCTCAAAACCCCGTATTTCATATTTTCATATCACCTATAATGCACATTTTGTATGTCAGAACACTATACTCCATAATTTCATATGGCACATTCCAGATCCCCATGTTCCTTATTATATACCTCAAAAGCCCATATTTCATATCTCAAAACCCTTTATTCCATATTTCGCATTTCAAAACCTCATATTCCAGATCTCTTATTTTAAAACCCCATATTCCATATTTCAAAACCCCATATTCTATATTTCATATTTCAACCCCCCAAATTTCATATTTCAGATTTCAAAACTCCATATCCCACATTTCAGAGACAAGTTACATTTGAATTCCTGTGTTTGTGAAAGACTATATCATTTGAAATCTTCTCCAAGTCATGGGGGTCTCACCAATGTTCTCTCCACTCTTCACCTCACAGCCCACAGAAGACATGGTTTGGCTTGAAGTGAGACCTGATAAGTCATATTAGTCTTGTTGCATGTTTTTCTTCTGCCCTTCTGCACCTCATCCTTCACCTTCACTCTCAGAGCGTACCCCTATAACATCCCCATACATCCCACCACCATATCCTCTCTCTCTAGAAACTTCTTTACAGCATGAATGAGATGTGGAGAGAGGTCTCTTACTTCTGAGATGTTTGAGATCTCCATGCTTCTCTATACAGAACAGCAGGCGCATAGATCCCTGATTACAGTTACACAGCCGAGCAGATGCCTCTGTTTTTGTCCGAGGGCTGTTCTTCATGTGTGCGATGGCCACGGGCCTTCGTTAACGGGTTTATATTTTGTCATTCCATACTGGCTTATTGGAATATTCAGGACTGTGATCTTTAATGAATGTTATGTTTTCGGTTCAGTTTTATTAAAAGATCATTTGGTTACTTGAGAGTCAAAAAAAGAGAAAAAAAGTAGGTGAAACATTTGTTGCATGGGAATTTTTTTAAGGGAGAGCAACGAAACAGAAACTAGAGTGTTTTAGTCCTTTTTTATTCCTGTTTTAGACTTTTTTTTTTTATATATTTCTCAGATTAGAGTAGCAGCCTGCGAGAGTAAAGCCCTAGCCCAAAGCCTGTGACGTTTATATGTGTCTCTCCCAGAAAGAGTTCACTGGCGCTGCCCTTTACCATGTACAGACCCAGGCCTCTGCAGAGATGTAGCACCACTCTGCTCCTCTTACTCACCTCTCTGTCCTGGTTTATCCTCTGTGTCCTCTTTGGTGGCTGGTACAGAGAGGTGTCTCCCGAAAGGTGGGTGTCTACGCCTGGGTTTGGATGTCTGATTCTTTCCCCAGCCGATGGGTCCACACACGCCTTTTTGGCGTGGAGAAAATACATTTTTAGTATACGTGGGGATTATCCCCACGGGACGGAGTGTTATTCATCATTACAATATCTGCATAAGTCAAATTTCATGGTTGTGTCTTTGAAGTTCTCTGGTTGTGCTTAGCAACATCCACCATATAAAAGATTGCCAAAATATAGAAACTATTTTTTTTTATGTGTGTGCTAGCTGTCTTTTGTATGAGATGAATTAGAGCATGTGCAGAAAATGAAAATGGTTCTAGATGTAATCAGAGGACATCTGCATGAAGAGAAACTTGCTGTTTTGAAAGGAGATTGCATTCCCATCCACTCTCTCCCCTTACCTCACATGTGTCCGCCGGTCCACACATCACAAACTTACCTGATGTATGTAATCCACACCTCTTCCACCATGTGCATGTGGTTCACCGCTTCACACGACTGCGTGTTCTGTTTCTAATTTTACACATGTTTAGACTGTAGTCGTTCTCTAGTTAAATGAATGGCATGTTTCGTGCTGTGTTATGTGTTTTGTCACACCGTTTTTAACTGAAAACTGAGGTCACTAATGGAAAAAAACCTAACAATGAATTCGCATGTCCGTTGAATCTTGACATACAAACATGCATGTGAACAAGCTTGTGCAGACCTTATGTGGTAATTAAACGAAACTCAGCAGTCATGATGATGTTGGAGGTTAATGTTACTGTCTGTGAGTGCAACATATCACTTGGTGGTATGGGTAAGAGAAAGCTAAACGGATGAAAAAGAGATTATTTTCTGTGGATGAGCTGAAGAAAAGAGAACCGTGGCAGTAGCTGCTCATGGTTCTTAAATTACTCAACGGTTTGGGGACACTCTGCAGGAAATGACAGCCAGTGAATATGACATTAATTCTCTTACTCTGTTACTGATTTGTCAGCGGTAAAAAGAGGAAGCCTGCCTGGACTGACCGTATTCTTTGGAGAGTAAAGCCCAAGTTGTCCAATGAAGAGGATGAGAGCGGGTCAACAGCATCATCGATTGATGATGAAGAGTTTCCAATTAAGGTGATACAAGACACATACACCTGTGATGCAGCCTACGGAGTCAGCGACCATAAGCCAGTCATCGGCACATTCACCCTGGAGGTAAGAGGACATCTAGAAATGACTATTGACTTTATGTCAATAAACGTCCAGCACAGAAGAAAGCTGTAAAATAGTTTGTTTTCTTCCCCAACTCCCTGTAGCTGAGGAAGAAGGTGGAGAATCCACTGGTCAGTTTATCTGCTGAGGGCCAGTGGAGCGCTGACGAGGATGCCATGCTTACCTACACCATTCTCGAAGCGTTCGAGTCCAGCACCTGGGACTGGATCGGCCTTTACAAGGTCAAGCCCAAAGAGAGAGAGAGAGAGAGAGAGAGAGAGAGAGAGAGATGATGGAAATATCAAAATAGAAAGGACTGAAAAAAAAATGTCGGCTCTGATTTGACTTGTGTTATCGTATGAGATTTGAAACCCTGTGTCTTGTCTTCTACAGACTGGTTTCAAGAGTCCTTCAGACTATGTTACATTTGCCTGGGTTAAAGACGATGAAGTTGCCACCAATGACGAAGTCGTTCAGGTACTTGTAATGCATGTGAGAGAGACAGTGGGACAGGTACTTGTAATGCATGTGAGAGAGACAGTGGGACATGTACTTGTAATGCATGTGAGAGAGACAGAGGGAGAGGGTGACTGGGGAAGTGAAGCAACTGAGTAAATCAGGGGATGAGGAATCAGAACTGGGCTCACCTTTTTATTGCAACATCACTGCAGCTGTGGTGTGTATGACTGTCTCACTTTGCTGATTTCGACAGGTGAGCATGAAAAAAGACAATCTTCCGCTGCTGGCAGGGGAGTATGTACTAGGTTACTACAGCTGTAACATGCAGAGCATCGTTGGTTTTAGTTCACCCTTCCAGGTGAGTGTCAGTCAGGGTTATCGCCATGTACAAATGTACTAACGTTTTTTTCCGCATACAATGCCATCGTCAGATTTAAATGCCTCACTTTAAGTGGGTTAACAGCTCCATTAGCTGGATTATCAGATCTTTTCTACGATGACGTTCTAAACAGCTAATCCGTTCGTGTCGTAATTAATGAATGTTCGTCTGTTACAGATCTTTGAGTCTAAGCGCGCCGTAATGGAGGGGCTGGTGCCTGAAAACATGAATGGAACAGAAATGGCCAAGTAAAGGCCTGCCAAACACCTGCTGCACAGCCTTGAACCCATCCACAGATAGACCACACTCTCATGGGGTGTGGGGAAGGGTTGGGGCAGTGAAAAGTGACCACTCTCTGTCAACATGGTGCCTTCTTCTTGCTCAGAATTTTAAACTGTAATCTCTGTTAGCTCTGAACTGTAAACTCTTTTTCACTTTTTCCAGTCTGTCTCTAATAGCGTTAGAGGTTCATGCATATCTATGCACCTAGCTACACACGCAGACACACACACATACATATGCACACACATAAGGCCACACACTCACATAAATACACACAGAAGACATCAAAAATCACCCAGCACCTCCATAGCTCATCTACACATCTCAAGCATGGCCACTAGGTGGCAGTAAAACTTGGTTCTGTCTCAAACATGGCCACCAGGGGGCAGTAAAGCTTTGCTCTGTCCTGTTGGCATAGAAACACATCTGAGGCTGAATGAGCTTGACTGTATGCAGAGACATGAACTGGAGAGTGACTAAATGAAAATGGGAAAAGCAAGTTCCACTGGAGGATCATAACAGTCTGGGAAAAAAAAATAATGGACTTGAAGCTGATGCTTAGAGAGAAAAAAAGGAAAATGGCTTGGGGGGGGTGGGTGTGTGTAACTCTGTTTACTGATGTCAGAGCAATTCGATTTAAATCAGATGTTTATTTTATTATTAAAACACTTGAAAGATTGAAATCAGTCAATCAAACATATATAGTATAACGGAACAATTTTAAGAAAATGAAAGACATTTATCGATTTTAATGATTGTTAAATAGCAACTCTTTTTGCCACTCTTTTAAACGGTCTAGTCTTATATTAATATGGTTCTTATATTTTTGTGTCCTGGCTGTTTATGGTGTTTAGGATCGTCAAACTCATACAGAATTCTCTATATCCAAATATTGCTGTATATGCTCTTTTATGAGTTCTGCGTGCCTGCTTGTTTACATACAGCATTGAAAGCGGATGGACGTTTAAGTGTGTGTTCGTATGTAGCGATACATTATATTCTGTATCGTGCTGTTGTTGACAGTTTGTATGCCTCGTCTAAGGAGAAGGGCAATCCGTCATCTTTATCTCCTTAAGTCGTTCAATATGCTGTAAAAAAAAAAAAAAAAAAAATACACGCTACTCATTCACTTGCTCATTGCGTTTAATGATGTAGTTTTAAGTTCAGGTCTATAAACTCACTTTATGGTTATAATATCTTCCCCAGAAGACACATTCAAATGCGAGACAATCTCCACTAGTGTATCCTAATCTCTTGGGAGTATACCCTATTTATTCACATTGTTTGAATGTATACTTTCAGCACTGTTTTTGTTTAGATGTATATTTTAAGTGAGGAGGATCTGTAAATTTGTGGTTGATTTCACTGTACTCTCTCATGTCATAAAAAAACAATAAAGAGCAATATATGTTCTTTGTCTTATCAAATGCATGAATGATAGGTAAACATATTTGTTTCAATTAAATTATGCTGATATTCATTTAAAGATGAACGTTTGATGGAGTTTTTAAGGTAACGTCGAACTCACTCAGTTGCGCTATATGTCAAAACTGAAGTGACAATAAATGTATGTTACCATGCCATACGTTTTAGTAATACATAGGATAACAAACGAGACACTTCACTCATTTCGTGTAACTAAAATTTTGCTTATGTTTGCCAATATTTACTGTTGGACAAAATTTTATTTGCGAATAAAAGTGAATGAATAAATTTAAATTAATCAAATGAAAAACGAACTTGCACAATTCAGTCAAACAGGGCAATACGTCAGTCCACTCATACTTTAAGACCGCGGCTTAGTCACATTATTTATGAGAAACCGTTAGCGCTAAGTCTTTATAAATACACTGTCCCATCACTGATTTTGCAAGAACGAAAAGCGTATACTGCTCATATATAAGGGCTATTGTTTGTGAACTCACTCAGTGACGAAATTTAAGAAATGCGGTATGATAAGAAAACAGCTCAATTCAGGACCACAAGATGGCACTATAGTTCCCTACTTTATGCACTTGGCGCATGAAAGTGACGCTTCCAATACGTAGTTTGTCTGTCCAGTCTAACACACGTGTGCAACGGTATTGTGAACTTCATTAATTTAAGGTACTTTTTTGTTTCGTTTTTCGTTTATTGTTCAAAAAGGCAGCAAGTTAAACTTTCATTGATATTTATAAAGGAATTCTTGTTTGTCCAGCGCTTCCTTGACCAGAGATGAGTAAGCTAGCTAGCTAAATTGAGTTAAACTTCGCGACTAGTTCAGTCACTTTCTGTCATTACATGACCAAATCGATCATCACTTCAGATTTTCATGATTTTCTTCTTTGTAAGGATGTTTACGAAATTGTCGCTAAATGTACTAATAATATATTGCGCCTAATCTACATATGGCAAGCCTTGGTCCTTGTATGTCATTTCTACCTTTGCCTGCACAACAATTAAGGACTTTTCCTGCGTGGTTCAGGACCCCACAATGAGTGGAGATACGGAGCGCTTGCTGATCCAGTTTCAGGACGAGGCTGGAGAGGCTCTAGGATCCCCCTTTGATGTACCTCTGGACATCACCCCGGATAAACTTCAACTTGTCTGCAATGCACTGCTACAGAAGGTACAGCAGTTTAAATGGCATCGAGAAAACCTGACTTTAAATTAAGTTGTCATATAGCTAGCAACATTTGCTTATGGTTTGACGTATTAGCGGCAGCAGCTCTTTACTTAGGCGAAGTATTTTTTTTTAGACATGATGCCTTCTAGCACAAAATTCCTTGCATGGAATTGTAATCCAAGACAAAATAATATTCGCGCCGGCTAACAGAAACACTCAGGCATATGCTCCCATAGGCACTGAATATTTAAGAACGATGCCTCATGTGACGACAAATTATACTCGTCTCAAAAGATATAGTTGCCCTCATTTCCCAAGATATTTCTTTTACATGAATAGTATTCACTGTCTTGTCAGTTGTAATCGTTTTCACACAGATTTTTATTAGTTTTCGGTCTCTTTGACTTACACCGGATTCTGCTTCGTCAGCTCACCTACCTTTTACTCATTCTCTTAATCCTGCCATTAATATTTAGGTTGAATTTTTACCGAAGAATTCTTAGTAGTATGGACTTTTTATTAGTATTAATATTTTTTCTTCGTCACTTATGCTCAGATGAGTGTTTGCCGCTGTGTTTTAGGAGGAGCCAGTACCTCTGCTGTTCTTTGTGAAAGATGCAGAGGTGGTGTCGTCTATCGGTGACTGTGTGAACACTCTGGGTTTGGAGACGGAGCAGGTGTTGCCGGTGGTGTACCAGCCTCAGGCAGTGTTCCGCGTGCGGGCAGTGGCTCGCTGCACAAGCTCTCTAGAGGGTCACACAGAGGCAGTCATCTCTGTGGCTTTCAGTCCTACAGGAAAGTGAGTGTTTAAACCTTTCAATTCCAGGACTTACAAAGTGGAGCTGTCATTGCTTTGCACTAAGATAAATATGTAGTTGAAATAAAATTGGTTGTCTTAACAAGGCTTACTTCGATGGAATTGTGTGTGTCCCCTTTAGGCTGAAAGCATTTTTCTGCTCTGTCATAATGTTCTTCCTCAGATACCTCGCTAGTGGCTCTGGTGACACAACGGTGCGGTTTTGGGACCTGACGACCGAGACTCCCCACCACACATCCAGAGGTTTGGATACTTTTCCAGCTCCTAACATGAGCAACCATAGAGGTCGTTGTAACTAGAGATGTGACTTATTGTCATAATCCCCCCCCAGGACACACTCACTGGGTCCTGTCCATTGCCTGGTCGCCAGACGGCAAGAAGTTAGCCTCAGGGTGCAAGAACAGTCAGGTCTGTGTTTCCACTGATTCTCCATTCCAGGTTCTCCAAGAAAAACGTGCAGTTTTTTACTGTCAGCTCCTGAGTGTGTCAGTGATGGTGTTCTGCTGCTTACAGATCTTCCTATGGGACCCTGTTACAGGCCAGCAACTGGGAAAACCTTTAATAGGACACACTAAATGGATAACTTGGCTTTGTTGGGAGCCGTTGCATCTGTGAGTGCAGTCAGTTGTGAAATTATTTAACCAGAACAATCTTTTTTTTTTTTTATCATATTACTTATAATCTGTATTCTGTTTGGTTGCCTGCGGTGTTTCTCTCACTGTGATTCAGTTACCACACATTTATACAGCAAATCTACAAACACCTCATTGACTCTGAAAGTCATTAACCATCTTGGCACTCACATCACGCTGACTCTGTTTACCTTCTCTCTCTCACTCTCTTACTCTCTCTCTCTCTCTGTCTCTCTCTCTCTCTCTCTCTCACTTGCTCTCTCTCTCTCTCACTCTCTCTCTCTCTCTCTCTCTCTCTCTCACACAGTAACCCAGAATGTCGCTATTTGGCCAGTTCATCTAAAGACGGGTCAGTGCGAATCTGGGACACAGTTCTTGGACGTAGTGATAAGATTTTGACGGGTCACACCCAGTCAGTGACCTGTGTGAAATGGGGAGGAGACGGCCTCCTCTACACCTCCTCCCAAGACAGGACAGTGAAAGTTTGGCGTGCCAAAGATGTAAGAGCAACTAACCTGCGTCTGTTTTAACAGCCTGCTAACGTTTAGCATTCTAGCAGTCTCTGACACTGAAAACGAAATGGTGTTTCGGTGTGGAGGTTTTTTTCTGATTTTTTTCTGTTTTTCTTCCATTGGTTTGAGTTTAATTCCTCCACTCCCCATGTCTCCTCGTGTCTTTGGTTTCAGGGGGTGCAGTGTCGAACACTCCAGGGTCACGCGCACTGGGTGAACACGCTAGCTCTCAGCACAGATTACGTTCTGAGGACCGGAGCGTTTGAGCCTGCTACGGCCACGATCAATGCACAGGACCTCACTGGCTCATGTGAGAGAGAGAATTCTTCATAGCATCTTCTATTTGTGATATTATGACAGATTGTTGTGTTGAAGTAATCGGTCAGCTGTTTTAGCTAGCCATGTTTTTTCTTTCGTAAGCATTATCTGTGTGTCCGCCCTGTGATGGATTGGTAAACTGTCCCAATAGTATCTGTCTGCAGAGCCACAGGTTTATGCCAAACAGCAGTTCCATACCAGCAGTTTCAGGCCAGTGGCATTCAGCGCATGCGCTGACGCTTGAATCTTTTATGGTAAGGATAAGAGTTGGGGTTAGGGTTAGACGATCGGCCACTGGCCCGGGAAACTGCAGCTCTGTGGCTCTGCAGTCAGACCCCTCTCAACTGTCCAGGGTATTTCCCCGCCTTTCTCTCAACGAGCGCTGGGATAGGCTCCAGCAACCTCCGCGACCCTAATTAGGATAAGCGTCTTTGAATGAATGAATGAATGAATTATCTTTGCCTGGCAGACCTGATCACGAGCATACGTTTTTTCTGTTTCCTGTAGTGGAAGAAATTAAAGAGAAAGCTTTACAGCGTTACAACAAAGTTCGGGTAAGTGCACGTGGTTGACATTCTGGGTCAAAATCGTTCTCTGGCCGAATCAGTGCTGCCACAGATTATCTACAGTGGTCTAAGGTTGATTGATGCACAGTTGTTGCAACTGTTATACTGTTGTCACAATACCAAAATGTTGACCTCAATACCAATGCCAGCTTTAGTGTCGTGTTAACATTGCCAAGACCATACTGTGGTATAAAGGGGAAAGATTTGGCAAACATGACAGGACAGGCAAAATAAAACCAGTATTCAGATTGGGATCTCCGTCAACCAGCCGGGTGCGGTTAGCAATAACATTTGTAGTTGCCACACAGGGTTTTAGTCTGCATGCCAACCGTTAAGCCTGCTTTTCTAACCCCCCCCCCCCCCCCTTTGCAGACACAAACACACACACACACACACACACACGTAAGGCAAACGTACGTGCAGTCCATGCTCTCTATCAGCATAGTTTAGACACCCCCTTATTTAGATAATGCACAAAAATAACCCGGCGCTAAATGAATAGAGTGTTAAGCACGTCTGAGAAAAGAACCGTTACTAAAATAAAATGCTGATATAATGGCCCTGTGTAAACAGGGTATCACCTTTCCAGAACCAGTCTCCAGTGTAACATCGGTTTTCAGAGAGGTAAACATGTTGCGACAGGACTGGTCCCGTTGTGAGTTTTCTTTGTTACGTGCCGCAGGGCCAAGGTTCTGAACGTTTGGTATCAGGTTCCGATGACTTCACGCTCTTCCTGTGGAACCCCGCTGAGGACAAGAAACCAGTGGCACGTCTCACGGGGCACCACGCCCTGGTCAACGAGGTGCTCTTCTCGCCCGACACGCGACTGCTGGCCAGCGCCTCTTTCGACAAGTCCATCAAGATCTGGGACGGCAAGACCGGAAAGTAAGGAAGCGTTCAAGATCAGGTTCTCAGAAAACTCACATAATTTTAGCAATAACGTGTAGCCCTGTAGCACCTGTGAAGCACAATGATGGGAGCACACAAGATTATTTAGGACCATAATCAGTCAAAAACGAATCATATCTCATATCACATCCGTATGTCTGGTCTCAGATTATGTCTGTATGTCTGGTCTCAGATTATGTCTGCATGTCTGGTGCACATTACACACTGTGATGCTGTGTCGCTTGATGCGTTGCAGGTATTTGACTTCTCTGCGGGGTCACGTAGGGGCCGTGTACCAGGTGGCCTGGTCGGCAGACAGCCGTCTGCTGGTGAGCGGAAGTAGCGACAGCACTCTGAAAGTGTGGGACGTGAAGACAGGCAAACTGAGCGTGGACCTGCCCGGACACGCTGATGAGGTGAGGGAGGTTGAGGAAGGGCGAGGGAGAATGGAGGAGGTGATGAGGACCTGGCTTTCGCATCGCGACGACCCGTTTCAGTAAAGCGTCGGTTCATCTGTGTGTACGCGTGTTGATTAGCGGTTGATCTTTTGCTGTGCAGGTGTTTGCAGTCGATTGGAGTCCTGATGGACAGAGAGTGGCCAGCGGTGGAAAGGACAAATGTTTAAGAATGTGAGTGATCATGTCACACGTTCTCATTTCTCTCTCTCTCTCTCTCTCTCTCTCTCTCTCTCCCTCACGTACATGCAAATACGCATACACATGCACTCACACTAGAGATCACGCCACACCACCTGCTGGGAACACCTGCCTGATCTTCTTCTTCTATTTGTATTTCCCTCTTAGATGGAGGAGGTAGTCGGACCAACCCCCAAGCCCCACAGCTCTGCAGCTGCCATCCAATCAGATGCTTGGCTGTCCATTACATGTGTACACCATAGGCCAGCCCAGTCAGGATGATTGACAGCACGTCAGTGTGAGGGTTCAGAGCCTTAACCTAATTCCCCAGTTACCCACTATGCACAGCTTTAGCTGAGTGGTTAAACGACAATGGTCTGAGATGCTGTCAATCTAGTGACGTTACTGGGGCAACAAACTGTCTGATGCCTTTGTTTGAATCATAAGCCGAGGTTCATGAAACCTGCCCAGTAAACAAATGGCCTGACAGCATGTGGAACTTGGATACGGAACTGACCTGGTTTAACCTTTACAGTCTACTGCAGACATATTGTCAGTTACTTAATTCCTGCGTCCTCCGATTCAGGTGGCATTCACTTTGTCTGTTCCAAGACGGAGAAGTTCCCCTGCCTGAGTGTACAGAATTGCCTTTGAAGCGTTATAAAGCCAATGTTCTTTTTGTCATAAATCAAAACAAACCTGTGTCTGGTGTTAGTTGTGGTCTTTCACATTTCTCATTTTATGACTTTTTAAGGATCAGGTGTGGTCACCTTTTAAATAGGCTGGGTCAAGAATTTGACGTTTTCTCTATGCTTTGTATATGATGACGAAAGCACCGGTCATACCTGAGGCCAGATGGTCCAAACCCCAAATGGAAGCATTAACAAGATTGTCTCTTGACCCCTGACCTCTCCCCGTCCGCCACCCCCGCATCAACGAGGTCACAATTCCAGGATGGTGAATCAAGTTTATTCAGTCAGTGAAGCACAGAGCGTTTGGACACATTAACAGTTGCCAAGGAAAAGCTCTATAGAACCATTGAATCTAACACAAGCAGCATTATTAGCATGAAATGGCCACCCTCAGACCAGTTAGCGTCTGCTAATGCTAGCAGTCTTTCAGACAGATTTGAAGCGAGGACATTCTGTTTTTATTTTGCTCATCTAAACCGGTGCTTTATTCAGCGGGTCTGCAGAGGGGTCAGGAGGTTTAAGTGTTCACGCTGTCAAAGCAAGGTGTCACATTGATAACACATTTCACATTGGAGGGGGAAAAAAAAAGGTGAGAAAACAGCTAAAGGCTTGACACGGCCAGCTCAGTCAGTCAAAGGGGGTTGGCAGATGGCTATTAAAGGCTTGAATGGACAGCTTTGTCAGGCTAGGATCATTGTCTCCCTCTTCTAAAGAGATGATGTAATTGATTTACTCGCAGGTTTGCTCGAATTAAATCCGTCGGCCACACAGAAACAAACGAACCTTTTACATTATCAGTTGTTTGAACGTAAGGTAATCCCTCACAGTCAGCGCCTGTTAAAATGGCAAGAAACAAAGCCAATTATGACAATTTTTAGATCTCTTATCAAAAGATGATGTTACACACCAAAGATCTAGAGCATTCTTTGGATGTCCGTCTCCTGTGGTGTCAGCCTTAAAATGATAAATTCATGTTGTGCTGATATGCCGGGGATATTTTGGCTGAAATGGAAGGATATTGCCTCCCACGGTGCACTTGATTGTCCACAAATGATCTTTTTGATCGGTTCCTTTTGTAACTGAGCTAACATTAAAATTTGTGATTTGTGCATTTCATCAAATGCAAAACACATATTTCAAGTTTAACATACAGTGAGGGGGAAAAAAGTGCACGTATATTACCGTCAGAAAAAAAAAAACGAGTCACATCTAATATCCACCATCACAAAACCTCAGAGTTAAGGAAACACTGAAATCAGTTCAGCAAATCGTACAAAATTACAAAAGCATCAAAACGTTTAATATCTCGCTTGTTCCAACTCATAAAAAAAAAGAAAAAAACAATGAAAAACGGGGTAAGGTAAATGTCTACGAGTTGGAATATTACTGTGCGTTTTGTTCAGGTACTTTTTATCGTATAGATGAATGACTTGCCGAGTAAGTAAGAGCAAGGTGAATGACAAGACACTTGTATGGTTTTACAGACGTGCAGGGCAAAGTGCAGCTTGATTACACTTCACTGTACATAAGACCAACATCAGCAACACTGTGTGTGTGTGAACAAATGAAAACCGTGCTTTCCTCGCTATCTCTCAGTGACGTTTTGACTACCCAGACACAGATGGTGTGCCTAATCCATTCCCCTCCAAGTCAGTGGTCAGGGTTACACCTGGAATGTCTTTACTAGAGTGACGTGGCCAACTGTGTCTGGGTAATCTCCTCTCCTTCTTTCCTCCTTCTTTTAGTCCACTTAACCTTGTTTAGTCAGTCCTCCACACATTGTTTAGCAGCTTCACCACCTCCTCATAGATGACAAAGACGATGGCTACGTCCAAACACACTCTCCCAAGCCGTGGTACTGTGCCCTTATAGAACCTGTAGGGTGGGTAAACACAGTCAGAAGACAGAAAAAGGGACGTATAAGATAATGAACTGGATAATAGCAGTGAGAGGATACTTACGCCAGAGGACCTTCGTTCTTCAGTATCTGAAAAGCGCAGTCCATTGTACTCCTGTAACGGTGTGCTTCCAGTCCCTGTTCGTTTAAAGTGAGAGGTGACGCACAAGTCATTTTAGTGGTCTCATCCGCAACATGGAAAAGTGATAGTGTACAACATTATCAAGTGACACTGATTTTTTTCCCCCCAAAAAACGATAGAACAGAACTGACCTGCATCCTGGTCTTAACCACATCCAGTGGAGTGTTCCCAAATACACTGGCAGCACCAGCAGTCGCCCCAAACAGTGCTGTAACCAATGGGTGCATGTCCTTTCTAGGGTCATCACCTAGGAGACATATGACATCTAGGGGTCATACCTGAAGCCAGATGGTCCAAAACCCAAATGGAAGCTTTAACAAAATTGTTTTTTAACCCCTGAACCCCTCCCCATCCCCAAGATGGGTCAGATACATCCACATAAAAAAAGAACTCTCTTCTCACCTTTATACCAATTTCGCAATAAGTTCATGACGTAGAAACGTATGGCCTGATTGGTTCCCTGCTTCAGCACTGTTGCTGTCAGACCCTGGTATGTTCCCCGAAAACCTACAGTCACAAGACACACATTAAAAAACCTCTATGTTTCCAACTGTATATAAGCTGAACTCATGACCTCTCATCATATGTAACGCGTTTTATTTACCACAGTAATTGGAATGTACCCTGATAAACCGTTAGATTGAATTACTTGGCATGATTAGTATGTTCTGTGGATACAGTGATAAAAATAATCACTGCAATATTTTCACCAAAGCTGTTAAAATGGTACAACATATGACCTTAAGTTGCTAGATGATGGCAAATGAATATTCGGTTAGTTGGCCTTTGGACCTTCTGAAGGCGCACACACATCTTTCAGACAATTATAAGAATATTCACTCTTTACCTTGATCTCTAATGATTTCACGCACACCATGAAAGAAGCCTCGGTATTTTGGCTGGAGTGAACACTGGTCATGAATAAATTTCACCTGAGAGGAAAATGAAAAAAAAAAGACAAGGTCTCAACTTTTCTTACACTCATAGTGTTACATTAACAGTGTTCTGGCAAATTTCAGTGAACTTTTAACATAAGTACTTTCATCACATAAATCCCCTCTTGTTTCGAGACATATTGAGAAGTTGTAACTGGTTACAAATAACTGGTGTATTCCAGACCAACCTTGACAGTTTCCATTGGACACACCACAAGAACTGCCTCAGCTATTCCTGCTCCTAGCCCGCACAGCAAGCTGCGGGTGTTGTCAAGGCGACCATTCACATCCCGCATTGGGTTGCTAAGAACTTCAAATGTGCCAAACCTGGGTTAAAGATCAGAGATGGGGGGGAAAAACACTGAGCCAAGCGCAATCAATAGAAAATATACTAAGGACATCCATAATACTGAACATTTACCTAACTGCAGACTTGGGAATGGAGCCATATAGAAGGGAACTGAGACCTCTGTAGAGTCCCCTCAACCCATGATCCTGCACAGTCAACTTCACACAGTCTCCTACACAGAGAAATCATTACGTTGCAAACATACACTCAGTAACAGACGAGTCATCCATTCAAGCTGATATGCAAAGCCCCCCCCCCCCCCTCCGGGTTTTTTTTTTTTGTGGCGTTTACCTATCCCTCTGTATCGAGGAGGGTTGGCCCTTTCATCTAGCTGAAGCTGTGTTTTCACATATTCCGTTGGAAAGGTGATGCAGATCTCAATGCCTCCTGCAATGCCACCTGTGAAATGGCGATCGTCACAGAAATGATGAACACTGCAATTCCGTAAGGAAAATGGCTGTTGTAACCAAGCTAAGGTCATTATCGCATGACTGCAGTATCGTTTCTCGTCAAGTATGTCTGGGATTGAATGAATGACAGTCAGTGGTATAGTTACAATTCAATCGTATTTGTTATGTATGTAACGTAATACATTTGGGCTTACAACGGGTTTGAGGGAGAAATGCCCTAAACGTTGGCAGCATTTACTAACTGGTCCAATTAATGTTATCCAGTTAACAGTGGGAGCATCTCAGGCACGTCTGTGACAACTACAGCTGATTAGCTAGCAAGCTAGTTCAAAAGAAACAGCTGGTCTGCAGTAGATGCTGTGATGGCATCGTTGTAGTAAAAACCAAAGAAGCTCTAGATCACTCTGGTAAAATTTAGGGTCGAACACTTAATAGAGACTGGGACACAAATTTGTTAGCGTAGTTTATCTAACACTACATATCTAATATGACCTAGTTCTGCAGCCAACAGGAAATAACCAAATTCGGATTTCAAGGCAAAAATCGCACGTGTCATCTGAAGTTCATTAAACCTTACCTGCGAGAATAGCCTTCCCAGGATGAGTGACCTTTCTCCCTCCTATTGCTGCCGCGGCTAAATTTCTAGTATTTCTCCTTGTTTCACTGGGAACAAGTGGGTAACAGTTCGTTGAAACCCCGCCAGCCCGAACACCAAAACAAGACGACGGAATCGAGGTCAACGCAATGGTGGGATGCTGTTGCGACAAGCATCCTCGTTTCAAAATAGCATCTTTGCAAGGTCCGTCTGACACAGAAAAGGGTTTATATAAAGATGACATGCTGAAATGATTTACAGTCGCAAATAATGCCTTATCTGATACGTCTTGACGAGTTTGTGCTAGGCAAAAGACAACGGATCTATCCGCCCAATGAGACAGGGCCAACACAAACACAGATGGACCGCTCTATGGCGTGGTGGGGAGGTACTCATGAATATTAAAGACAATGTTATATGAGTAGGCCATCCTATTGGTTCAGGACTGTGATTCGACCAGTTTATGCAATTATGCGGTTAATTTAATATTAATCATTTCGAAGACCCAATAGTTTTACAGTATTATCAGAAGCAGAGGGTTCACACAAGACCACGTAAAATTTGATTGGATATTATTTTAACAAGTAGAATATTTCGATAGATTTCACAGAATCCATGGTATATCGGTTTCCCAGTTTTAAATGGTCAAAGCACTTCTTTCGTTCGTAACTCGCTCCACTCTATTGTTAAAAACCTGTCGTTGTGGGAACATAAAACTAAACGGACCAAATTAACCTTTATTGTTCTTTTTGGCCTGTACAGCAGACAACATTTGGGCTGCATTAACTTCCAACACTACGAATAACGTAACCTGTTGAGTTCAGGTCTTCGCATTATGTAGTAGATATGAAAAATGAAAGATATTGTCGTTGAAATACATGATTTTACTGTAAAATTCTGAGAGAAGATATGTCGGGTTTTTTTTTTTTTTTAAGAAACACCTGGATTACTTATGACGAGGAGGTGTGTTATTTATCCGCTGCGGTCCCCCATCCCGTACTATATCTACATCGCAAAGAGTAACCACTAAAAATAACTTCAGGGGGATTGTGACGCCATCGATGGTAACGCCAATGTCAGGGCTTTGGAGCTTGTAGATCACTTTTACATAGTTTTTTTTGTCCCTTTCATAGGACTTCCAAGAAAAGGAGGCATAACGGTGTCGTACCACTGAGTAGCCTAATTTTAAAACAGCAGTAGAACTAACAATTGTTGGAATGTAGTGACTGAATTACCATGCAAAACAGTTATCCAGGCAGTATTCTACTCTTTGTCTATACTATTTAAATGTTATATTTGATGTTTTCTGGCAGATTACCATTATTCAAAGTACACTTACTGTGCATATAAAAAAAAGCACAAGAGACCACGCATTAAAATTCTACATTAGAACTGAGTATGAATCACGGAGGTTCACATTCATCAGAATGATAGTATCCTGACAGAATGTACTGCTCATTTGAATAAAATAAGTTATGTGTTTATAAAAGATAGCTCTTCTCTGCATCCAAGCGATCCTACTTATATGTATTCTTGTTTAGAGATGGAAGAAAACTATTAAAATAATATGTTTACAGAGAAAACATCATGAATCCACACGGACAGTGCTCTGATCCGCTTTGGATTGCGTGAAGGCAGAATGGTTGATTTTATGGATGTCTTATTCTTTTCGAGTACGTATTTTCCCATCGCCTTGCCATTCTTTTCAAAGGGCTCCAGAAGTCTTGCTGCATTCCAGGCATGATGACATTGGAAAATGGATACATTTTCAGAGCTGATTTCTTGATAAGCAAGATCACCAGAATCTTAGAAAAGTAAGAAAGAAGTAAATAGCCTTAAACCAACTGCAGAATCCAGAGATAGATTACTGTTGTCACCTGGAAGCTGAACAGCTCTTTTCTTATCCAGTACAGTAAAATGAGATACCACCAAGACTGGAGCCAATTTTTCTAGGTGCCATGTTGTTCATTTTCTCACTGCAGCATTGCAGTGACTGTGAACAAGTATGTCATGGATGTAAAGGTATCAGTCAGCATTTTCATAAAACATTCTTTGGGGATATTAGTACTTGACTCATTTTCCTTTATGACAGTTTTGATTACAAAGAGTCTCTGAATATTCTGAATTTCAATTAATAATATTAATTTAAATTGGTGTGTGGTGTTGGGGAAAGTCTAGGTAACATAACAGAAAAAAACAGGTTTACATGTAAAACCCATCCATGGACTGTTTTATTTTACAGGTGAAGGAGTGAAAAGGGTAGAGGGTTGGTATATTGAGGGTCTGTCTCATGGTAGTGTGGTTCTATCCATTAATGGAAGCAGAGGAGGAATCGGAGTGGTGGTTACAAGGACCACTTTAGATTCAGAGAGGGGTGCCAGGGTACAAAGATGAAGCCCTCCCTGAACTGCTGCACAGACAGTCTCTGAGTTCTTGTGCCAGGGTGTGTTCCCGAATGTTTGTAAAAAGTGTTTGACAGGAAATGGCTCCATGCTCTTCAGACTCCTAAATCATTCCTGTGATTGTCTGTTGGCTTCTACGGTTTTTGGCAGGTGCCTAGTCTTTCTGACAGCTGATCCTCTTGAGCCATGGGGTAGCTGTCAAACATAGACACCTAACTGAGTTCTCTGAAATTGTCACCTAACTAGAGGATACCGTCTGGTTTTGGGAGAGTGACCATAGGGCTGGATTGGGGGCTGCGCAAATCTTCAATAACCTCTAGTTGTTTCATCCACTCCACCTTTGCCTCCGTCACTTTCTGGAGGGCTTTTGGGACTCTACACAGTCTTGGCTGAGCAATGACTTTTTAAGTTGATTTACTAATTCCCACACCTGTTGCTGTTGCTGTGGATAGAGTTGCTTGCCCAATGTCTCATTGTTTCTGGAAGTTGGCTCAGGACTGGTTTGATCATTTCTTGAATAGAGTGATGAGTTAGACTTCCTCTCAGTTGCTTCTCCCTGATTGGTGGATTTTTTGGTCAGCCAGCCTTACCTTCTCATGAACCACATAAAGACCCTGCCAGGTAAAAAGAAATTTGCAGTCAGCACGAGGCAAATGTCCTTACACCCATGCAACTACAACTCATGGTTCCTGCAACATGGATGGATTCAGACCATCTTCTCTGGGATATGCTCAATAAGGCCATGTTGAAGTGATGACTGCTGCCCCCAAGTTCCTGTTCTGATGCTCCGCAATCCTTAGAGTCCTCTGCTGAACATCAGTTCAAAAGGTGAAGCTCCTGTGCATAACTGTATGAATTCCCACATACCAAAAACAGTGGAGGTCACGAGAGTCGTGCAGTGTCTAAATAAAATCCTCAATGAGATCATCTATTTGTGGATGACAGTAAGAATGTGGCAAGACAGAAGTCTTCAGATGGAGGATTTTTAGGAGCTTAGACACACCCATAGTCTCAGAAACAAAGAGAGTACTTATTCAAAAGACCAGGAAGACAAGCTCTTTGGGAATGTCTTTGAAGGTACCCTCCTGGAAAAGAATCACTTCTTCATATCTGCTTGCTCAGTTGAAAATGACCAGAATATACTCAAACCTCAGGGTGGACTTTGACAGAGGTCCCATTGGATCCACCCTTATGCACTTAAATGCACTGCATTGTAGAATGGGCTTAGAGAGTATGGTTTGAAATGATTTACTCTCTTTATAACAATGACAGAGGTTCCTCACTTCAGCAACCATGTACTGACGAGTGGTACAGTCAGTTCTTTGTTATCTTATTACCTCTTGTGCTGAAAGATCTGCTTATGTCTTTCTTTCATTTTTTTGTTGATCTCTATGTGATTTATCAGTTCACTTGATAATGCAGATTTTCTTTGTAGTCTCTATTTCCGGTTTGAAATGGATTGATATTCAGCTCTTCTGTTAGCTGTTTTCAGCCATTTTGAGATTGAAACTTCTCTTCAGACAAGACAGTTTACTCTTATGCTAAGTGGAAGTGGGTGGTGGAACAGATTTTGGGGTGTAGTCTGCATGTAGAGTGCTCTGCGGAGGACCAAAAGCTCACAGTGTTGTGGGTGCTTTGGGAACTGCTTTGGCTCATTCTTCTTCCCAAGGTTCACAAATTCTTCCATCTGCCTCACAATCTCGTGGGCCCTGCTGATTCAGGGTGATTTTCTCCCCGCCTCATCTCCTCAAAGAGGCTCCGAGGAAAATCGCTGCCTTCGAACGAACAGCCATTTGGTTCCTCTCTGACTTTCAGGATCCTAACCCACTGCTTAGAGATACAGCCCTCCCTGATGAAAACTCGCACGTCTCAGCACAGTCTATGCTTGTTGGTCTCCTACCTTCCATGGAGATGCAAACAATGGCATCGGCATCATTGACAAATCTTGTTAAAATCACAGCCCTCCTGGCAGGCGTTACGGGCGACAGATAACTATTCTCCCTAGACAAACTTGTCGTCATATTCTAGGACAACGGTCCCACCAAACTAGCATGGTAATTAGTGAACCTTTGAGGCTACAGGATCAGGACTGATGAAGCAAAAAGTTAAAGTAATTAGCATATGTATGAACAAAACCAAGTATATATTTTCATTGTCATGTTAAAGCTGTACTTTTCTGATTCCTCGCATTCCCCTCCTGTCTTCCCTCTCCTAGCAGTGCCCACGGGTGGAACAGGGTGTCTGGAGGACTGAAAAGGTTGAGTCTGGGGCCAAACATGGGGGTGTGCTTTCAGTCTTCTTTTCCTCAAACTGGCTCCAGTAGTTACCCCATTATCTGCCTCACATGGCGTCCTGGGAAAGAGGTGGAGCTCATCTCTGGGTTATGAACAGGGGGCTTTCATGTGAGGACAGCAGCATATTATGGTCCTGTGATGAAAAGCCTCTTTTTTTTCTGCTCATAGAGACTTATAGTTTGTCATCTGGTAGCCAGGTTTGTCAGGTGAATTTGGTCCATTTGCCTCTACACTGATTTTCTCTGTCTTCCCTGAGTGCTCTGTATATGTCTGTGATAAATTCATTAATATTACATTCATTCATTAAGCAGACACTTTATCCAAAATGGTTTCCAAGACAGGCAGGACACAAACCAAGCATGTTCAAACCTATGGCAACCTGTTAAAGGGCTCGTCCGGGAATTGAACCCGGGACCTCTCGCACCCGAAGCGAGAATCATACGCCTAGACCAACAAGCCAACGTAATACATATGTAAGGTTTGAAAAATCAAACACTCTTTCATTAATGTAAGGACATGATTAGTTAGTAACAAAGACAATACTAAAAAAAATCTGTTCTCTGCTTCATTTACACTTTTTTTTATGAGCTGCCATCTCTTGAAGACACACATTTTCCCCAGCAAAATGTTTGGACATGGAAAACATCTCCATATGTAAATTTATGAAAATGTGTCTTCTCAGGGGCCCTTAAAATTAGCTGCTGCCTGCAAGACAACAGTCAGCTGTGTGGGAAACTAATGGGTTTTTTTACAGGCACTGATCGGCATTAGAGGAACAAAAGTGCCAGGGCTATGAGCAACACATTCCCTAAAGGCAGTGATGACACGCCAGGGAAGCCTGAGAATGTCGCCCGTCACTTGGGCCGGAACCGCACGCCACACAGACCTGGGACAAGAACTCAGCACCAGTTCTGAACATTCTCCTCTTCTCCTACATGCTCATCCTCTGTCTCATTTGCATCACCCTGTAGTGTTTCATAGCTTGTCTTTTTCTCTCTTTCTACTCCCTCAAATGCGCTACGTTAGTTCTTCACTTTATCACTGATTTCGCCAGCTCTAGAGTCCTCGTTGGCTCTAGCATCAACCGTAACATACACAATACTGTTCCTCATGGTGTCCTGCCTTCCGTGGAGATGCAAACAATGACATCCTTGACTAATCTTGTTAAAATCACAACACTACTGGTAGGTGTCACAGGTGACAGATAACTATTCTCCATAGAGAAACTCATCATCATATGTGAAGACAAAGGTTCCACAAAACCAACATGGTAATTAGTGAAGCTTTGAGGCTACATGTTCAGGGTTGATGAGTTAGAAGCTAAAAGTCAAAGTAATTAACATATGTATGATCAAAATCCATGAAATGGTATGAGATATAATCTCTTTAAAACACCAGCATTCAGACTGACTCAGCTGAACCCAGGATTATGCTCCATTTGCCGGAGTGTATTCCTATGTATATTTTCATTTTCAATGCTGTACTTTTGTGATTCCTTACATTCCCCATACTGTGTTCCCTTTCATAACAGTAGAGCAGGTTGTCTAAAGAGGACTGAAAAAGTTGAGTTTGAGCCAAACGTGGGGGTGGTGGTTTAAGTCTTCTTTCACCAGCTGGCTCCAGTAGTGGCCCCATTATCTGCCTTACAGGCACCTTGGGAAGGAGCTGGAGCTTAACTTTGAGTTTTCAACAGGGGGTTTAAAATGATGAAAGCAGGACCATGTGGTGAAAAGCCTCTTTTTTTTCTGCTGATGGAGACTGGTCCATTTGCCTTTAGACTGATTGTCTCTGTCTTTGTTGATTGGTTTGCATGTATCCATGATGCAACGTAATGTATTTATCCATGATTTAGCAGACACTTTTATCCAAAGCAACTTCCAAGACAGACAGAATACAACCCAAGATTGTAAAAACCCATGGTTACCGGTTAAAGGGCTCGTCCGGGAATTGAACCCGGGACCTCTCGCACCCGAAGCGAGAATCATACGCCTAGACCAACGAGCCAATACAAGGGCAGCTACATAAGTAAGTTTTATAAAATCAAACACACGCCCAGTAATGTAAGATCAAAATTTGTTGCAGCCCAACAGACATGATACAAACAAAAAAAAAAATCTCCTCTTTTTCCCTGCTTTGTTTACTCTTTTTGTGAGATATCATCTCTTGAACACACACATTTTATATGTGTAAAAAGCTATTTGTCAGATTTAAAAGGTGTTTGTCATACTGGTCCAGAAAATACATTTTGTTGGAAAGATTCCTCTAAAAACAAAATGTGAAAATGTCTCTGTGGGTGTTTTCAGGACTAAATATTTCAAATGGAAGTTTGGCGAGGTTTCCTAAGTGATGACATCAACCCTTCATACCAAACGTGTTTAGTACTTATGAGGATTAACCTGAAGGAATGGGCATATTTGGCTTGCAAAGCACAAGTTGTTTAGACATCAATACTGTTTAGCCTCAGTATGCACTTATTCATACTACCATTTCAGTAATATTAAACATATAAAACGGATTCTTTAAAACAGGCTGAAAATGTCGTGTTTTAACACATTTTACATTTTCCCCAGTAAAATGTTTGGACACGGAAAACATCTCCTTATGTAAATTTCTGAAAATGTGTCCTTTCGGGAGCCCTTAAAATTAGCTGCTGCCTGCAGGACAACAGTCAGCTGTGTGGGAAACTAATGTGAGCCTCTGGTTAGCAGCCAAAGAGCTTTTTTGTTTTTTTTACAGGCACTGATCGACATTAGAGGAATAAAAGTGCCAGGGCTATGAGCAACACATTCCCTAAAGGCAGTGATGACACGCCAGGGAGGCCTGAGAATGTCGCCCGTCACTTGGGCCAGAACAACACACCACCACGCAGATCTGGGACAAGAACTCAGCACCAGTACTGAACATTCTCTTCTTCTCCTACATGTTCATCTTCCATCTCACCGGCAAAATTCTTTGCTGTTTCACAGTTCTTTTAATTTCTTCTCCTTCTGCTCCCTCAAATCTGCCACATTATTCTTCACCGGACCACTGGTTTCATCAGCTCTAGAGTCCTCACTAGTTCTAGGGTTAACTGTAACATACACTACACTATAATTCACAGGGTCAATTCTCTTAAGATGATCCAGGATCACCTTTACCCCAGAAGTGTTGCAGCTGCACTTTGCAGTTTGAAATTGAGCCAGCATCCTCATACTAATGCTTTGATGTTGCTCTGTGGTCATGTTTTCCTG
Organism: Chanos chanos; assembly: GCF_902362185.1. Classification (NCBI taxonomy): domain Eukaryota; kingdom Metazoa; phylum Chordata; class Actinopteri; order Gonorynchiformes; family Chanidae; genus Chanos; species Chanos chanos. The sequence continues at coordinate 7,632,228 of NC_044509.1, forward strand.
GCACCAAGGTGGAGTCTGGTTCATGTCATGAGCTCCATAGATTGTCTTGTAATTATGATTAGGTGCCTGCAGGGCTTTTAGCTTTGGGTTAACACTGCATTAGGAAGTCAACTAACAACAGTCTCAAAATTATTCTATGCACAGCAAACCAAATATCCACTTGAGGTAACGACAAAGATGCCAGAGGGCTGTTCTACGGTTTCGTACCTCTTGGGCATCATTGAATTAACATGCCATCATTTTCTCTTTTATAACTTACAAGAGCTCTGAAGATCAAATAAATATTTAGTAGCATTTCAAGACATCCAATTTATTGGAAAATGTGACTAAACAATACATGATTACATACTTGTCTATGGGGGAAGGCAAAGAATACCACTTAATAAGTTACATTTGACGACAGTAAACCAATATATATGTTTACTGCTTTCAAATAAAGAATTCTGTAGACTTTTTAAAATAAAATGTGTGCCCTGGCCTTAACTGTTCAGGGTCCAGACAGTAGATAAAATTTGATGGAAAACAGCATATTAAGAAGTATCTCACAGTCTAACTTTCTGAAATGCGAGCACTCCATTACATGAATTCGTTTTTACTGATCTTTTCAAACTAACACAAGGATATTGCTACGCTGGCTATATGTAGATAATTGTCATTACATTTAATACTTTAAACAATCAACAACAAAAAACTGAATTCAAATGTCGAAAATTCATGACAGACACTGTTTCTTATGGACATTCATTTTGTTGTGCTGCTCCTTAGTCCCTCAAACAGGAGACATTTCGCCTGTTGGAAAAAAGAGTGATCAGCAGCAGCAGCATATCTAAATGAAAACACAAACAGTAACAGTTTAGCCCTAATAAATTTAACACTTCACCATGAAGTTAAGTAAAACTAGCACATTCAAATAATTTAAATCAAGCCAAACTGATCATACTTATACCTCACTTTTAGTGCAGTATTTTTGGCCACTCTCCCTCTCTTCTGTCCATATAAACGCAATTCTTTGGATTTCTAAGGTTATGTGTGTGTGAGGAGTGTGTGTGTGTGTGTGTGTGACGGGGGTGGGGGTGGGGGTGGGGGGTGGGGGTTGTAATACCTCATGCCAACGTAATGTGTCTGGTGGGAGTCCAAGAAAACAGTGGGGACAGCTGCTAACTGCATCCACGTTCTCTTCCTCATCTGTTCTTCTGAGCAGGGTCGGCCCCTCACTGTCCCACAGGGGGAAGGATGTGGAGCGGGAAGAGTGAGCTACCCCAAAATGAGGCCTGGGGTCTTGTTGGAAGTTTAGACGGTCCCCACTAGGGGGCAAGGATAAAGGCTCATTCTCCAGGTGCAGCTAAAAACAAAACGTTAAGAGCACAGCGGCATCTAGTGGACATAGGTGGTAACTACGTGCACATGCTCTGTCATTTCTGATGCATAATTTACAATGTGCTTAAATGGTTGCAACAAGATATACAGCAATAATAACAACAGGTCAATCTACCTGCTATGGAACAGAGTACTACCTGGGGAATGTTTTGCTCTTCCATAGGGAAAGACCTCATACAGTACCAGCAGGGCTCTGGAACATGCTCTAAAAGACAGCATGACTGCTGTAAGTTTTGTTATTGTTACCTATGCATAACGTCTATGTATAAAACGTCTGTTGAAGGTCTTGCAGTTATGGCAGTAACATTGCAGAACTTACGTCCTGTCACTGGGGGCTCTGTTGAGGAGGTTTGGGTACTCTCTGGAGGCAGTGGCTGTTGGACATCTTCAGGCTTGTTTTCAGGCTCCGTCCAAGCTACACTCTGACCATCACAGTTAGTGCAACCCTCTAGCTGACCGCCACACATACACACAACACCCTGGTAACACACAACATCAACCAAATATCAACCAAAAGCGAACTTTTACCATCCACTCTGTACAACTTATTAGTGAGTTGTACCGCTACTGAAAGTAGACTCACTGACATGTGTGTTTGCTAATAACACAGTTAAAATGATGAAGTGGCCAAACAGAGAGATGATATATATCCATATCTCTGACCTCATTGTCCTGCTCTAATTGCTCCTGAGAAATGAGATCCTCAACATTCTGGGAGACCGTCTGAGCATCCAACTCTTGCACTGATTCCATCAGGTCGCTGTGTGTGTGTGTGTGTGTGTGTGTGTGTGTGTGTGTATATGCATGTGTGTGTGTGTGTGCGTGTGTGTGTGTGCGTGCGCGCGCGCGTATGTGTGTGTGTGTGTGTGTGTGAGTATGTACATGTGCACATAAGTTGTGTGTTTTATGCAGAACAGGAAGGGGAACAAGAAAATAAATAGAAAGAAGTGTTGCCAAAAAAGTGTAGTGAAGCTTCCAGCATATCAGTTCATGATACATTTCCTTTTCCTTTCATCTTCAGCTCATTCACATTCAGCCTGGATCTTATTTTTACAACAACAACACTAAAAAAAAAAAAATGGATTTGCAAATTTGAATGCTTCTAGAAGTTTCTAGCAGGTATAAACTGTTGCAGGTGACATCAATCACCTGTAACTGTTTCAACACGATGGCAGTGTTAGCCTCTCCGGACCCAGTTACAGCAGTTTACCCCTCACTGTGAGGTTATCAATTAATCCATCTAAGAGCAAATTAGACTCAGACAGACTCTGCACTCTTGAGCCAAGACACTCATTCAGTGTGAAATAAGGAGTCATTAAGGGCTGTGTTTGGCACACGCGCGCGCGCGGCACAACGCTTACCCCATGCCGTCCTCTTGGCCGTCTTCGCCGGCGTCCGCCATCTCGGCTCCTGTTGTTGTTGTCCGCGCCGCGGGATCACCTGTTGTTTTGTTGTCCTCTCTCCTCCTGCTCCTCTTCTTTTCTCTCTCTCTAGTCTGTGAAACGGAAACTCTGCCTGTTCAATATTTGATGAGTCCGAATGGCTCACAAGCAGATTTGCTGTAAAGAGTAAGTGAAGGGGAGATCCTGTGTCATTGGCCCGTCTAGCACTCCCTGTCAGCAATCTGGGCCACCAGGGTGAACAGTAATCCCTATGGGAGAACCACTGTTTATAGGTGGTTACCTGCATTTTACCTCTGTATGTCCATCCCTGACAGATCAGATTAAAGGTTCTGCATCATGTGTTTAGAGCACATGTTTCAAGTGTTTGCAGTTGGCAGGAGATCAAGAACTTACTCAGGCTTTGTGTTTGTGATTTTGTAGGTTAAGGGGAGGTTAATGTTAGTTCATAAAGAAAACTACATCGTAAAGGCTTTAAATGCTTCATGTATGAATGGCATAGGGCAGCATTTCTCTGTGTTGTTCCAGGGACCAGCTGTACAGAAATCATTTACTGTAACACATCAGTGACACACATTATACAACCTATCTGCTAATCAACACACCCGTAATTAGTTCAATTTAGCATACGAGCCCAGGGCTACATTGAAAATGCGCCAGACTGGAATTGGGGAAAAAAAAAAAAAAAAACACTGATACAAAGCAATTGTCTTTGATTCACTCAGGGCTCTTCATCAAGAGGTCGATTTTTAATTTTAAGCTTAATATCATCGCTTATTCGTGTGCAAACGTGATTTTGTTTTTTAATGTATAATGTGCCGGGATGACATAGCGTGTGTGCCCATGGGATTTCAAAATCGCCGCTGTGAAACATGAAAAGGTTAATTGATCGTGCTAACGGTTCGGTTATGTGTGCTTTTTTTTTTCTCTCTCTCTCTCTCCTCTCTGTACCTGTAACAGGCTTTCTGCCGGGCTGTGGAACAGTCAGACTCGGTGGCACATTACTCTGGAGGTGGTCCACCTCTTTGTGGAGCTGTTGGGTAACTACTTATGCAGTGTGAGTCATTCAAAAAACCCTCACCTCCATTCGTTCCTTATTGCTCCCATCCCCCCCCCCCCCCCTCTCTCTCACCATCAATCTCTTAGCCTTTTCACCTCTCCACTTTCTTTTACAGTGCATCCTGTGTCAAGTGCAAACAGCGGTAATGGAAGCAGCTAAATTAAGTGTTAATGCCTTTGGTTTCCTCAATGGTTTTCATTATTAACCTTCTGCAGGCATTTTTGACAAGGTAATCGTGATAATGATTCATATTTATTCATTTGGCTGATGCCCTTACTCAGAACAACTTACAGTTTTTGGGGGGTTTTTTTAATGATGTTGGAGGTCACGTTGCCTCTGGAGCAACCTTGGAGTTAAGTACTGAAGGATACATTGGCAGACAGCCACTAAATTTGAGATTCAAACCAACAAGCATCTGGTTACTGAGCCGTTTTCGTTTATGACCAGGCTGTGAGTACATCTAGACAAAACCTAAGATCATTCATATGCTGTTAAAGCCATCAAAGCTGAACCAAGGGAATAATTTCACTTAGTCTTTTTTTTGAGGCCTATAATCTGACAATTTTGCTGCTATTTTCAGTGAGAACAAATTCATTTCGATAAAGATTTTTCTTTCACAGCAGTGACACATGTACCTTCCTATATATCCATACATACAGCTATTACTGCAATAAAAATACGGGCAGGAGAAGACTGATGCTTCTAGAACATTCTGAGCATATCTTTAGCACCTGTCCTTTCATTTACCAACCACACACTTGTTATTACATCAGTATATATATATATATGTGTGTGTGTGTGTATATATATATATATATATATATATATATATATATATATATGCATTTTAGAGACTACCTATTTAAAGCCTGTGTGCATGGCACAGGTTATGATAAAAGACAGAGAAGTAACCGAAAACATACATTCTAAAATTCCAACATTTAAATGTGCTTTCAAAGACACCGGTATTACGGACAAAAAAAAAAAAAAAAGAACAGAGAGGCAGTGATAACAAAGAGAGAGAGAGGAAATCATACTTATGAAGTCATTTTCTTGTAGGGGGCTTGGCATTCGGAAGGGACGCAGGCTGAGGGTGGTGGGAGACGCGGTGTATTCCCGCTACCTCGTAAAATTCAAAGAGATTCGCATTCAGTTATTTAAAATAAATGACCCGTAGGGGCCGTAAATGTGGCCGAGCAGTGCAAAAGCACTGTAGCCTTATTCGTGTAAGCGCTGAAGTGGTTTGATGTGCTTTGAAGTACTAGTGTGCATATGTGTCATTGAGAAAAGTTTTTTTGTGGAGAGTGTTTGGCTGTTTTTGAAGTGCTGCCGTGCGTGCGCGCCTGAGTGCATCATCAGTGCTGTTTCCCATACCGAGTCTGACTCACTGTAATTATCTGTCTGTTTTTCCAACTCAAGTATCTCTGGCGCTGTCGTCACTGCATTGGGTTAGGCTTTTTGTGGGTTGCATGTTGTGCTTGTGTGTGCGTGTGCGTGTGTGTGTGCGTGCGTGTGTGTGTGTGTGTGTGTGTGCACGTGTATGTGTGTGCGTGTGCGTGTGTGTGTGTGTGTGTGTGTGTGTTATGTATTTGAAATATACCAAATGTTAGGAAGAGGCTCCTGTTAGTGCGCTCTCACCTAATTTAGTCTGAGTCACTGTTCTGCCTATGTGCATTGTTGACTGAGCGGCTGGCCCTTGTGTGGAAAATCAAGGTTGTTAGAGGAAACCTTGGGCTCTGCAAGACTTTTTTGTGGGATCTAGATATAGATGAGTTTTATGGATGGAATACGAAGACACTGGGAAGAGGGAGTAAAAGAAAATTCACATATGATAGTTTGCTGTGACCTTTGTACATTTATTACTGATGTACGTCTCTCTTTCCCTTAGAGCACCTGCCATAGTTGATTAGTGAGCCCAGTCTACCATCTTCAGAGTCTTTTTACTTCAGTTTATGTGTGTGTGTGTGCGTGTGTGTGTGCGCGCGTGCGTATTGTCATGCCATTTATTGTAATAGCATTCTAACTACAGATGCATGTGGAGGGGGATTGTTAGTGGATAAGACTCACCAGTTTCTTCAAACTTGGAGGAGAGGTAAAAGAGCTAGCCCCTCAAGATCAAGTGGCCCTATTCTGATGAGGTATTTTAGTCCAGACTGACTGCAGACTGATCCATATCTCCCATAAAATTGTTTGAGAAAACAAAACATCATTGAATTAATGTGGATGCCTGCCCTGAGACCTCCAAGCATCTTTTTGTAGCCATGTTTCTGTAGTAGGCCTCGAATTTAAACAAGTTCATTTCATTGTCAGAAACTGTTTGCTTTAAGAAGTGTTGTCTGTAAGCACACAGTGCAGTTTGTTATCATGTATATGTGAATATCTTTTGTCACGGTTTTTCTCCTTCGTGTTTGTGAGAGCTTGTGTTCATCATAATGCGTAGGCATAGTTAACCTGCGTCTTCATTGTTATGTGTTAGGCATTGCAAAGAAAAGAGCAATCAAAAAGCCCCAGACTGACTGTGATTGTGTGCACATATTTGTCTGTGTTTGTGTATGTGTGTGTGTGTGTGTGTGTGTGTGTGAGGTAGAGAGAGAGAGAGAGAGAGAGGGAGATGGAGACGGAGAGAGAGAGAGAGAGAGAGAGAGAGAGAGAGGGAGACGGAGACAGACAGAGAGAGAGAGAGAGAAAGGGAGAAAGGAAGAGAGAGAGAGGGAGAGAGGGGCTAGGAGCCATAATGCTTGGGGTTCTGCAGTGGTGCATGGCGGTAGATGACTCACCCATCAATCATGTGACTCATTAATCACTGCAGTGACTCTCTCTCTCTCTCTCTCTCTCTCTCTCTCTCACTCTCTCACTCCATCTTTTGATACCTATTCCTGTCACATGTTGTCTTTTTCCATTGCTTTATTTTGTTTTTGTTTTTGTTTTTTTCATACATGACTCTTTCTCTTTCACTCAGTTACTTTATCTCACAGAATCCTCAGTAGGTCGTCGAACATCTTTCTTGTGCATGCATGCATGTGGGTGTCTGTGTGTACATGAGCGCATGCAGTGGTTTCGTCCTTAAATGTTTTTAATTTCTACAAACTTTTACCTTTTGAACCTTTAGATGGATTTGCATCTGTTTTCAGTTACTGCGCCACAATGCAGAGGCCATTTTGATGAAACGCGCGTTTTGTGGCCGCTTAGCTAAATAACGATCCTATTTTTCTGCACTGAAATATTTTGTTTTCCATGTAATCGTGAATGAATCACTACTTCCTGTTTGGAAATGTCTAAAGACATGTTATCATAAAGGTGCAGGGTAATGCTTTGTGCAAAGCTGTTTTTTGCAGTTTGCGGCCTCATTTCAGCTTATATGAATCATCAGAGAAATTATTCGCTCTCTCTCCCCCCCGGGGTATATTGCATTAGATAGGTGGGAGATTTTGATGCTGAAAATCAATCCATCCAATATGCGACTTATTACTTTGTCTTAAAATCTGCAGAAAGGTCAAATCTCTTAGGATTCTAAATTGAGTGTTGGATGTGAGATCATAAATGATGCATTTGATCTTGGTGAGCTCCTACTGCATAGAGAGTAAACAATTAAATGGAACATTTGCTGTATGACTAATCAAACACTATCCAAAAACCCATTAAAAAAAAACAAATTTTAATAAAATAGTTGCTTTTATTTTTTTTTTTGTCATATAACAAAACTAGTAATCAACATGCTGTTATTTACACATTTGCACACACTTGTTTATTTGACACTGTACAACTTACAATCTTGAAGTTGACATCAACAACAAAACTCCTTTCACAAGACGGGTTCACTTGTGGACACTGTTTATCATCGTTAGACGTTTCTTTCCTTTTTGTTTTCTTTTTTTTTTTTCTTCTTCTTTTTTTTTAATTATCACAGTTTACTCACAGAGGCTTTTTAAATTTCTCCTCCATTTTTTCTTTTTTTTTTTTTGTTTTCTTCCCTTTTTTTTTGTTTTTTTTTTTGTTTTTTTTTTAAAGATGCAAGTAAAGACAGACGTGCAGACTGGTTAGGCTCAGTCATTATCTTCAACACATTTCAATCCTTTTTAAAGATCTTTTCAAAAGTGACAAAATTTATACATCTTTCATACGGCCCCTCAAAGCACATTTACTGGCAAGATGTCTGAGATTAACTCTATTTGCCTTTAGGGCAATTTAAAGACAGGACTGAATGAAATTTTGGCAGGATATGTCTGGTAAAAGATAAACCATGAATGTACAATTTAAAAAAAAGAGTAATATAAGAAACTAGCAAAAACAGGGCATAGAATAATATAACACACTGTCCATCATTCTGTCTGAGTTCATTCAAATATGACTGTTTTTTTCCCCCCCTCAGATTTCTTGAACAGTTTGCATTCAGTGTACACTGGTCTCTCAAGTATTATCTGATATGCTGATTTGTTTTTTTATGCAATGTTAGGTTTTTTTCATACATTTATTTGTTTGTGCAAAACCTGCAAGCATGTGATGCATAAGGAACAATGGAGATATTGGACAGAGAGGAAAAGTAGGATAATTCAGTCAGGAGGAATTAAAAAGGTATTGAAAATAAGGCAGTAAGTGTTTTGGTCATAACATCTTGATTTAACTGTAAATGAAAGAGGTTTTTTTTTTTTAACCTTTTTTTGCCACGGTTACAAATTTTGCATTATGTAAATTAAGAGACTTACATTTTATTATCAGGTCCAGTGCTTCCAAGAATTTGCCCCAAGATTTCAGTGCTTGATTAATCAAGTGTTTTGAGTTATGAAAAAAAAAAAACAATACAATGTAAACATGGGTCTCTTGCAAATGGCACCCCAGTTTAAACTTGCAAGAGAATCAAACCCACACCTGAATGAAACCTGACTAATTCACCCGTATGTTCTCTCACCAAATCAAAGTGTAAACTGCGAGAGATACCTAATAAGCACAGAGGGAAAGGGACTGATATGTAAAAAAAAAAAAAAAAAAAACACACACACACACACACACACATACACACACAAATATCTCTCCCCTTTCCTGATTTGGAATGTATTAAACCAAAAGTGAAAAAAAGGAAAAACAAATCTTTTCACAGCCCTGTCTGTTTTCATTCATTTTTTTTTTTTGTCCTTGTTCTCATCGCTTTTTTGAATTCAAGATATACCACCCCCTCCATCAAAATACTTACACCGCCTCCTAAAACATTCTGCGATTGAAGTAGATCTTCTCTATGAAGTTTTCCAGCTCCTCATCACTCTCCTGCTGCATGCTGGGTTCGTCATATACATAATCAGGAGGGTAGTAGTATGGGGACAGTCTCCCGTTGGAGGCTGACCTGGGTTTTGGCACAGGAAGGGCCTGGTAAGTCCGAGGATGAGGGAGAATGTAATTGGAAATTACAGCGTCAGCTAAGGGGTAAGTCGTTGGAGGACGTCGAGTCACCTGTTTCCAGTTACGATCCCTGCCTTTTGGCCTGTCCCAGTATCTACGTTTTGGGGGCATGAAACCATAGTCCATGGAGCTCCCAAAATTGTAGTCAAAAGAGAGTGCTGGTTTTGGGTAGAACCTGGCTTTTGGCGGCGGGAAGTAGACAGGGTAATAGGCTCGGTATGGCTTCTGATAATAGGGAAAAGATGGGTAAGCCAGAAACTGCTTCTGAGGTTTAAACCAGTAGTCCAGCTTGTTCAGTTTTGCTTTGCTTTTGTCTTTATACCATTTTTTGTAGGGATTCACCATGTAGGACGACTTCTTAGGTGGCTTGGAATATTGATATGTCGGAGCCTTCATCCTGGGGAGGGGCACGAGAGGACGAAAGCGGGGGATATTTTTGGGGGGCGAGTCCTTTTTCTTCTTTTTCTCTTCCACATCGCTTATTATTTCGACCACGTCATCGGCAGGCAGGTGCAATTTGCTGGAAATTTCAATTAGCTTGTCAATGGTCTGTGGATCAATGTCATCGTCGTCGTCGTCATCGTCATCCTCCACTTCGTTAGAACGCTTGTCCTCGGCCACATTCCCCAGGGCTGAGGCTTTCTTCCTGCTTTTCAAATTGGAGGCTGTTTGCTGCTTTCTCCCCATGTATTCCAGAAGCATGTCAGATGCAATATCTGCTAGCCTCTGCTCCTCATCCCGAGCCTCCTGAGCCTCTGCTTCCTGCCTCCTCACCTCCTCTTGCTCTGCCCTCGCTCTCGCCTCCTCCTCTTCACGAGTCAGAGCCTCCTCCTCGTCACGAGTCAGAGCCTCCTCCTCGTCATCCACGTTGTCAAAATCATCCATGAAATTCCTGTCATACTGGGGTGGATTTCTTGTTCTCTCTTCCTGCCATTTCAGTTTCTTACTGGCCTGGGCCAACTGCTGGTTGTAAGCTTTGTACCCTTTCAGGGGTGGAAGTATCTCATTGTCCTGGAGACCGAGGTCAATATTTTGGAAATAACCCCTGGTCTTCCTATCGAGGATGGCAGACATTTTCAACTGTGCTTTTGCGTTCTCGTTTTCAAGGATCTCCTCCTTTTCCTCTATCGCCTCTATCGCCTGTTCCAATCCTCCTTTCTTTTCCTCCCCCTGTACGGCTGCCACAGTGACTGATTCTGGCCTCTCTGTCTCCTCCTCCTCCCCCACACTCTTTTGCAGTAGATCTCCTTTGTCCTCTTGACTCCTCCAAGCCTCTTTTTTGTGTCCCTCCTCACCGGTACCATAATCTTCCGACTCCTCCCTGACGTCAGTCCCCTCTCTCCCGTTGTGGTCGAGGGCCTCCAGCAAAACAGAGGTTAGGGCTCTGGCAGTGTCCATGTCCGTCAGTTGGTTCTGCTCTGGGGGGGTCTGGACAATGCTGTCCACTCTCCTGTGCATCCTGGTTGAGCCCAAAGCCTCCTGTGATAGCTGTAGAGGCTCCTTACCATTGCTTCCACTAAGAGGTTTCTCCACAAGCACAGGAGTGGCACGGACCAGCTGTGGAGTTATAGTGAAGAGGACTAACAGGAGAGCTGAAGTACTGGAGGCGTGTTGGCAGCAGGTCATGACCATGCAGAGCAGGCAGGATGGGGTAAGGGGGAGAGGGGGACAGGGCAAGCACCTTGCAAGGACTGGAGAAAAAGAAACAGAAGGAGAGAGAAAGAAAAGAAAATACATTGAATGTAGTTTTTCCCTTATACCCACTAATAAGTATAAGCACCTAGTTGTTCTTTCGTTGAAACCTGTGTGCCGTCAGATTTTTTTTTTTTTTTTCCCCCAAATCTAATTATTTTCCCTGTTGTGTTCGATCATTAACCGCTTCGTGTCCTGAAGTCCTTTTTTTTTAACGCGATGCATGAATTTATGCACAGAGTATATCATAATCTTGGAATTATAACTTGTTTCTTAATGAGATCAACATGCCATCTGAAAGCCGGTCCATGAAGTTGACGCTTAAAGCGGATTTGCTCGCTTCACTCCATTCTACCTGATCGCTCACACGGGTGATACTATTCAACAAAAGAGCAGCGAAGAGCGAGCCAAAATGCGTTTTTCTCCACGACGTGCTGATGTCTCTTGAGTCAGATATAATAACCATTGATTGCGGACGAAGGTTAGTGTACACGTTGCGTTCCAGAACACGACATTGCGCTGTCCGACATGCGTAACAAATATATATATTAAAAATCCGGGATATAGAACAAACCACTCGCGACTGCAAGAAGTGCCGTGAAATTTTTACGGATAAGGTTGACAGTGCGTGAGACTACGATCTGTAACTGGTTATATCAAATGTCCAAAAATATCATTATATATCTTTTGGTAGTAGCGTTTCACCTGACGCACCGTATGGTGTAAAAAATTCCTTTGTGAAACAGAGGAATAGAGCACACACGGTTTTGACATGCCTCGCTCCCTTGAAAATCAGGAAATTTTGGACTTCCATGCCATGTTAGTGACAGTAAATCCCATGAGAAAATCATCGCGCTATTACTTTTGTCAGCCCAAAATGTACCGTCACTGCCACGTATCCGTATATTGTCGGTTATGCCACTATCCTTACCTGTTGTAAACTAAACTCAAACTAAACACAGCACGCCAAGTTTAGTAATGTCAATGCCATACAACAGCTTTAATATAACAATATGCTGGATATAACATACAACCATTCATGTATTAGCATCTCTATATATATTTGTTCTCACATCCATTTTTGAAACGAATAGCTATACCGAAGCATGATTTGAGGACCGGTACATCTGCAGCTCTTGTCATTATTTCTACTCTCGTAACTTGAATTTACTCTTCGCCGAGACACATTTCTGATATCGGAAAATCAATATACATCGTGATTTTTTAAAAATATATGCATATATGCATTACGAGTATACTCTGACACAATTAAAAAGACTAATTTGTGCTTATCAAGGAATTGAAAGTTCCGTTAAGTTTATGCGATCCTCTCTATAGACTAATGAAATGTAATTTAAGGCGCCAAAATATTTATTTTAAAAATTCTGAATTGTTACTCACCTGATATCCCGCACAAAATTAGCCGGATCTCAAAATGCTTTACTTCTCTGTGTTTAATACTTGAAGTTCAAAGTCGATACCTGTCCTTAAATAGATATTGGCTAATACTGATATGAACTGGATATTTTTATTTTTTGGAAATCTCTAACATAAGAGTAAAATGACATTTATATTCTGTTCTCACATGAAAGCAGTGGGTGATTTTTTTCAGCACCACGGACAGCGCAACTCTGATATGTATAAACGCGTCTACCCACGTGACCTAAAAGTCATCGTAGTGCTGTTGACGTCAAACTCTCCATTGATAAGAATTTCGTGTCTGTTCGAACTCGGAGGGTACGCTACGGTATTCTGATGAATGAACGGAAATGGGATGAATGAAGCAGCCTTTTCATTCAGAACAGGTGGAAATTGCATGCATATAGGCCACAAGTTTTTCAAGCAAGTTTTTCCTGCTGGGGATAGTTTTTCGAGTCTGTTTCATTTTTCATTTTTCAGTGATAAAAAGCCCACATGACTACAGATCATATCTGGAGATTAATTCTGAGATCAAAACAAAACAAAAAAATGTTCTTTTTTTCCCATCTGCAAATATGAGTGTGCTCCGGACTTCACTTACCTGCTTGGCCTGTTGATCATTTGTGAAGTGCCCTTAATCGGACCTCGAGTAATGCCGAACGGCTAAAACCACCATTACGCATGCAGTTCAGCTTCACTGCTCGATTTCCGCCCAATTTCCTGGGCTCGTTCAATTTTCCGCTCTTTGTCTCCCTGACTTTCATCCATCTGTCTCTGTGAACGTCATCCATTCCGTCCCTATTTACAAGTTTGTGCCAATGTGTGTCAACAGTGCTTGCATTTCTAACCCCCATATAGTCCAAAATGAATTGCTCATAAAAACGCATACATCATGCAGTGTTTTCCGAATGACTCCCTCATTTGGGGCTTTCTAATGTTTAATGCGTTGTCCAACAAGTAAAAATCTGCATCAAGTAAATTAATTCTAAATCAATTTATATATAACTTGTTTTAGATTTATGCGTATATAGGATGTATATGAAGTGAATGTGACTGTCTTTTTTCTTATCAGCGTAAAGAATTTCAAGAAGAATTGGGAAATACTTGACTGAATGTTGCATGGTATTACAGCCAACAACAATCATGCTTACCAATTTATGAATCGTGTAATTGGATTACAGTTGCACTACGGATATTGACGTCCCACGTGTGACACTCGAAATGGCAGCGTCAAAGCTGTTTCTTCACAGGGTATGAATGTGATATAAATATTGCATATGATGAATGTGGAACACTGCATTGAAATGACCTACAACATTCATGCACAACACTCGGAATCGTGATTACAGTTTGAAGGGACATAGTTGGTTGAACTTTGACGCTTTTTCACTGGTTATCAAATACACTCTACATGCCGGGGTCCCCAGATTTACTGAAATGTATATGTTGAGGCTTTGGACGATAATATCCCTAATGCAGCCTGTGCCCAGCGTGAAAACAGGCCTGAGTTAGAAGAGACGTATTTGGTGCATTGCTCGAGGAACAGAATGACCTCTACTTCAGATCAGTGAAAAACATCAAGCACCAAGGGAAATGTGTGTGTGTGTGTGTGTGTGTGTGTGTACCGCGGTGGCGGATAGTTGGAGTGGTATAGAAGCCACAGGGCAGATTCTGATACGGCTTGGCATTATCGACTGCCACTCAGCATTAGCGTAAACTCGACCCTTAACCACCGCGCGCCATCCCCCGCGCTGACTCACCTCCTCCCAAACTGCCCGTCCACTTTAACAGTTTATAACTGAGAAATGCATGAAAACCCGAAAATGAACTGAAATGCCACCATACTATTTCACTCAATATTGCCATGCCCTTTTCATTATAACTACCAATAACCAGAGAAACATGACTTGCGATCAGAAGTCTTAGCCAAATATTTCTGGCTTCGCATTCCTTGCTCTTGTGCTCGTGCTGTTGTGGAGGCTATTAATTCAACCATCACCACCACGTCCGCACAACTCGAGCTCAAACATTTCTGAGTGCTTCGTGGATATATCAGGCATACAATTATGAAAATGTATGTTCATATTCACAAAAACGCGTTGCGTTAATGCTGTAGCAAATACAAAGACGGCTAATGGAAGTGACATAACATGTTCCTTATGAATAAAAGAATTTCTACTCCCACGAGACGAGAAACCCATCCTTCTGGGAACGATTAATTCTATCATTTGAGATTTTACCCAGCCGCGTTTCGAGCTTAATGGTGTGTAACTCAAGCTTTGCACCCACATAAGACGTGGGGGTCGAACAAGTAGGCTACCGCATCTGTTTTGATAGCAAAATCTCGTAGGCTAAGCGAGTGATCTCTGGAGGTAAGAACAAATCTACCGAAAATGTCGGACTTTAAAAGGTGTCTGTGCACATCCAGCCATACACTTCACGCAAATGAGTCGTTTCTTTCGAATAGAATGTCAATATGATATAGACAAAGATCATAATTTCCACATAATAATTGCCAATAATGCACTCTTTGATGCAGCTAATTTCCACTCCCCACGTGCATAGTCATTACGGGTAACGATGGTAACAACTTGCAGCTGTGTGTGCAAATTTTCTCTCCCATTAAATTTGATCAGCCTGACAACACGGTGTCCCAAAACTGTACAATGCTGTTTACACATTTTAAAATAAATAACGTCTCACAAAGAAATGTAGTGCTCTGTATCCGATAGGCTATAGCATTTCTCATTATTTTTGGTCCACTGAAAAGAGAGAGTCCTTCCGTCTTGTCTCGTAACCGCCTCATTCAAAAAGGGGACAGCGTGCACTATGATTTGTGATTTCACTACATTTGAGTATTGGACATAGTTTCTATTTTCTTATAAGCGAATTTGCACCTGTTTTTACTCGTGACGAATAATTTTAGCAGTTTTGACATTTTGCAAGCGCTTATTGCCAAAATTTTTCTCACGGGAAAGATAGCCTAGTAGTTTTTCTACAAAGGAATATGATATGTCTATTAGCCAGACTGAACTGACAAAAGCAAGTCGTGCTGATTTACTGTGAGGGGAACAAAGGCTCTTAGCTTCAAAAGTCGACTGTTTTCTCTCTCTCTCTCTCTCTCTCTCTCTCTCTGTATCCCTATCCACTATGTTTCATTGCTTTTGTATTTAAGTTATAATAAAGCTTTATTTTGTGACCTATAAGCATTTACTCCAAAATATGCGACGCGACCCCAGGAAAACCGAGGACGTCAGTGACCGATTACGTCTGAGGTTGGATTCTTAGGCTATTTGGAGTTAATGAGGCGATTCATATCAGTGAGAGTCATCGGTTCCCTGCAATCAATCTCCTTTTCTTTCACGCGGCAAATGCCACAGATCAGCTTGTCCATAATATTCAGGCTTGGATTCTGAGCTGTCCCAAGAACCTAGATGTTCGATTTTACTTCAGTACTGTGATGTTTGTTAAACAAAGACTGAGTCTTTATACTGCTTTATAACTACTTTAACAGAAGTCATGCGAGAAAGGCCCCGTTCTAAGTGTGATATGTTCTTCATTGGGGGCCCTTGTCTCATCCGTTGTACAGTACACATTCAGGCAAATAAACTGGTCAAGATATTAGGACTTATTGTTGCCCGTCTAAAAGGGTAATAAGAGATGCATGTATATGTTTGTAAATGGCCCACAGAGGCCTATTCGCCTCTAGACTTCCCGTCATATCATATATTGTAATCTCTTAACTCGTGCTCCAAATAATTTTAAATAAGTTGTTTACATTATTACATTTACCCTTTACAGATAGTGCTGTCAATGGCATCATAAATAAACCTCTAATTGAAAGACTGTCCACGGTAAGGGGTGTCAGAAGTAGCCTACTGATAAAAACTCGGAAAGAAAAAAGATTAAGCCAACAAAATGAGATGGCTACTACTCAGACATTGATAAAAAATTAGGAAGCCTAAAGAAGTGCATTAAGTGGAAATCATTTGTAAATTCTGAGCACATTCACAAAAGAAAAACAAACAAACAAACAAACAAAAAACATGGATTATGGACTCTTCGTATGCAGGCTCACTTGCGAATATTACAATTCGAAGTTGGCTAGCTGTCCCGACAAATGAATGAAAAGCACAAATGATCAGGCTACCTTTTTATTGTCTGGATATTTATCAGTTAATTTATATAGTTGCGTCCCGTTTTAACATTTTGGAGGGTTGAAAATTGCACAGGCTCCTGTAACAGACTTCCTATGCGAAATTCATGACACTTTTCCACTCAGTGAATTGGGGTTTGCATTTCAAAGACGCTTTAGCATGCGCGACTGTTTTTCTGGTTCATGCAAAATGCAGTAAACAGTCCAAAAGCTGAAAGGTATAGTTGGTATTTCCCAATTATCTGACGTGATTCTGTTGGTGGAAGTGATATGGAATTCAAACATGCGCCTCGCCTCTTCAAAATATCTATTAAACAATGGTAGGACGTCTCAGAGATTTGTCGTCTCAGTGCCAGAAGAGGGCGTTATCATGTCGTGGCTGAGTGTTGCGATTACATTGATTAGCAATGCATTTCACATTCAATTTTGAGATCAGGGCAATCATTTAAAAACAACAACAACAACAACAAAAAACGCATACACGTTTTCAGCTTAAACGCACAAATATGTATAGACATGATGTATTTTATTATTAATTTGTTTCTAAAGATATTAAATTTGTAACGGAATGAAAATTAAACGGCGCTGATGGTGACTCAAAGCCTGGTAGACATAGCCTCGTAGACTAAACATCACACGATACTGTGAAAGAGGCTGCAGCCGTTAGGAGTTGAGAAGTTTAAGGAAAGCATTGTCATTGTTCACAGAACAGACTATGGTGTGATCAAATAAGACAATGTATGAAAAACTACAAATGTCATGGGCGCTCAGTGATTTATCGTCTCGTGATAATTTAAAAAATCGATTTAGTGGTATCTCAAACCATGGGTCATAAGTTGTCATTATGGAGGCGCGCTGGATGCATGTTGGGATCAGATCAGATCTAAAGAAGTAAGAGGCCATAACACTTCTTAAGCTCTTAAGAATTGGGGGCGTTCTTTAACGGAAACTGTGAGATTCGTCGATTTGTCTGGCGTACATTCCATGATTCCACTAACCCTACATACAATCACTCTACTACACGCATGCTCACCTCAACTCCACATACACTCGTAACTGCTACGAACACACGAATGTCAGCTCGAAGGCATACAAGTGTCCTCCAAAACTCCTTGTAGAAATGAAAACTGTTATCGGTTATCAGCGCACCACCCGACTGGAAGGGAAGTAATTTGAAAGATGCTTTAAACTGGGTAATTTGCCGATGTGACTCATCCTAGACACCCACAGCTACAAGCTTCTGATCCATCGAAAGGGAGGGAGGGGAACGAATTGTGTGTATGTGTGTGTATGTGTGTGTGTGTGTGTGTTTGGAGAGAGAGAGAGGGGGAGAGAGAGAGATACTGAGGAAAGAAGATAGGGAGGGCAAAGAGATGAATGGAAATAGATTTTGTGTATGCGTGACACACCCTGAAGCAAAAAAAAAAAATGTTTGTAATACGGCTCACAAAGTGGTGTCACGTTCCTTTAAATGGCTTGAGGGTGGAAAGATTTATAAACTCCAGGTTAGTTTTTTTTTCACTGTTGTCTTCACTCTCTTTGACAGGCTTTTAGCAAGTGCAGATTCCTACACTCTGAGACCAGCTGCTTTGAGATAAAATTAAAAAAAAAAAAAAAAAAAGAGTCAAAACTATATTATTCTCTATTTGGAGCCCTATGTAAAACCATGGTTTTGTCTAAGGACAATGGTTGGGACAAAGACATTAAGTCCTCAGTCCAGACTTATAGGGAAAAACAAACACAGATCCTATTCGCAAGGTTTGATAATGACACTACTTTTCAATCAAATCCTTTATTTTGACCAAAACCGAATGATAATTTTATGAGTGGAACACGGGTCCACGGTTAAAAGCGGGCGAACAAACAAATACGTCAATCATCGTGCTCATCGTGGGCTTGTTAAGCTGAGGGGCAAGAGGGAATCTGTAGATGAGAGAGGAAAAAAAAAAATCTCCAAATAAAATCATCTGAGACAGGGTGTCAAACATAAAGCCTGATGTCAACTTCTTTCAAGATTATCTGACGATTTTTATCATTAAAAAACTCAGATAATTTATCTTCCCTTTGACTTTACTCTTAGTCACTACCATGTCTTGTATCTATCTCTGAGAACTGTTTGAGTGAAATAAATTGATTTATGACCCTCTTGAAGTGCATTTAGAAACCAAAAGACCTGCCAGACAATTTGAGTTTGGCAGTCCTGGTCTAAGCAATTTATTACAAAGTCTTTGTAAAACTTAAAAATGCTCTTTCAAAGTACTGTAGACCTCACAAATGGGGAGCCCATTCAATTTATCATGCGGCTTTGTGACTCAACAGTGGGCCGGTAGACAATGTCTGCATCAGCAGGAGAACTTTCAGCACCATGGACAGAGCCAATGATTCAGTAGTTTGTGGGGGGGGGGTGGTCAGCATTTGCCAACTCGTTAATGACACATTTGTTGGGGCACTGATCTCTGTGAACAGGAGGCTTAGGAAGAGGCAGGTCTAGCACACAATCTGCCTGGGTTTGAGAACTGAAAATTTGTTAGCGTATATGGCTGTCTGGCTGTCCTTGGCTTGACTTATTATTCGCTATCTGCTGTCCACTGCATCCTCAGCAGGATTTAGGCTATTAAATGCTGTTATTTGGTATCTCTGGACTAGACTGAGCATGTTTACCTCTTTTGTTTGACCCCAGCCTTCCACACGCATTGGTTTTAAGCAGAGCATTTGACCTTAGGTTGCTTGTAGGTGTGGCTGAATGACACTCCAGCCTCCCTCTGCCCCCAAGAGCATCCTCACAAAAAAAAAAAAAGTCATTTGCTCTGAGGGGAATCTGTCTTCAAATACCCGTTGAAAAATAGCATGTGGAGTAGACAGCTCTGAACAAGGAGGAAATTTCATGTCAAAAAATTTCCTTTGTCTGTCTGTTTCCCAGCCGAATCTCTATTAATGGCCTGCCACATATATGCCTGCCGCTGATTGTCTGTCTACAGGCAAGAGGAGATAACATCTGTGTAATTTTCACATGATGACGGTCCCGTGGGAGAGCCTGGAGGTTATGAACCAGTTGAGCTAAGTACTTTTAATCGTTTAATTACGACCGCTTGATTCAGTCCATCGAATTACTCCACGGTATGCCTCATGCAAATTCGCCCATTCTGAGGTCATTCATGTTCTAGTCAATCAATCCCTCGGTCCCAGCACATGCTGGATAACAGAGGGCATTGCAGCTAAGTAGTTCTGTTGTCATAGGCCAATATGTTTTTATAACGAAATCCATTACATTTATGGATTAGGATTATTCATGTTTATCATTTTATGGATTATCATTATTCATCTGGTAGAGCTGTTATCGGAGCGGGGAAAAAGAGTGACAGACCCAAGAATGAAAGAATCAACAATAATAATATCCGACCACGAAGAACCTGCAGTATAATGTCCACAGGAAGCCCTCACGTAATCAGTGTCTATATGGGCATCCCACAGTGATCAGGATGTGCCATCGCCAATTATCCATGAAAATGAGATTGCGTTTTATCTTTTTGAGTCATTGTTTGAAATATGACTATATTAGCAAGATGTTTTCCATCAACATATTTTTCGAATTTGATTGGAACATCCCAAGAGTATTTCTCCAACAGACTGGTTCACATCAAACAGTCGCTGTGTTTGACTCATACCTCATTTCAGCCAAATGCACAGATTTTGTTGTGGTTCATAGCTTACAAATGTTTTTGCTCACGGTTAAGTCAACGCAGTATAAACTGGATTGGCACCACAGTCAAATGTATCATATGTGTGTCCAGGTCCTCTACAGAACCCCCCTGCCCCCCAAAAAACAAACAAAACAAAACAAAGCTCTACAGATTTTATTATGAACTATCCCTTTAAGGTCGACCATGACCCCAAAAGATTTCCAACTAAATATAGTTTTTAAGTAAAGATTGTGTACTGAGGGGATTATGTAGTGTCCTTTGCTGAGCCGTGACCTTCTCATCTCAGATAATGTTTTGATAAGGCTCGACCCACCATGCCGTTCCCTTCTACTTCCTCTGACTCCACTGACCTTATACGCAGCAGTGTTGCAAACAGCTCACGAGGCTGACAACAGATCAGATTTGGAGGCTGTTAGCTGGATATAAAGCAAAAGAACGGGGAGGCCAAGCACTTGCTCGTGGATATTAAAGCAAATAATTCGCTGAGCAAATACATGTAAACTACTTAAAGGCAGGAATATACGTGAAGACTAAAATTTACAAACAGAATAGCACTCTTCGCTTAAAAAAAAAAAAAATTACACATCTACTTTACATAATCCTCTCATAGTTACATAGTACTTAATTATTTTATATCTGTGTTTACCGTATGCTAATACTGTCCTGTGTCATACATAACTCTCTACATAGACTAACGTATAGTATTTAATTTGAAGATGGAAAACTCTTGGATGCACTTTATGCTGTGTTAAACTGGTAAATATATGTAATATCATATTTTTCTATTCATACACCTCAGTGCAACAAAGAGACAGAGAAAGAGAGAGAGAGAGAGAGAGAGAGGGAGAGAAAAGACTGATGGGTTTGTTTCTCTTCTGTCACGAGGGCTTATAAGAACCTCAACCTCATACTCATTACTCACTCTAAATTCTAAATCTCGCAAACAATTATATCCCATTTCTGCATTTCACAAACTCTGCATGAAAGAGTTAAATGGCTTAGGACACGAATACATTTGTATTCATACATTCCCATATGCGGGATGTCACTAATTGGATAACCACGGCAAGTTAGGCGATAAATTGCTTTTTTTCAGGGGATGAACTTCTCTGTTTAGGAAAGAGGACCAGGGAACTGCACACATTTACATGACTCATGAATTTAATGTTCTTTCATCCCACTCACACTATAAATTACTACACAGCTATACATTACCTTAGAACCTTCATATCTGAATGATTAAGAAGCACTACATTAACGGTGCTAAAACATTACGGAATCAGTTTTCCCCCCATATAAACACAGATTCACAAACCTTTCACACTATACTCCTCACGGATTCTCCTATATTTTTTTTTCCCTTTGGCTTGTCACCACCACACGGTTCATTTGTTTTCTTTTTCTTTTTTTCTTTTTTTTTTCCATCACTGTCATTTTTTGGCAGCTTGAGTCTTTGTCCAATGTTCAAGGCAATAATTAGTCATGACTCACTTAATGACTCAGGGGTCTATTTGGCACTTGTGTCAAATTGTGGTCGTCTCTTTCCTGACTTTGTTTCTTTCTCGTACGCTTTCTCTCTCTCTCTCTCTCTCTCTCTCTCTCTCTTTCTTTTTCACCCTAACTTTATATTTATCATCTTCCTCACAATCTCTGAATGTGACATCAGACAATCATTCACAGTTCAATAGAGTGAGAGTAATATTAACTTAAAAGAAACAGAGAGAGAGAGAGAGGGAGAGAGAGAGAGAGAGAGAGAGAGAAAATACATAAACAGAAAGAGAAAGAGCAGAAATGTTGATTTACCCACAGAGACAGATAAATGGAAAAGGAACAAAAAAAAAAAAGGGGGGGGGGGCGAGTAATACATCCTATGAAGTAAAGAAATGAAGGAAAAAGAGAAGAGAATAAGATATTGGAGGAGAGGTATGGAGGGACAGAGAGTGAATGGTAGCATGGTAACTAAGAGAGAGGTAAAGGAGGGACAGGAGAAGAGAGGGATAGAGAGACAGAGGGAGGGGTGGTGATCCTCAGGGCTGTATGACTCACTTTTCTGCAGCCGGCTTGTGCGTCACTGGCGCACGGCTGGAGGAGGAGATAGCGGAGAGGTCTGTGCATTTAATTACCGCCTGCCAATTTATATACAGTGTACACACACACACGCACACCCACACACACACACACACGCACACGCACACACACACACACACGCACTTATTTTCTCTGTGTAATACCAAACATAAGGTAATGTGTTTTCAAAGGCTTACATGAACTGTATTCACACATGCACCACAAAATACAGAAGCCCACACAGGGAATGCATATATTATGCATGCTTTTAAACTCTGCTCTTTTGGTTTTAGCAACAAAGTGATTTGATATTAGTATTCTGTTTTCCATTTCGCCAGTGTTAAATGACGTTGAAAATATCACATGAATTTTTACGGCGGGGGGGGAGAGGAGGGGGAGGGACGGGTGTGTGTGTGTGTGTGTGGGGGGGGGGGTGTTGGAGCAAAGGTTGTAGTCTTTCAGATGGAAAACAATCAAGCACGGGGAAGATTTGAGCTAATATGTGATTTAAATAGCCAAATACGTTATTTTTCATATTTGTGAATGATAGAAAGAGAAGGTTAAGAAACAGTATGTCAAATACGCTAATATTTGCACCATTTTGTGAAAATCCTTTAATTGTAGTTGAACCTCTTTCATGTACTCACATAATGGAGAGCTAGAGGTTCTTTTGAATTTCTGGGGTATAAATTGACTGGCTTAGACAATGCAAATACATTTTAAAAAATGAGTTTGCTTCATTTTACCAATGGAATAATACAAGCACCGTGTCATTCATTAAACAAAATTGTGTTCTTACATGAGTGGATCAGTGTCAGGCTGTTTTTGGGGAGGTTGGCACCAATCAAAAACACCATGATTTGAGATCCATAGGTTATACATTGTACACACTCTACCCCCCCCCCCCTCTCTCTCCTTCTCTTTCTCTGTCTCTCTCTCTCTCTCTCTCTCTCTCTCCTCTTTCTCTGTCTCTCTCTCTCTCTGTCTCTCTGACTCTCTCTCTCTCTGTCTCTCTGACTCTCTCTCTCTCTGTCTCTCTCTCTCTCTCTCTTTCTCTGTCTCTCTCTCTCTCTCTTTCTCTGTCTCTCTCTCTCTCTCTCTCTTTCTCTGTCTGTCTCTCTCTCTCTCTCTCTCTCTCTTTCTCTGTCTCTCTCTCTCTCTTCGGAGCACACATCATCCTCCTTGAACGGTAATTATCCTGTGAGTGCCTCTGCTGCAAGCCATACTCTCTAGACAATAGCTGCAATCAGCAGCCCTTTTCTCAAGCTGCACGTTCTGTTCCGGCTTTCTAGCACAAAAAAAGGAGAGCAATTTAAGCAAACAACGGCATTCTAAGGAAGTTGCTAAGAAAGGCGAGAGACTGCACACAGAGCAAAAGATTGGTCAGTGCCGCAGTAGGTTCTCTCAGGGCTATATGTGAAAACATAGCATAGCACCCCTCAGTAACCCAACTCAAGATACGTTCACTGTTTGGATGAATCGCAAAAAGGACATTTCAGTTTACGGTCGCTTCGTGAACCCAAGACCTCTGCACTCTCTCCTAAATGAAGAAGAGCAGTGTTTTAACCATTGTTCTCATAATAATGTGCACAGCATTGGATGCAAAGGTCAAACTAAAAGGAAAAAGAAAAAGGAAGGGATAGTTGTGACAGGTTTGAAATAATTTGGAATGAGTCGACAAAATCAGTACAGTATACACTTAGGAAAAAAAAAGCACTTTGCAAAACGGTTTTTCAGACTTGAGACTTTACACACAGGTAGAGATCTGATTGACTGATATTTGAGTGACACTGATTTTCAATAAGCCATATGAAAACACATAAGCCATAAAAACTACAATGCAGACTATGCAGTGAAGCTCCTTGTGTACTACATAGTCAAGGTATACTAACCTGTGTATCAGACTGTACTACACAGTCAAGCTATACCAACCTGTTTATCAGACTGTACTACATAGTCAAGGTATACCAACCTGTTTATCAGACTGTACTACATAGTCAAGGTATACCAACCTGTTTATCAGACTGTACCACATAGTCAAGGTATACCAACCTGTTTATCAGACTGTACCACATAGTCAAGGTATACCAACCTGTTTATCAGACTGTACTACATAGTCAAGGTATACCAACCTGTTTATCAGAGTGTTGTGATAGCTGCAGCACTAGCTCTGTTTACACACCAATATGAAAGGGTTTATGTATAATGATAAAGATCACAAGCGGTTCCACAGTACATGGTATGAATATGTTTTAAGCCACTATGGCATATATGAGCCTCTACAGAGCCAATATGTCATGGTTAGTGCTTTTTCTTATGAATATTTTGATAGCCCATAAAAGAGTTATATAATCACGTGCATAGGCTGTACTGTTGAAATGATGAATGGAAAATGTGACACGCAAACAGATAAACGTTGAAAAATAGAATAAATGGAATGAGACAGACAGAGAGAGAAAGAGAGAGAGAGAGAGTTAAAGACCATGGGGAGATGGATGGTGAGGTACTGCTGAGAATGTACAAGGAAGTGAGAGAGAGAGAAGAGGGAGAGAGAGAGAGAGAGAGAGAGAGAGAGGGAGAGGGAGAGAGAGAGGGAGGGAGAGAGAGAGAGAGAGAGAGAGAGAGAGAGAGAAAGAGGGCAGACAAAAAGAAGCGGTGACTGATGGGAAAGTGACGATAAATAAAAGAGAGGGCGGACTGAGGGAAAAAATGAAAAGGGTGACACTCACAATAAATCTTAGATTTCCACTGTTCTGAAGCTCTGCTTTGTGCCCACTTGTCATGTGACAGATATGTTTTACATCACCACCTGACATCACCACCACCAGCCCGGGCACTCCATTTTCTCCAGCTTTTGGCCGGTGGATAGGTTCAGGGGTTCAAATCCAATTTAGATAAATAAAGGACAATCTCACTTCTTTTAGCATCACATTCTCTTCTGTCTTTTTTCAGATTCAAAGGCTTTGAAATATTTAAAAAAAAAAAAAAAAAATCAGCCTTTTTTTTTTTTTACTAAATCAATTTTATTTTTGGACGCACATAAACATTATAGTCTAGTCACGATGATGTCATTCTTAAATATTATAAAGAAAAACAATCCATAATAATTAGTGTTATGCACCCCCCCCCCCCCCCAAGAAAAAAAAACAAAAAACAAAATGAGACAGACACCAGAGGCTGTGAGTCAGTGTAAAACTTTCTATTTGCTGTGAGATGTCTGGGCAATGAAACATTTGCGCTCATTGGAAAACAAGCAGTTCATACAAAGCCCTGCCATGCCTGTTGTGCTTCTCAGTCACTGTACTACAAGTTACCAAATGACTGTCTTCTGGTGAACATTTTTTACGCCTCAATACCAGTGACATAAACTCATAGACCCACTATGCCGCGGGGCTATGAAAAAGTAAATGTTTTTACGTGCGCTGAAATAGTGATTAGTAATCAAACTAATTCAAGTTATCCCTACTGTTTTTTTATCAGTGGTGTTGTTTACGTCATGGTAGCCAAAAATGGGCACTTCTTTATTTTTTGAAGGAGGAAACGGTAGGTGAGAATTTCAGTGCAGTTTGTGCCAGACTGCACGCAGTAAACATGTGCTTTAATTGGCACACCGGCACTTTGACCTGTTGTTAGCTCAATAACAACAATAAAAACAAAAATATTTTAAAAAAAAAGAAAAAAGAAATACTACGGGCAGAATTACTCATGAGGGTTTTAGGTAACCAACATAAAAGTAGAAACAATAATTAAGGCTGTTGTACAAGCAGTACCACAAATACGAAAATCAGTTTGCGGACTGCTAAACCATTCGAGTGTTCATTTCATTAGCAGTTGTACAATTATAATATTATATGCAAAAAAAAAACCCAAATGTATACTAGCCTAATTCTAAAGGGTCACATTTTACATGAAATTAATACTCATAGAAATAGCTGCACAAGTGAACCTAACTTAGCTTGGGATAATTAGCGGCATATTAGTCCAGTCATAAACATATAATAATCACTGGCACACACACACAGAGAGAGAGAGAGAGAGAGAGAGAGAGAGAGAGAAAGAGAAAGGCAGAAAGATATTTTCTTTTCTTTACATCTGTCTAAGGTACTTTGATACTTGGGATCAAAAAAGTTGAGGTTATAGAACTCAAAGGATGAAAAGAGTCCGCTGTAAGGAACCATCAGAAGAGGCTGAAATATATTATCACTCATTCACACACATATACCAACCCACACACAGAAAATACTTCAACCCTGCAAGCCAAAGAAATGTGTGTCCAACAGCAGAAGTAATCAAGACTAGGACAGAGAGTCTTTAGTATCGGCCCAAATGTGAGCACAGACATCGAAATGCTCATATCAGCACAAACACACGCTTCTCAGAGCACACACGTTCACCTATATCAGTCTAAACCCTCATATTCTGAATTCTCACATGCAGACACACACACAGAGAGAGAGAGAGAGAGAGAGAGAGATGCACACTAAATTAAAATAGCAAACACACATACACATACACACACACACACACACACATACACACACAAATCATATCAGCAGAAACACAAAAAGAGGAAAATGTCAGTGAATAAGCAGAAAAGAAATCGTTCTGACTGAAAAAGGTCACAAAAAAGAGTCACTTAGATGTGCTACTGCACACAATAAACATTACTGTCAAAGCAAAAGATCCCTAAGATAGCACATCTATACAGTACGACGGAACATATAGATATTTGTGTGTTAACTTTTTAAAAAATTGCATTAATGCATTAATTAACTTCAGTTAACAATTCCATGTAATACTTCCATTTAACACTTAAACAGAACAGCTAAGTAGCAGGTCTTGCTAACAACGTAAACAGAATGGCTTGAAAATACTTTTAAACAAATATAGTTTAAATTTTATGCAAAGGGCCACCTGGCAGTTTTTATAAAATGAAATTTTACATGCAGCAAGTCTTTTTTCATTGTTGTCTCAGCACACACTGATGGATCGGGTAATTCACCCGCAATCTAAATACGCTCGTTAAGGTCGTAAACACGAACGGCGTTGTGTATTTTCTTTAAATCACACCGTCATTTCTTGAACGAGTTGTGTTGAGAAATATGGCCAAGGTGCCTATGCCTGTCAGTATTACTAATGGAGATGCAGCATAGCATTATCTCAATTAATAGCGTATAACAGTGTGCTGTGACCGTTCCCATAGTTCCACGACCCTTACGACCTCCGATAACTGTGCTTCTTGAGCGCACTTGTTTAAACAGTTTACAGTTATTTGCACGACCTATTCATTCGTCCCGAAACAAAAATGGGAAAAGACACTTTTAGACAAAATTTCCATTTCCGAACTTAATAATCACCAAAGTATGTTGAATCGAGCTTAAAACAGGCTACAGCTTGCAAGCTAACTATTCAGATGATGATACTCAAACCCGTGTCCTACAAAAAACGATAGTACTAAAGAGACTCCACTGTTTACGAAGGAAGACACAAGCGGCAAAGTCCTGCCCCTAACCAAGTTGTGCGCCTAGCGGTATTTTGTCGCGCATGGGATCGGAAAGACGAAACAGACGTTAACTTTAGTATGACAGCTGAAACGAACAACATACGAACGTGTTGTCTTAAGTTCACCCACAAACAACTTGAGCGGGGAAATGGATCAAGAGCACTAATCAGCAAAATCTCCTGAAACTGAAGACGATAGATCCAAATCATTTTACGACGAAGAAAGGCCTAAGTGTAGTAGCAGGCCTAAGCAACCAAACAGGGATTGCTAATATGTTTAATACTTAGGTAAATAACAATTTTTAGATATTATTTGCATGTTATAATTTTGTCGCTATAGCCTACTTTTAATGAAATGCATAACATTTACAGCCCAACACAACGTTTGTTAACTGGAAACACATGTAATTAGTTCTAAAACCGATCAATTCCTAATTACAGTTAATGATCTAAACAAAGTTTTTGATGTGTTTAATCATTTCACACAATGACACAATGTACATTAGTGCAATTACCCACACCACATAAACGTAACTGCAGCCTTAAAGAAAACTGAACAAAAATATATTACCTGAGGAGGAATGTGTTCAGTCAAAACAGCCTTGTATTTATTGGCAATTATCTTGTGTTTTATGTTGCTGAGCTGAACTAAACCATGCCAAGATGATGTACTCTCTACGCTACAAGAGTCCACAGAATCCTTTATACTTTAAGAGACCAAGCCCACGGCCCCAGAGATGGGTTTTTTTTTTCCCTGTGATGGCCCACAATGCACTTTATAAAACTAGGTGAACTATGAGTCATCTGAACATATGATGTTTTTTCCACCGCTCAATGGGACTGTTGCCTGTGGTCTTTTTGTACCACTTGTTCTTTGCACCACATGTACACTGTTCATGAAACTACCTGCTAATGTCTTATTGCGATATCATCTATCATCAGTCAACTCATTTCGTGTTGACTCCCCGGTTCTCAAACCGATGCATTTCTGTTCCAGTGTCACCTTAGCCGCTGTTCCTTGTGAAACATTGTTAAGGTTCAATAGAGTGCCTCCCAAATGTGTACCAATAATCATCCCTCATTTAAGGTCACTGAGATCTGGTCCTGTAACCATGGTAGCCAAAATAACAACTGGGCTTACCCAACATTTACATGTATGTTGGCCCCATCCAACATTTTTATATACCCAAAGCAGGATGAGATGTTAATTGTTAAATGAACTCTAATTAAGTCTTTCACGTGCATCTGTGTGGAAGCACCTGCTTTCAATATCCTTTGTTTCCCTCATTTATTTATTCAGTTTACTTATTCCCTTCTTTCAAACACATCCTGCCACAGACTGGCTTTTATAGCCTTATCTTTTCACACACCACCACAGAGCTGAACTGTTCTTGTTCCTCAAATAGTGTTTTTTTTTTTTTTTAATTTCAATTTTGATCTTTTAATTCATTATTACAACACACGCACATGGGCGCACACACACACACACACACACACACACACACACATATACTTTTACACTGACTGTAGCAAAGCTGAATGTGTGATCAACTATTTTTTTCTCCGTGTGAATTTGTGAATAGGACATTATAATCATGATTCATAAGCATTCATTAGATTCACTCCAACGCTGCTGTTTACAGCACATTCATCACTATTTTCAAAACCATCACTTTCTCAGGGAGCGGCCTCAAATCAGGTGTCTTATTGTCATGCCTTTTACTGTAGCACATCAGATGTCATCTTTCTTCAGTGGTGTTTACGTAGGTGAACAGCCCCTGGGCTAACGACGCCTTTTCGCATATCCAAAAATAGCAAAGGAGCCAGACAGAGCTTAATCCTTTCTTCCACAATAGTACATAAATTACTGGGGCTCACTAAGTAGATGTTTATCATCAAAAGACCAATAGCTCCAGTAAGACAAAAGCCATTATAGCTAATTCACTGCTGTTGAAAATATGCTCAAAGGAGCTAAATCAGGCTACTAGCAAAGAAAAAAAAATTCTAATATACAGAAGAGATAATTCTGCCAATGTTTGACTCACGTACTTAATTTGACTACAAATTCATCGTTCGTCGCTGCATAACCGTGACCCCCCCCCAACCCCCATCCCATACCCCTTTTTCCTCACTCACTATTCCTTCCTCCCTTTCTGTGTCCCTGAATGAAAATTAGCTTGATTTAGCTCATCGCTAATGGCTGCTGTGCCCACCACCCCTGGCATCTAATGGGACTCAATCTATTCCTTCATTTATGTCCTGTAATTACGTCTGTGTTTTGCCAGGGCAGATTTCCACACAGAGGACCCCACGTTTTAACAATTAAAATGGTCCCCCCCCCCCCCTTTTGCAATCTGGCATTTAATTACTGTACGAAATAAACAATTGTGCCAGAGATCAAGCTATTTATGACGATGCAAAAAAAAAAGACTCATTGTCCTTTATGTTTGGGTTCTCTTGCTTTATATTCTCTATTCCATTCAATCTCTGTGCCTTGTCAGTTTGATTACATGCCAAAGCAATGATTTTGCCCCCCTGCCCCCATCCGCCAAAGCCCTTGTTCTATTAACATGATACCCAAAACTAATTTTTCATTGATTTCTTTACCATCAAGTATATAGTCTACAGTTTCCCTCCTGAAATTGACAGAATGCGTCTTATCTGCTTTCTATTGAAACGCAATGCAATTTATCATTTAATGCAAGTCATTTGTAAACAGAGCACCGCTGTTGTTTTTCTCAATTAATGTGTTAATATTTTCTCTGTTGGTTATAATTTATTCATAGAAACAGCACTTTTCTCTGGAAATTTTGCTTTTCCGACAAACAGTAGGCTACAACAGAGTGCTCAAAACACCATATAAATGGACAAACAAAAAAGAGAGGAATTAAACAAGACAGAGAGACAGAGGGAAATAAAAAAAAAGGAAGAGAGAAACAAAGAACTGCACTACCGACTGGCAAAAACTGTTCGGAAGAATGGCAACTGGAACGTGCAGACATAGTCACTATAGCTAGTGATTCATGAACTGAGACTCCTCTACACAAACAGTACAAAGGAGGAATGTCGTACTGCCGGCAGTCCTCAGGGGCAAGTTCATGAATGAACAATCTTTTTTTTTTTTTTTTTTTCCCCCCAACCTATTGTATTTTTGTGAGTCAGAATGAAACACTAAAATCCGGTGTAATTTTGAGGGCTGCGGATCTGTATTTAACCTGACAAGAAACGCAAGGTCACAAATCATTTAATTCAAACGCATTCTGCCGAGCACAATTCCAACCATGGCTTTTACTGTAAAATAAAAAAAAAAAAAAAAAAAAAAGGAAAGAAAGCATGTCTGCAATAGCCGAGGTCTGAGCTCTATCTGAAATCAGAAGTCAAAACAGGTCTTACAGATGAATGGGCTTTTGACCTGAGGCGAGCCTGTAATCAACAGGAAATAGAAGGCAGGGGGGACAGGAATCCACGCATCACCACACACTCGCGAATACACCATACATCACCATATAAACACACACTGGCATGCAGACACGCAGACACACAGACAAATGCATGCTCACTCACTCCCACACACACACACACACACACACACACACACACAGACACACACCCGAGGCCACCAAAGCATCTCCAACCCAGCGTGTCAGAGATGCTGATAATCCTGCCACGTAAGCGTCGGGCCCGGGCGAGAGCGACATGGGAAGTTGGTTATTATTGTTATCATCATAACTATTATCATTATCAGCCGCTGCAGCAGCAGCAGCAGCAGCAGCAGGTCCCCTTCATCTGGGAGAGATGCGTCACACGGCTGGGTCGAAACCATGAAGTGCCAGGAAGCGACCCACACTGAATGTAAAATACAAAAAAAAAAAAAAAAAAAAAAAGGTGGGGGGTGGGGCAAAAAAAAAAGGAAAAAAAAAAAAAGGGTTGAATCACTCTGGCACTCTTTCAATCCTACACCCCCCCCCCCCTCACCCCCACCACCACTATCACCACCATCACTGTCTTTTTTTTTTTTTTTTTTTTTTTTACTCCGTCTCTCCCTTCTCTTCTCAATGTTCTTTGCCAGGTGCTAAAATGTTCTCCATGTTTCGTACTACCTCCCGTCCCTTTTCATTCTCCAGCTCTAACATCGTATCGAACGGGGTACGTTTTATTTCATTCGGTTCTCTGTTCCACCGTGCTCCCATAAAGAACTTACAATCCTCCTGTGTTATTCACGCGCCCACTCATGCACAACCTCGCAATATCAGTCAATCTATCTCATGAGCCCCCCCCCCCCCACCCCGCCATGGTCTTTCTCTCTTTGACACAAAAGAAATACACACTAGCCTTCCAATCTCTCTAAAACACACACACACACACGCACGCACCCTCTCTCTCTCCAACCCTCCCCCCACTCTTAACCAAGTCAAACCCCCGTGCGGGGTTTTATCCCTATTCTCCGAAAAGCTGACATCTCTCCTTATCTCAGTGTGGCAAATAAACGGTGACTAAAAACAAATTTTCCTCTTTTTTATTATCGACCCCTCCTACTCTACCATCCCACCATTTGCTGCAAAACACACCCCCCACACACACACACACACACACACACACACACACACTCACACACAAAAGCGTTACACTGTCACAGTGCATTAAAATGTCATTGTGAGGAGGTGACTTTTTGCTGCCATCGAGTGGATTTTCGAGAAAACTACCTCTATGTCCATTTTATTAGCGTGTTTGTTCGTGTTAAAGTTACTTGTGTTTGTAAAGCCAGTAACATGGTCAGTGATTGGTGTGAAGCAAATTCCTTGACCAATAACTGACCATGTTACTAGTTTAGGGACAGATTAAAAAAAATGCTGGAAAATGGAAAATGCTTTAAGACAAATTGAGCCGTTATTATTCACTTAAATGTTGATGACTTAAAAGGCTGTGACATCTGTGGAAAAATCATAAATATTTTTATTTGATGTTGCTGAATATTGTAGTACTATGATAAATTTAAGTGGTACAGGTTGGGGTTTAGCTTTAATATTGGTCTTTGTCATTTTTGGAATTTACATTAAGGATTAGTCTGAGTCAGATGTCAAAGACTGAAGTCTCTGTAAACATTATGAGAATTAGAGGTGCAAGAGAAACACTAATTTACGTTTATTGCCAGAACATTCTGTTCAGGACTGTTTGTTCATTAACAGCAGACATTGCAAAATCTCTGTGCATTAAGGTGCGTTACTACGAGTTCTGCCTAAAAGCGAGGTAATTCCAAGACCATTTTCGAACAGTTGTTCAATTAGGAGAGGAATATTTTCACAGTTTAATTTACATACATTCATATTCAGTAGTCTAGGCATGCATATGCTTATCTCAACCAGTGCCTTGCTATCTCAAAGAAAATGTTCCTATTGGACGTAAACCAACCTCTTCGCGTTCACCCGGCTACATCATATCTTCCTACAGAGATCACGTTGAACACGTGCACTAGCACTGCCCTCTCCATCTGCCTTTGTAGCCCTCACCAGGTGTGCCAACACGGCTTGGTGGGCAACAGCAGACTGTATATCTCCTTGATGGGACTGGAGTGTTTCCAGGGCTAGATCATTCTGTTATTTGGCTTTGACAGGTTGCCTAGTTTAGTCAGTGTTTTGTTCACTTCAGCCCTCTATGCGTACTGACTGTTCATGTCTAGGCGAGGCATATTGTGCTCTCTTTTCCATTAGAAACACACCCACATTCATTCACACACACACACACACAAACCCGAACCCACACACACACGCACGCACGCACGCGCGCGCACGCGCGCGCACACACACACGCACATATTCGGTTACGCTCACAAGTCACGTGTCTGTCTACCCCTCTCTCCCTCTCTCTCCCTCTCTCTCTTTGTCCTTTTTTTTGTCTTCTCTACCCCCCTAGTCAAACTTGGTCTATGACCATGTCTATGACTAAAATGCAAGCCCTTCAGGGCTGATGATTAGCGTCTATCAGTCCTGTGCCAGGTTTCCATATGACTAAGGCATTTAATGGAACAACCATAGTTTTTTTTTTGTTTATTTCTTTTTTTTTTTTATTTTCTCTCTTCACTTGTTTTACTGAATTGTGTGTCTTATCTACCGCATATTTAAGCATCTGACTGTGAATAGTTGTTTGGAGAAGGTTTGCGATGCATTCCGCTCACTGAACCGTGTCGTGATGTTAAAGGCGTCTGCCTCCACACATCACGTTCTCCCTCTCTTAACTCTTAGGAGTGTTTGTCACTGCTTTACCTCATCAACCCCAGTTTCCACCTGGACTGGTAAAATTCCAGATATCCTAGCAGGTACGTGCTTAGTGACTGTACCCTTTCTTTAAAGCTATGAGCCAAAGCTGTGTGTGAATGCAGAGGAAAGAAGGGGTGTATCCTAAATCCAAATATCATCGGCTGTAACCCAATAACGTTCATTTCCATTTACATAACATACATTTCCATACATTCATTTATATATCGTATCACTCAAAGGGACTTCCTAGAGACATTCTGTAAAATAATTTGCTCCAACGTGTTTGTGATTTGACTAACATGTTAAAATTCTTAGGTTAAAGGCAAATATTTCAGAAGACATCTCAGTCTTAAGCAATGAGCTATAATAAATGCACAAAGACTGATGTTTACGTTCACCTCGGTAAAGTGTCTCGGGCAAGATTAATTGTTTAACGCTGAACCTGTTGAGATTGCAATTCTACCCTGTAGATTCACACAGCCTTTAATGAAATGGTAAATTCACCTGAATCTTTTCCTTTTTTATTTTCACTCTTTCCAATTCATAATTGAGTGATATGCCTTAAATTGTTTAATTAAAATACATCTCTAGAAACTATTGGAATGGAATTGTTTTCACTGCCAGACTCAAATGGATTAGCCACATCAAAGGGCATAACAACTTGTCAGGTACTGGGGGGAACTAAACTCAGGACAGGGCATGTGGAGGTCCTTGTATACAACATTTTTATCATTTTAAACCCAGTTCCTGTAATTTTACACAGTTTGTAATGATGTGAGAGCTCCTTAACAGGGTACATGTATTAAGTTAGTTGAAATATCTTAAGAACATATCAGTAAGGTAAATGTAACACTTTATTCATATTTAAATGTATAGTATTACAGAGTTTAGAGTACTGCATCATAGTTATTGTACTTAATTGCACAAATGCTCGTTTTTATTGCGCGTGTAAATCCGCTTGGTCTGCCCCCTTTTCAAAGTGCAACTGCCCTTTTAACCCCCAGGTCAGCAGACACAGAGCTGTAGATTAAGCTACTGAACGCTAACAGTGATCTGTGCTGTACCTAACATTAAAACAGTAGGCTTCTCCACAGCTCCCAACAATCACACCTCTAAACCTTCATTTTTAAAGCATATGTTCACATAATATGAGCACATAAGTCACTTTAATGCCTGAAATGGTTTGAACGTGAAAGTCAAACGTAATAATTTAGCTATGTAGAAGACTCTTGTGATTCCTTATTCACCAGTGACCAATCAGTCACATCCCCACAATGAACTCCTCATGCCCTTCCATTCCATCGGAGAAATGCCATTCCTCACTGCTGTCCATTAAGAGCATTTGGTATTTCACACGTCCTCATTTAGGGCTTGAGCAAACAAGCAGGTTTTATGGGTGAGCCCGATTGCCAGTCTGCCAACAACTATATGATGCAACAATATGATGTAGCAATATTTCCTCTCCTCTCTTGTTAAGGTTGTGCTGACATGCTGCCCAATTTTGAAGCGAGGTTTGTGATTAGTCTTAAGTGTGGCTAAAGTTCAGCCAAGAAGCAATCTCTTAATGAAAAATCTCTCTCTCTCTCTCTCTCTCTCTCTCTGTCTCACACACACACACACACACACACTCTTCATCTGAGGCTGAGTACAGGCTGAGTACGAGTTAAGAGTAAGGCTGAATATAGTCACACCCCATCACAGTAGGTCTAATGATGAGCCATACAGTCCTAATACTGACCTGCTTACTCCCAGCACTGCTAGTCTGGGTCTGCTGGAACTCCGTATAGTGTCTGTTGCCTCAGTGTAATGGAACTTTCTAGTTCTTTGCCAAGTTGAATATCACAGTATTACTTGGATGTGTTTTCCAGTCTTATTGTTGTCGTGGTGGCAGCCTATAGACTCTGGAGAGCAAAAAAAAAAAAAAAGAAACTTGGGTTCCTTGTTGCTGGGGTGACATAGCAAGAATGGAAGATTTCAGTGCAGCTGTTCATAATGCTGTGAGACCTGTAGAAACCTTTTCAGCATCCATCAGGACACTTCTGTTGAACGTTCAGTATGCCATCATATGTTTGCGTCCATGCTATACCGCTTCCATAATCAAGAAATGTTAAAGCAGAAGAAAGCCACAGTTTATGTAAGACCCATGCGAAAATGTCTCTAACAAATTCGTCTAAAATGTCGCGTCGGTATTATTTTAACACAGGTGATAGTTGTCAAGAATCTGACGCTGACTGTCACTCATTTTGCTCGCTACTGTTTATTTTACTTTTTAACTCTTTTGATTGTTATTGAACTGGAAAAGCAATAAGAAGTTGATTGAATCTGACCAGTAACAGCCCCGAGGTGAATATTCATACCTGTTTTCATTTCATACTCCAGTCTAGCGCTGATTTGGGCGTATGTTTACAGGACTCTATCTTTTAGCTGTTACGCATTTTCATGAAATGGACTATCAACCAATAAGTGCTTGAGATGAAATCTTCAAGGAAACATTTCTGACTTCCAGACAAGATGAACTCAGCTCTGAGGTCAACACAGATTCCTCTGCCAAGATTTGCTCACGCTCCGTGTTTAAAAAAAAAAAAAAAACTAAAAAAAAAAAATAAGAGAGTGAATGGAGGACCTCTGTAGCAACAGCACGTCTGGGTTTCCTGTCTGCTCTTGGTTTCACCATTCTACAGAAATATCTGTCAAGAGATGATTCTGTTAAAGACCGTCCTCCAATTGTGTGACATCACAGAGACAAAATCGGTGTACTTTCACACACTGTCATAACCATGACTCACCTCTCATAAGTAATGCATTACTTTTTGCTTTGACAGCCACAGCTCAGTGAGTGTAGAAAATGTTTGACTTGACTTACCACTGTCATCACTGTAGTGAAACATGAATTATTGTACTGGGGTAAGATTCTTACAGACAGTTTGGTTTGACAGCATAGGCCGTGTACTCATGGATGAACTTGATTTATGATCACAGCCTTAACGTGAGAGGAGAGGTGATACTGTGAAAGGTGGAGATCCTGCTTGAAGTGACAATATATTGTTACAGTTTTCGTAAAACTTCATTTGATTATTTTTGTTCTCAGAAAAGCGTTGCTTCGATAGCTTACACGTGAAACGCGTCAGCTACATAGTTCACTTCTCCGTTTGCTTCAAAGTTTCAGCTGAGGGAAGGACAGAAAGCACATCCAATTTCCCTTTGGATCACGCTTTCATTGCAATGCATAGTGCTTATAAGAAAAGTAAACACCACGAAACAGTACGAGGAAGCCACTTGAAAGTGAAAACAGTTTGTTTGAGTTCCCATTCAAAACTGTTTGTAATACGCCAAGCTTGGTGCATGGGCGGGTCGAGGAAATATTTGCTCTTACGTGATGCAGTCAAATCTGTTTTGACTTCTACTTAAAAGCATGAAAACAGCTTGCGCAGGTCTAAGGACGATGCTTGTTTCACTGACCTCGGATCAAAGTTCATGTGACGAAAGTTCATGTGACGAAAGTTAAACATGGGAATGTTTAACAAACGTAGCTGGTCATACATACAAATGTTGTCTTTTGTAACAATGATTTAATTCAATATGGCGGTGGTTACTGTTAGATACAGTCAGTAAACTACTGCGCTTCGCCTTTATGGACATATTCACAACAGATAACTTACTTGCACTGGAGGGTTTTCGAAAAATTTCTTGAGGCTTATTTACGTGACCAACGTCTCTGTAAGTTTTTACAAACTTGCCCTAGGGTGCTCACAAAATGTGTCCTTGTGACTTTCGGTAATTAATCGTATATAGCCTATTTGTTATGTTGTTGATATATTCATGATTGTCTGAGAACTTAAACCATCTTTGTGCCTCAGCCAGTTTCTGTTATTCACGCTGTTTGTCGTGTGTTAGTCAGCTCCATGTCCGCTGTCACCTCGAGGCATGTCTCAAAGTGGGAAGCTTCGCGTGGCAGTTATCGGGGCTGGGGCTGCAGGGCTTTGTGTGGCTCGACACATTTTGGCCCGTCCACTGACTTTTGTGCCACCCGTGGTTTATGAGCTGACCGACCACGTGGGTGGCACCTGGTTCTACGAAGAGCGTGTGGGCACCGACGACAATGGGTATCCAATTCACAGCAGCATGTACCGAGATCTCAGGTAGCATACTTAAGTAGGAGCGAAAGTACCTTCGCTAAAACGTTCCTAAATCCGCAGCTTACCTTGATGCTATAAAGTACGCCTACATTATTCCTTGTCGATATAACATGTTAATCAGGTACATATATTGTACTGTTTAGGATGTCTGTTCCAACCTCTAAATTTCCGTCCTCAGGACGAATCTTCCAAAGGAGGTTATGATGTTCCCTGATTTTCCATTTGACCCCAAATTGCCTTCCTTCCTGCACCATCAGGATGTGTTGCATTATTTGGAGAATTACTGCAATAGTCATGCAATTACTCCACACATAAAGGTACCCAAAAGCCAAAACACCTCTCTTATGTGCTTCATCCTCAATATTAGCCTATATCGTGTCACATTTTTGCTAAAATTTGACTAATGGGCTTGTATATATGACTGTTACTGTGTATATATTAATGAAAATAATCTGAAATACTGCATTCGTCCTTGATTTAAACAAGTATGACAATGTTAGACTTACAGATCACCATATTGCATACTGAGGGCTTTAAAACATATTTGATAGTCTCTAAAGTGCAAATTCTCAAGTTCTTAGGCTTTTAGAAAGGTAACTTGATTGGAACTTAATTTCATCTGTCAAAAATAAGAAATGAAAAGTGCTTTTATGTTGTTATCACCCATCATGTATAGTAAAAAAAAATATCACTTGTCACCCCGAATCGAATATCCTCTAAAGGGTCTGTAGAACAGCCTTAAAAATTGCTCCTGTATTAGTGGGTAATTTTGCCGCTTTGGAAGCTAAAGTAGTGCTTACGAGGGACCACTCTGTCCCTGGCAGTTCAGCACAGTGGTGGAAGAGGTGAAGCCCATCACCATGGAGACAGAAAGGGAGGGAGCTTTGATGTGGGAGGTAATTTCATGTGGCAAATGTGGAGGACAAAGCACAGAGATGTTTGACTCTGTCTTCGTCTGCAGCGGGTAAGGAATACCACCAAATGAGAATTATCAGAGTAAAACGCAAACGCTGACGTTAGTCTCAGACACATTTCTGTAATGGTGATACAGCTGAAATACAGTTCACTTCACAGGCATAAAATATTAAACATTTTAAAAAAATGTTCAGATAGATATAGACAATTCGAAATGGTATACAGAGGTGTGTTGGAAACATTAAGGATTTTGCTCTCCTGTCGTATTTGAAAAGGAGAGATTAATGAAGATGCCATAACAGTAGTCCGGTAGTGTCATAACAGTCATCTCAGTGTTCCTCCCTTTTTTCAGTCATTACTCTGACCCTCATGTGCCCTCCATTCCGGGGCTGGAGCATTTCAAAGGTAATCTGACTCTTCACCGTGTTCAGTGTCATAATCTTTGAAGCTTCAGAGCACACACACAGTATTAACCTTCTGGCCCCCACCCCCACCCCCCACCCTGTTCCAGGAACAGTGATGCACAGTCACTCCTACCGCTATCCAGAACCGTTTTCTGGCCAGTCCATTGTGGTGCTGGGAGCAGGAGCATCTGGGGTTGATATATCAATTGAACTAGCTCAAGCTAATGCCCAAGTATGTACTTTAATGAGGAGAAACAAGGCAAATTATATGTCAGAATGTCCTAGCATGTACTCGGGGCTATGTCCTAATTTACTGTATTATTGGCTTTTTAATTTGTTTTTTTTTTGTTTGTTTGTTTGTTTGTCATTCCCGTGGCTTTTCCTTTCAACCCTAGGTCATTCTCAGCCATAATAAGCCAGCTTTGCCTTTCTCCCTGCCCGCTGGTGTCCGACAGGCAGCCCCTGTAGTGAGAGTGTTAGAAGATGGTTCATTTGAGTTCCAGGATGGTTCCCTCGCACACGCCCAAGTCCTCATGCTCTGTACAGGATACAATTTCACCTTCCCGTTTCTTCACTCAACACAGCTTGGCTTACAGGTCCAGGAGCACCTGATAACACCTCTTTACAAGTTCTTGGTACCACCTGCCTATCCGTCTCTCTTTTTTGTGGGTATTTGCAAGGTCATTTGCCCTTTTGTACACTTCAACTGTCAGGTAAAGCGTCATATTTATCTGGTCTTATTTCGTAGTGTGTTTTGAGTTGTCCTCGAATAATGTTTGTGTAATAATATCTCTCTTTCTCCCACCTCACTTCATCTTCAGGTACAGTTTGCTCTGGCGATTCTTGACGGGACCGTAAAGTTGCCGTCTCGGGAGGAAATGGAAAAAGAGGTCCGGAGAGAAATGCAGGAGAAGGCAGAGAGAGGCGTGCAAACAAAGCACCTCTTAAAAATGGATTCTGAACAGTGGGATTACTACAAGATGTTAGCCCGCACGGGTGAGTTTTCACCACCGCCACCTGTAATCCAGAGCCTCTATGACGAAGTAGGCAGACAGAGACGGAAAGATCCACGAACCTACAGGCACCTGAATTACAGCCTACTTAGCGACACACGGTGGACACTGCTGGAAGCACAGCCGTTAAGAGCTGATGAAGTTTAGTTAAGCTCAATCAGTAACATTTACACCCTTGCACATAACAGTGAATGATTTTCAAATTACTCAATTCTCATGCTTTTTTTTTGGGGGGGGGGGGGGGGGGGGGGGCTTAGTTTTAACATTCCATTATGGATAGAGCCGAATCAGTTATATCATTTTATCATCCTTGTGGCTTCATCAATAGAGGATGAAATAATCTCCTGTATAATTTCACACATATTAGTGAAAGGCCTCTAACAATTTTGCAATCGGTTAGTGAGCTCCATTTGTTATAAATGTCTTTGTAATTTAATTTGACAAAGTTCAGCTTTAGGTTTCCATGTGAAAAAAAAAACAAAAAATTGGGAGAGAGTCAGTTCAAGGAGTTTTTGGAGTGAATATAATACAAAGTGATCCATGTTTATTCTTTGCTTTGAAAATACACAACTTAATTTGTAATACATAAATGTAAGCAACATGGTTAATTCAATTCAGTAAGTAATTAAATATAATTGTGAAAAATAATTCAATTTAAACCTTACTTTATTTCTCTCTCACTGTCTATTTCTGTCCCCAATGTTTTTTGTTTTTGTTGTTGTTGTTGGTTTTGTTGTTGTGGGCCTATGTATTTTTCCAACTTGTGTTATTCTCAGGGAAATAAAGTGCTGTTTGATTTGTTTAGCACTTATTTGAGATTGCTGACTCGTTACATAGAGATTTAAAAAGTAATTAAGCATGGAATAAAGTTGTCACGACATTTTTATGGTGATACATTTTGGTAATTATGATCAGTTTCTATAAACCCAGTAATCACTCTCTTTTAGGAGAAATCACTTTGGGATGTCAAGCAAATAAATTCTGTTAAATACGTACATTTTCATCACTCTTAGAAAGTCGTATATTACCGAGTAAAATACCTGAGTCAGTCGAACGCCCCATTCTTATGTAAGCATGTACGTCTTGGATTTCAGTTTTGTTTTTGCTTCTTTTTTTAAAATTGCATCATCGGTTTCATGTGAAGCATCAACTGCGCTACTCATTCCAGCGCTTTCCCATCTGCTTGGAGTCGTCATCTCCGAACATTGTGAAATTGGATACCTAATTCTTAACCCCTACAGCAGTCTCGCTCTCTCTCTCTCCCAGTTGTTCTAAAAGTTATATAAACACATCCGCTAAATTCTGAGATCTAATTTGCATGCGTATTTCATGTATAGCTCAAAAGTCGTGGTGAGGGCAATTATCGCTGACTTACGATAAGGTTTAAAACAACGGTTTAAAAAAAACTGTGCGAAGAAAAGGAAGACTTTTGAGGGCGGGAGGAAAGGAAAGCAGAAGGGGTGTTTCCTCGCAACAGAGGGAGGATTAGTAAGAAATGAGTTAGATTTGTAAAGAAACAAGATAATTTCCTAGTAGCTTGTTATCAAAAAGCGTTCTGACGGAGGTGGTTTGGTGAGACAGTCGCGATGACAAGTTTCGTGTGTCGTTGAGAAGAGGTAAGGAACTTCTTGTCACTCGCCTACTCATGAACAAACAGGCAGACAACAACTCACCCTTTAGCCTACATAACTTCGTCACTTTGAGATAGTTGTTTGTTTATTGTGGGGTTACTTATATTCGCATTTTCTCCTATGGTTTTCTGCTTTGCTCCTACGAGTGAAACACTTTTATCAGAAACGTAACTTCTACACAGGGTTTAACATCGACGTGTATTTGTGCATGGTCATGTTTGCAATGTAATTAAAGCAGACTTTTTCTGCCAAAAAAACTTGAAGTCCCTCAATAATAATGGAATGAATACAATCTCATCAATAACAGTCACTTGTGTATTACTTCACTTTAACTGTTCCAGTTAAATTTCAAACTTCAAACGTGACTTAAAAAATGCTCCTACTGCTTTATACTATGAATACATATGTCCCTCATTTCCTCTGGCTCAGTATCACACTCTGACGGATGGAAGGAGAAGAGGACAATAAGAAGCAGGAAGAGAAAAGTAGTGTTGGTTCCCCACTCTCCGGTCAGGAGGTGGAAGCAGAAACTCAGGAATGGACCTCAATAGATGACCAAGACTTACCCATCATGCATTGGGAGGCTCTGAATTTGCGAATAGCTGAACTTGAAAAACAAGAAGAGGAGAGGAGGAAGAAGGCAAAGGTTAGAGTGTAGACCATCTTTTAGTGGTGTGAAGCGTATAGCTTTTTGTCAACAGTTCAGTCAAGTCCATACACATTTTAGCTTAAGACACTAAGGATGACAAAATAATCTACCCGTACCACGGAATTCTTGTAAAGACGACACCTTCTGAAAGACATCTAAAACTTTAAATGTTAGATTTTTTTCCCCTTTGATCCCGTCTGACACTCTCTCATGTGTTTATCTGAACAGGACAA
The DNA here is from genome assembly GCF_902362185.1 of Chanos chanos. NCBI lineage: Eukaryota > Metazoa > Chordata > Actinopteri > Gonorynchiformes > Chanidae > Chanos > Chanos chanos. The sequence continues at coordinate 7,675,228 of NC_044509.1, forward strand.
ATCACTAGGGGGATGGATAGATTTTAAGCCTCAAGGACCTCAGAGGAAGCAGTGGATAGACACAGAGGATTTTGGAGAATGTCGTATTCCCGTCGTTACGTCTCGGTGAGATTTTCACAGAGTACTTTATGTGTAACTGGTATTCCATATGTGTTTAGAGTCAACTAAGACATACTTTTTTATGTCAAGTTTCCCTAAATATTTATTGAAGCTTCCAGATGTAACTGTTGATGTTTTGTCTTTTTTTTTTTTCTTTTAATATACAGATTTAACACTCCTAAAAATCTGCAGCTTTGCTTCATCAACAACAGTGAAAGTGAGGATGAGGATGATGAGGGAGCATCTAGTAAAGGGGTGAGGTGTTTAAAACAACATAAAAAGATTAACAGCATTAAAAACACTCAGCTGTAGTCTTGTTACGATCTAGACATTAACATATAAAATCCTAACATACTTAGTGACGTGTCACAAACTGCTTTCTAAATGTCCGTCGACATTGCTGTATGGTCGTTGTGTAAGCCAGACTAGAAATGCGAGACCAAACATCTCTCTGTCGTACTGTTAGAGACATTTTTCATTAACGTCTCAGTTAAATGGGGAGAACAAAAGATGGCTGATGCTGCATTGTGTCGTCCGGTTGAACGCCAGCCGCGCATCTGTGTGGTGCTGTCAAATTACGACGTTCTTACAACGTTGTCTTTGTGATTTGACTCAGGCATGTATTTCTGTGAGGCGCAAGGCTGTATTGCTGTCATTTGTCTCTGACAGAGTTCCAGTGATGCAGAGGGACGTGGAAACCACTCTTCAGGCCTGAAACAGGAAGTGAGGGTAGCACTGAGTCAGCTCAGAGACAAGCTTTGGGCAGAGGAGAAAGAGAAAGAGGTGAGATTGACGGACAGATAGGAAAGATTGATTAAAATGTGTACGCTCGTCTCTGTCGGACTGTGTAACTGGGTTCCTCGGTCTGTGTTTTGTGGGTGTGTGTTCCAGCGGCTAGCCTCCACTTCAACAGCGGTAAATAAGAAGAAGCAGCTTGACCAGAGTGAACTGCAGTCCTGCACGTTAGAGCAGCTCGATTCGCTAAGAGCCTCGCTCAACAAAGACATTCACGGTTAGCACCTCTTCATTCCTTTGACTCTTTTATGAACTCATTCTTACTCAAAACAGTCATTATCATGTTAACGCTTATGGCTAAAGCTCATGCAACCCTCTAATTAAAGCAGAGTTCTTAAAGATGTTCCACTTTTTTTTTTTTATTAGTTAAATTAATGATATACTCGTGCTGGTTCTTGAATAAAACTACCTAAATGTTCATGATGGAAAAAAAAATCAGAATTGGCATCCAAGAAGTTGTGTGGGTTCAACCAATAAACAAAGTATCATTGTACTTGTTTTTATGTGTGATCATATATGAGTACCTTAGGGGAATGTCATGCAGTGACAGCGTTGTATGTAAGTGTGTTGTGCTTAATTGTGTTTAATTTTTTCATTTTCACTTTTCTTCCAGACCTAAGCTCAGAATTAGTGAGACATCTCTTAATAAGGGACCATCTTCGCACAAAACAAGACGCCATGCTTCTGGACGTACAGGATATGACCTCATTATGATTGACAGCCGTGGATGGGGGGGAAAACGTCGTCCTTGTAAATACTTTGCATGAACTTCAAAAAAAAAAAACAAAAAAAAAAGAACTGTGGCACTATGTTAAGCCAGCCATTTACAGAGATCTTTTTTCATATCCACAGTACTTGACTAACTATTGTCAGCTATATGAGATCTGACTCTCACACAGGTGTGGATCAGCACATGACCTTGTGAGTCACCTTATTATTAGTCACAAGTTTTATTGTGAGAACCTTGGCCGTATTACTAAAAGGGAGACGTGCAAATGTGTTAAACAAATTTGCTTGCAAAAGAAATACACTAATATCTATCTATCTATATCTATATATATATATATCTATATAGATATATAGATATATATATATAGGGGCATACGTGTCCTGTGTTACTGCCATTCAAACAAACAGTGAGAAGCTGCTACCAATGCCTTTTTGTTTTGAAACTGTGATGCAATGACAACAATTATGAATTACTTTCAAAACATTCCATTGTAATCCAGTAATTAGACGGACACTAAAAAAACAAAACTGATGGTGCTCTTCAGGGGTGTACTATTTATGGGGTACCTGAATTCAGTAATTGAGCTAAGCTAGTGATGTTTCTCAGTATTCATCTTCTCGATAATGCAATAAATCTTATGCATTTATTTTGTATGTATCACGTGTCGGTATTCGTTTGCGTAACACTCCAGTAATGTCACAGTTCTCAAAGTCAGTTTCGGATGATCGTATGTGAGGTCAATATATATATCGGTGACAGTTTATTAAAAGAGCTATGCTGTGTTTTAAAACGAAATGAGGAGGGGCTTGGACATACTCCCCCCTTGTTCCGACTGTCGCTGTCAGACGTGCGTATACACTCATTTGATCATTTTAGCACCGCTCGGCAGGACAGAGACACGAACAAAAAGAGCAAGCAAGGTAACAGACAATGAAGTGACCAGTGAAGTGCAAAATGGACACAAAGTCATATGAGGAGAACAGTGAAAACATTGTTCTTACATAAAGAAGTTTAAAAGGTCCTGTTATCATCCTCCTCTTTTACCGAATGGAGGAAGAAGAGTTTTTTGAGGGGATATTAGATTTGTTTTTGTATGGACTTTGCAGTTTGGCAGCCTGACAACTAAAACAGGTAAGCATTACGCACACAAGTGTATTATTTCTATTTTAAAACATACAGATATGAAGGTAGTGAAATAATCTAATGTTTATTGATAAACATATTTAAAAGAAAAAAAGCATAAAATGCTTAATAATGATCTTGTGTTCAATATGCATCTCAGAAAATGATCTTGAATGTTTAGACTGACAGTGAAATGAATTTAATTTTTTTTTTTAAATGTTTCCAACTTTTTCACTCATTGTTTCATTGGCACTGGAGGAGTATACAACTAAGGTGTATTGGGTTTCTGCTTAGCATTTTTGTCTGAATGAATGGATATTAATTATTCACTAAAGCTCAGATGCCATTTGTCAGCGACAAACAGAGCACATGCCATTATTCATATACCATTTCATTTAGTAACAAACTCAGCATTTGACAGTCTTCACATAAAGAAATATCACTTATTTGTGCAGCGTCCATGTAACTGATGATTTTCTCACAGTTCTCCCATTAACATTTCTCAAGCCAAATATCTTTTTTTTTTCTCTTACTTCATCAACCAACAAAAATGTTTTCTGTTTACTGTCTGACTTGTGGCAATGATAAAATATCTACTGCTCATGGTAAGCATGTATGTACACTGCAATATATTTTGATAATGCAAAATGAATACCTACAATTACCAATAAATGGGGTAGAGAGGAGGTGGAAAAGCAGGGGGATCAATGGTATGAATGAAGCATTTTACGGAAAAGCCTGTTACTGATTGAAAGGTTAATAGACCAAGAGAGGCTGAATCAGCCAAATACACTGAAAATGTTTATGACCATGGAAGAGACATGGTCATTGACCAACTTAGGTACCTTCTGTCTGACCAGTCACTGCAGGTATACAAAAGTTTCACATTTGAAAACACCAGTTAAGAAAGAGATCTGAGAGAATATATATTGATGAGCTTGGTTTGCAATATATAAGAATTATGAAATCAGATTTAGATCACCGTGAAATTCTTCAATGTTGTCTTTTTAAAACCAGAACCATTTCTTTTGAAACTCACAGAAAACCTTGACATGGAAATATGGGAACTTAAACATGATAACAGGTCGATACCAACAATGAGGAACTCGTTAAAGAAGAAAAGTGGGAAAAAAGGGAGACAACTGTAACAAGGAGACAAAAAAACTATTGACTATGAAGACAACTGTTGCATCAGGAGCCATTATGAGTGAAATGCTGACCAGGGTCAACAAAACAATCTCTCTGAATAGCACCATCTCCCCGTTACCACCAAACTGCAGTAAAGATGAGTCATACAAATACATCATCTTGCCACTCTGCTACTCTCTGACTTTCATCCTAAGTTTAGCGCTGAACTCCACGGTTCTGCTCCGTTCCCACCGTCAACGCAACAACCACAGGTGGAACGCGTCGGTAATTTACATGGTGAACCTTGCGTCCACCGACCTAATGTATAGTTTCTCTTTACCGTTCCTGGTGATAAGTTACCTTATGCGCGACCACTGGGTCTTTGGGGACTTCATGTGCCGCCTGGTGCGTTTTCTTTTCTACTTTAACCTGTACTGCAGTATCTTTTTCCTCACCTGCATATCAGTGCACCGGTACATGGGCATCTGTCACCCAATCAGGAGCATCACTCTCGAGAGCAAGCGAACGGTTAAAGGGATCTGTGCTGTGGTCTGGAGTGTGGTATTCGCGCTCACCTGCCCCATCTTTCGTTTCGCCCAAACTGGGCAAGTTATAAGGAGAACGGAGGAAGAGGGACAAGAATTCGGGGACGCGGAACAAGGATCAGGAGACAAGGAAATCGAGGCGGAAAGATTCTGGAATTGTTGGGACGACGCAATCGACAGAGAATTCTCAGAGTACGTGCCCTACGGGATCGTCCTTCATCTGCTGGGCTTTTTCGTCCCTTTCGTCATCATCGCTTGGTGTTACTCGCGAGTGGTCCGAACCATCTTCCAGACGCTTCACTCTCAGCCTCAGCTGCAGGAGTGTGTCGTCGTTAGCGGGGGGGCAGAAGGTGGCAGGGAAAGGACTTCTGTCTCGTTTTCTGGCTCTCAGCACTCTCCCTATGTCAGCAGGCGCCGCAGATCAATCAAAACCATTGTCACGATTACCCTCCTATTTGCGCTGTGCTTTCTCCCGTTCCATGTCACACGCACCCTGTTCCTCGTCCTCAAAGAAATCAAAGAGGTGGAGTGTCACACCATGCGCACTGTCTCCATTTGCTACAAGGTCACGCGTCCGCTCGCCTCTTGCAATTCCTGGCTCAACGCTCTTCTTTACTTCCTGACGGGCGACAAAAACATGCCATGCTGTGTGAAGACTGACAAAGCTCCTGACAGACTGCTCTGGCCCCTGAAAACCCTTCATAAAGCCAAAGAGAGAGAGGTTCCAGAACCAGAGGAACCAGAAAAAACACAGCACGAAGAGACAGATTCAAAATCTTCAGGGATATCCTAGATGTTTTAAGACAATACAAGACTGTTCTATTGTATGATGGCGATAATAGGAATTTTTGTTTTTGTTTTGTGGATGTCATAAATATTTAATTTTTCTTAATAAACCAATATACTACGCTACATTACACTATGTAAGAACTGTGTAATACAATCTACAGATCCTGTAGTTCTTGCTAGAATCATATGAAAAACAAATTTCCTAACTGTGCTGCTTTCCGGACTAATATAAATGAAAAACATAAACAACCATGTGTTAATCACCTAATCAGTGATACAGAGCTATCTGTCACTTCAGGAATGTCAATGTTTTCTCCCTTTTAATCACGAGTCTCTTTGTAGAGTTGCTTTTAGTCATTTATGCCCTGTGGTAAGCCTCTTAACTGCTAGTCTGAAGAGCAAAACAAATTTTCTCATGAAATTACATCTGGAGATCAGGATTAAGGAGTAAGAAGGTTTTCACTGTAGCTGTGTTTATTTTGTTGTCATACTTGGATTGACATTCTTATCCAGTTAAAACCTCCTTATGGAACTTTTTTTTTTTTTTTATCACATCTTGCCTCCTGTAGAGACTATATAATCGATTAACTATTGCTGTACGGACTATTTAAAAGTCTATGTGATCAATAGCTTCTTAAAAAGTGTTTTTAAAAAAAAATCCCAAACTATACACATCATGCTAAACATAAGAAAAATCTTATTTTCAATTATTCTGAGACAAAGAAGAAAGAAGAAACAAAGAAATGAGACTGTTCTGCTTTTAACCCCATGCATTTACCACACAAATGACTCAAGAGGAAATTTAAGCAAAACAAAAACAAAAACAAACAAACAAACAAACAAAAAACACTTTAACGGTCACGTCCGAATGTTTGGGGACCACTTGACTGCAGGGATAACCTATGGACCGCTAGCTTTATGGTGACTGATACCCAATATCCAGTTTGATGTTTTAACCTCATTTAGCGCTTCTTGAGATCACAATGTCTTTAAAACACATCTCTTGTGGTTAGATTAACTTTGCCTGTATTCGTCAAAGTTGTGAATAAAGCAAGGTGTCATTACATTCTGTCTTACCTGACTGCACTATGTCGTACCATTTCATTTTTCTCACCAAGAAAAATGTGGGGTTTTTTTTTTTTTTTTTTTTGCAGTGACTCTCTACTTCCATTGACAAAAATGAAAATGTAAAAATACACATATTCATTAAAAATAAGTAAAATAAATAAAGGTAAGTTCAGCACATGGTGCATGTAATTTAATGTGGTGAATGGGTGTTATGAGTCATTGACAAGTTGGTTGGCAAGAATAAAACAGTTACGGAACAAAGTTATTCATCTACACTGTGTCAACACAAAACTGTGTCACCAAGCTATTATGCATGTTATGCATGATATGCATGTTTCTCACTGCTTCTGATGCTTCGTTACCAAAGAAGGAGTTAAGAATGGAAAATCACAACCGCTGACTGTGTAACATCATCATGACATCTTGCTTGACACATCACTGAACTGTAATCTTAAGACCATAAGACTAAAATGATTTAACCACACCAAAAGCTGGTACGTTAAGCACTCTTTCAGTAAGCATCCGATGACCCATAAGGTCCAGGCTCACCAAAAGCCAACTTAATTGCAGCCGGATGACCAGTTGACCCCAGTGTGGAGATAATGATTAAACTTGGTAGTGTAAGTGACCATGCACTTTCATGAACTTTCATCGGGTTAATATACAGGAGTGACATCTATCTTCATCCATATCAATTTCTAAACATATATTTGTGTGTGTGTGTGTGTGTGTGTGTGTGTGTGTACAGTAATCTCGCATGGAACACCATATGCTGCGAAATGCATCACTCATCATGCGAAAGTTCTAAAAGCGTAAAAGTTGCCAAGCTGAGGCGAACAATCACGATTTTCATTTATCACATCCCTCTCATGAAGACCTGCATAACCATTTGCAGTTCTTTTTCTGTCCAGAACGAGGTGTTGTTGCCTCCATGCAAGAACTAACTTATCTCAATTTGGTTGCGGACAATGTTATTTCTTAAATTAATGAAACACAGATGAACTTTTCTGTTGTTTGAAGATCTGAGGCTTTTTCGTAATGAAAGCGCTGGATATCGGGGCAGGACAATGCATTCTTTCTGTGAATTCGCGCTTCTGAATTTCTTACCGAATGTGTTATGTCATTTTTCGACGGGTTTACAAACTAGCAGGTAAACTTGGTTGCAAACGTAGACAAGATAATCCGATGAAGAGTACAGTTAGTCGTGTTACGCTAACAGTGTCTTGCTTAAGTGTATGAAAGAGTACGATTTTTTTCCTCTGTTATACCACTATTTGCTGTCGTTGACAGCGCTACAGATAGTTCGCTAGGTTAATAACGTTAGCTGACTTAGCTACATCCCTAAATAGGTGACTTATCTATCTTGCTGCGAGTTAGCTAGCTCAAGTGGACTCTCTACTTGGTATCCATCAACGCGTATACTCAATAAACTGACTAGGTTGTCTCTGACTGGACGCTTTAACTCCATTAAATCTAACATCTGGACAAGTTCCCTGACAGCACAAAATCAGGGTCTTCAAACACATCTGAAGCTAGTCACAAAGATTATAGGAGCAACTAACGTGCCTAACTTAGCGCATCTGATATCTTGATACCCAAGTTGTCGATTCCTTTTTTAAATTCGAGCCCTTGTGCTGTTTCTCTCTCGTCTAATAAAATGCTATAGTGGGAAAATATACTGGGAGTCGTTCCCATTGAATTATCTCGCGGCCTGAAATTGAACCGAAGACCGCGGCGTTTGGCCTGCTGGTCAGGCTTTCGCCGGGTTCGACTGGGGGTTCATACCGTCTTTGAGCGGGTTAAGTCCAGCCGCAAACATAACGCATTCTCAGGCCTGGGGACCAGCAATGGAAAGAATGGAGGTTGACCAGTGCGCAGGCGCATCTGCCGTAAGCGGAGGCGGAGCTCTTCGGAGGTCGAACAGCGCCCCGATGATCACAAGTGTCAGGTGAGAGCAATGCGGCGTTCTCTCTCAGAGAAGAATTAAATGATTCCGTTACCAACAGACTGTTCCTCTGTACTGACAAAAGGATTTAATCAGTGCCTTCGGCAGTATCATATCTTTCTGTCCTTGTGGGTAAAATGTAACATCTCAGTGAAAAAGTTACAGTAACTTTATCAGCTATGCCATGTATGAATATGACAAAGAAATATATGATCATCACGTCCTAAGCATAATCAAATAATCAAATGTTTTATCTCTTTGAATGTCTTCATCAGCGATGGGATGACAGTATTTAGTCAAAGCACTTCAGCTCGCTATCGACGGAGCAGTGTCTCTGTAAACCCAAGCTGTCCCTCTAGAGTGAGTCTGTTCATATGAGTATGAAAAGAAGATGTTTAGTCTTGACAGTCAACCCCAAATAAAAGTCAGTAATACATAATTCTGTTTTTTTCCCCCCCAGGTGCTCCCCCTTTCACCTTTCTCATTTCCAAACGAAAGACCAGAGCACAAAAGACAGGTGTGTGGAGACATGACATAGAAATAGTATGTCAGAATTATTTTGTCTGTAGTTTTCACCAAGGTTACAGCAAAGGTTGGCTTAGTCTAAAACTCTCTAGTTAGGTTATGTTCCGAATATCTTTCAAAGATTCATTGGACTAGATGCGGGTTATTTTTATTCGTATTGTCTGGATTTTTCTTGTCTCAGGTAGAGAACATGGAGCTAACACTCAGAGATAGTCTGCAGAGGCTAAGGTAAATAGAGCGAATATTTCACTGCCCTTTTCTCAATATAACCTAAACCACGTAGACCCAATTTAAATCTCTCTCTCTCTCTGTCTCTCTCTCTCTCTCACACTCATGTTCTCTTTCCCAAGTGCCTCTCCTGTGGTACCTCTGCCTCCTGTCAGTCATTGGCACGACCATATGTCAACAGTGAGTACATTTGTCTCTGTAACATGACCATAGATGATGTCTAGGCCACGTTTATCAATGTTTTCTCAGACAATACTAAAATCAGCATTGTAATTGGAGAACATGTTCCCCTAACTTAGTTCAGGACCGAGTCCTTGTCTGGGGGACCAGTTGTCTTAGTTCGGTTGTCTTTCCTGTTTCAGGGATTCCATTCCCAGGACACGGGTGTCACTCCCAACTCGTCACCAAGTCCAACACGCCGATTCAGGCCGTAAGTGTCACTCTGAGCCGCTAAGTAGTTGTTGTTTTTTTTGTTTTTTTTTTTAAGACGGACCCATTTTTACATAGGCCCTCAACAGTCAAATCTATGAAAGTCATAATTGCCTATGTTGTGGAAAGTGTGTTTAAATGTCTACTACACATTTGTCTCTGAGCAGGGGGACAGTAAATTCTAGTGTGAGATGGCCTGCTCTAACACCTCTCAAAAGGAAAGGCAAGTACGATTCAATTAATTTAAGTTGAAATGAGCTTAAATTCATTATGTTCATGATGACTTAAATATGTTCTGTTGTTATTCATACAGGTGGAATAGAATCTGATGGCCCACCCAAAAAGCTGTTTGTCGCCGGCGTTACAGACCCCACCCACATACCTAGTTACGCAGTCAGGTGAGTCTCCCAAAACCCAAACAAAATGGATCATTCAACTATTCTTTATACATTTGATATATTCCCGTTTTTGTTCTGTCCACAGTGTTTCTCAGTCTTCAGACTGTCCCTCTGGAACTGTCCCTGTATGTACAAGTCCTCAGAGTAGCCCCCTTTCCATTTCCTCACCCCCAGCATTCACCTCTCATCATCAGAGCCTCTAGATATCCTCGCACCAGCATTAACCAGCTCAAGAAACCCCTTTGACAGTCTGTCTGAGCCAGGGAGAAAACCTAGTCTGTCTGAGACCCAGAGTCAATACGGACTGACTGTCAAAGAAAAGGGCGAGAGGGTTCATGCAGTTCACCAATCAGGTTCCAGAGTTTAGTAAGCCAATTGGAGGTCAGTTTCCCTCTTGGTTCATCCGGATCCCACCTTAAAAGAGTCTTGATAAACTCGACGGGCTCTTCGTTTTTCGGAGAAGCCATTTCGGTCCGTAAAAAAAAAAAAAAGTCAAGATGCAGTATGAGGAGGCAAAGAGAAGAGGGCGTGGATTTTATCCGATAACTGCGCGAAATGCACAAAGACGGAGGTCTCCTGACCCGTGATTTGTTTTAGTTGTACCAATCTTTAGGTCTTCAGTGTTTATGGAATTGCACATATAAATACTTTTGACTTCCAGACTTGCTCAAGGCAATCTCAACAGTGTGTGTGTGTGTGTACTGTAGTGACGGCAATTAAAGTTTTAAAGAAAAGAAAAAGGAACATGGACCCTTCACCGGTGTGCAAATAAAGACCAGAGACAAGCTCTCCTCTCGATTCCCCCACCGTACAGGATAAAGAGAGGCAAGTTGTCTTTTGGTTCGGAGATCACTGGTGCTGTCCAAAGAGGTCTTCCAAAACGGAGTCCGTATAGTAATTCAAATACCCTTTTTGAAGGGTTTTATTTCAAAGGGTGTTAAAATCAGTGAGCTTTGGGTAGCCACGTTCCTGTCTATATGTGTATACTGTATGTGAATAATCAAGCAAGGTTTAAGATCTTCATTTTTTTTTTTTTTTTTTCTTTTGAAGGAATTTTTAGGATATATTTTTTCAGATATCCGAGAGTATGTTTTCCTAGTTATGGGATCTTCTCACTATATTAATATGCTGGGTTTTTTGGAACCACATGTTTTAGTTTTGAATAAAACATGGGTGTGGCTAGAAAGAATATGAAATCCATGACAAGGATGAGGAATTCTTTCTCCAAATTACATGTGGGTACTGAAGAAAAGGATATTCATAGTAAGATTAGCATTTTCTTAGCCATTCATACAGAAATTTTGCATCGTCAATGCTTACGTTTGAGTCGGTAAAGCAAACCAAACAAATAATTCATATCATGTTTATAGAGTAACAACCTCCTGATCCTTAACTTGAAGTATGTATATATAAAGAAAGTATAAGCTGCTTGGAGAAGGTGGTCATATATGTAAAAACGTAAGTAAATGAATTTGTGTATCCTTCACACAATACTTTTTTTTTTTTTTTTGTAATTTCGAAAAGAAAGGACAAAGTTTCCTTAAATGTATATCAGTTTGCTTCCAACTGACTATTTGCACATTGTTAGACATTATCAATATATATCAGTATTGCTGTTACGTGAGTGGGATCATATTTCTTTTAAAAATTGTTTTATTGTACGTTGGTCCGCTTGTTTTTGATTCTAATCGGCGGATCAGCGTTTTGGTCTTTTTTTTTTTTTTTTTTTTTAAAGCCAAGTATAATTTTTGTGTACTGTCAGTCATGCTTGAGAATCACACGCCACATTGTTGGATCAGTAATGTGAAAGTCAAGATAGTTATTTCTGATTGACACCCAACTAAAAAATATTTAGTTAACATCCCCCTGAAATCAAGTTTTGTTTTTTTGTTTTTTGCATAAAACTGTTGTACGTAATTGAGTTCCTTCTCTGTCTTTCCTGTCAGTTCAGCCAGTTTTCAGAATTCACATTAAATCAAAATGCAAATGCAGTAAGGTGAGATTTAACAGGTGGGACCTCCACGTGTTTCATCCATTTCATACATACAAAACAGAACTCTCTTTACAAGTTTGATTGTATTGGTAGACTGGGTTATTCTGCCTGTAGACTGGCTAGACTTCAAAAATGCTTTTTTTCGTTTCCAAAGCCAAAGGTGTCTTGGCTACGTTTAGACACAGATAAAGAGTTGCACAATTACTGTGCATCTATGTATCATAGATGTACAATTTTTTTTCTCTGTCAGCCTTAGACATGTTAAAATTATTTTATTGCCTTCTTTTTTGTATTTCATGGTTTATGAACATTATTGACTAGTAATGCAGCTGAAAAAAAAAAACATGGTATTTGTTATCATTTGAACATTTATTATTACAAATTTACTTTCTTTAGTTGTCAGATACTATTTCCTGTTGTATAGTTTGATGTGTGTTTGCATCTTAAGTGGTTTGGTATTCCACAGGATGATTATTTGGGTTCTCAAAAACAAATAAGAATGTCCCATATCTTTTTTTAGTATGTTCATGAAATACTGAAAACCCATATTATTACTGTAAATTGATTTAATGTCCAGTGAACATGCCCAGTGCCTCTTTTTCTACGTTGATTGTTTCATTGCAATCAGTGCACACCTCAAATAATTTAAAACAAATTCATAATAGGGCAGATTCGCCAACTTTATTTAACGCCATGGGAAAATAGGTAAACCTGAGATAGAGATGCTGAATGAGGTCTCCATAACATGGAGTGGACCCTGCTTTTCCCTGTTAAAATCAATGCAGTCCGCAATCAGTTATTTTCTTTAACATTTGACCCATTACTTCTTTTTTGGATGACCTGGGGACATATAATGAGTCATAGCTTTTGATGTTCATTTTATTTTAACTTCATTGTCGTAAAAGTCAGCGTTTGGTTGTTTTAAATCCATATCAAACGTACCGCAGAAGAAAAGAAGGGAAGAGGGTAACAGGAAGATTCATGGAAAAAAAAACTGGAATGAATCAGTAATGGGAGATAAGACAGGGCAGGGGATGGTGTGTGAGGACTTCAGGTGGAATGTTCTAGAAGCACATGACAAAATACTCAAATATGTGCCACAGCCTACGGCTCTCATATTGTATTGGGATGTAAATACCTTTTAGGAGGACGCAAAAATAAAACAAAGATGATGTATTTTTATGAAACTGTATCATAAAACAAGGAGGTAACAAATGTAAATTCATTCCCTCTGAGTAACTCATGTCTGTAAAATTGACAAAATTTGTCTCATTTTTAGTGTACAAAAATTCTGTACACCTTTTAATATACATTATATATTGTATATGAATAAAATCATGAAAATAAAAGCGACATATTGTATCGGAAGTTGGATGCTGCTTCATCTGCATTGGATGAGATTTCTCGTCGTTAATATAACATTGACTGATATGATTGCTTACGTGATTGCTTTGATTGCTGATTGCTCTCGCCCGTAATTTGAGGGCGACTGATTTTTGGTTGCAGGCGTGTTTTTCATTAGAGGTACAGAATTCGTGATCAAAGATCAAGCACTTCCATCAATCACTGGCTTTGCTAATTACATCTTTCCCTTTGAGTTATAGTATTCCCTAAAGTAACACCTGTCATGTGACAAATGCCAGATTAGACGTCCTACGATGAGTCAGCTCTGCTTCCCATCTTCTCTAACAGCAATGCTATTAAGTCATTATAGACGACTGAGGCTTAGAAGCACTATGATACATTACCTCCATTACATATGGCCATGTTTTCTGATTCATTTACGAAGTTACACCTCTGCAGACAGTTTTTTTCCATATCCCTGTGGCGCTTCCATTTTGTGAAGTATCTATATTTAGCTTAACTCTGACAAACTAAACCCCCTCCCCCCAAAATCTCTTATGACTACTTCTAACACAGTCAAAGGAGACTGCAATTACTTTAATTGCCTTTACGTGTTTTGAGAGATGCAAGGGAATAAAAGAGAGTGAGGCATTTAATCTCGTCTTATTTTCCATAATCAGATGACATTTTGAAAAGAGCCGTGTATGAGTCTTCTTGCTCATCCAAACATATAAAATAGATTTCTCTCAATTTTCTCCAGAACTAAGCCATTCAATACAGCATAAAAGTGTTTAAATGTCTAAAAATAAAGAAAAAAATATAAAAATATGGGATAACACAGTCAACAATGTATAACAAGTTATTTGTCACTTAAGTAACAGACAAACAGGTAACCTACACAATAAATTACACTAAAAAAAAGGGCTAAACCTTTTGACAAGCTGTACTTCCAGGAGGAACCATCTGTATAAACCACCTTTTGACATCACATCATTTAGTGATCTTAATGTGGTAAGAAGCATTTTTGCAAATGTTTTCCTCATCGAGCGATCATACGTTCGAACGATCTTTATACTGCGACGATTCAGAGCTTGCATCATTTTTAGTGACCGAGAGGCTGGAGTCAGCGTGAGAGGAGTGGAAGATCACTGGAGTTCATAATGAGACTGGAATCCAGATTAAGGCTCTCTGGGTTGAAAAACAAAAACAAAAACAAAAAACATGGCAGGTAAATGAAGAATGGGGCACAGATAAGACCAGGATCAAACTCTGAATAAGTTATAAGTAATATTCACAATTCACACGATAGCAAACGAATATGATAATGAAATAATTTAGTCATTTTACCAGTGTGAAAACTCACTACAGAGCTACATCTGTTTTTGTTTTATTACAATTTTCCTGTCATATTACTTCGTTTTAGGGTAAATGGCAAACTTTCATGGACAAACAATTTTACACTATACAAACACTAGCTTGAACTTTTATGAACAAACAACTTTTCTCTATGCAAATGCTAAAAACAATAATGTTGACTTGTCAGCAGACCAACACTCACCTTGATCAAAGTTGGGTTTTTTAGTAGAGCCCTCACCGAGTTCTTCAATATCCACCAAGTCACTGTTTACATCAGAGTCATTCAGTGCACTCAGCGTCACGTCTGAGTCAGAGACATGCGCAAGAAAGACAAGCAAATGCATCAGGTTAATTGAGGTTAAGAGATCTTAAATTGCTGAGGAAAAAAAAAAAAACCTCCTCTGTGATTGAAATTACAATCCACCTGCTGTTTTCGGTTTCTTTATGGCTGATGCCATAGTGGAGGTGTGCAATCCCGTTGTCACGACAACTTGCGAGCTTGGCACAGCGACAACAGGGGCAGGTGCAGGGGCTGCTGCCATGGCAACGGTGGCTTTCTTCATTATTTTTTTGGGAGAGTCAGATGAGAGCGGCACCCTGCTGTCCTCATAGAGCTTTCTCTTCACTGTGGTCTTTATCTGCGCGCTGCGCGGGGAAAAAAAACAAAACAAAAACGAACAGGTAATGTGGGAAGATAAATCAAAGCGATGACTAGTCACAGATCAAGACACGATCTGATATTCAAGGACACGTTCAATTAATTTACAAGTTAAACACTGAAAATTCCTTCTAGGTTGCACGACACAACCCTTCTGTTCTGTTCAATTTAATTTTCTAAACTCAGAGGAATAGAGAAAGAAAAAGAAGATTAGCAGAAGCACAGACAGCATCTAGGACAAACCTATAGATAGTGTAACGATATGGAGAGAAAGAGGATGGATGGAAACAGACAGACTCTTACACTGTGCGCTCCTTAATAACAGAGCTGATATTGTTCAGGTCGTCACCAAAGCGCCGCACTGCTGAACGCAGCATCTCAATCTCGGTGTCTGTCCACTTGGCTCTGAGACACAAAATGAAGACAAGCAGACAGGATGAATGAAAGGAAGAGGACTCTTACATATTTACCATGCACTGTACTTATTACATAATATAATGCAGTCTTTTGTGCATTTGAGCAGGAGTTTGTACTAACTCCCACAGCTAGAAGAACGAATAAATAGCAAACTACAACATGGTTGTAAAGCATCATACGCATGAATTACGTCACTTAATGACCTAAGACTGAAGTGTCTCTGACATTTTTAGCCTGCTGCCTGACCAAAAAAGAGATTAAAAATAAAAGGAGCGTTCGGAAAATGCACCGCCACCATGATACATGGTAGTGTCTTGAAACTGTACTTCATATGACTGATGTATTATCCATATGAGACAATGCAGGCCTATAAAAGGTATTGTTTAAGTAACTGTAACATACCCTAATTCACCTACTCAAAGAACCGCTTCTTCGCCACTGGCGGCGATAAACTACCCTGAGACTTTTCTAATGACACTTCAGTCATGAAGAGAGGAGTGAACGGAGTTTAAATAAAAGTTTGAAAGTGCACGAGAGACTGTATGAATATAAGGATGGTACTTTAAAACCACTCACCCCGCAGGAGACGAATCGGCTACAGGGTGCAGTTGCATGGTAAGTTCACCAAGTTTCGTAAAAGCTGCACCTGCCGCCGAGAAGATTTCTCCCACCTTCCCAATAAAGTGATTGAAACTTTAAGGTACTTCTCAGTGTTACACAGAAAGGTGTCATAAATATTTTCTCTTACGATATAATTTAAAGTTGACTCCTACCTTGGTGGATGCTGAAGTCATTTTTGTTTAGGAAAAGTCGACCTGAGACTAAACACTTAAAAACTACAAAGAACCGTGCAAGGTCCAACGTCTGTCAACAGTTATTCTAAGTAGCAGTTGCTGCAGCGTTACCTAAAACAACCTTATTTAGATGCTCACTAATGATAGCTAACCCTTAAGCAAACTATGTTATTCAGTCAATCTTGGTACCTCACAGAGCATCACAGCAAAAATCATGTTAACCTAATTTCATGGATCTAGTTTTGTTTATGTACCTTTAGCACGAACATAGTTTTATAAACGTTAAGCACGTCAGCTAACAATAAGAATTAGTGCAAGGGAAGTAATTTAAAAGACTGGACAGATCTCAATAACGTCTCTACTGAAGTTACAGAAATCATACAAGATAATGTTGGCGTGGTATAATTAATTTAGGCTAAGCTATCCATACTGTTTGAATGGCTTGAGGTTGCTAACCCACCCAGTATACCGATAAGGAAGCTATCCCAGAAAACTTTGCGATCATGCCATAGTACCTCTCATTGGCTAAGAGTTATTAACGTCAGTAGATAGGTCACGTTCCTCTTAATCTATACCGTAATGGATAGTATAATGTAGCTCTATGGCTTTCTTATTTATAAACATTTTCCAACCGTGAAAGCACTCAAATAACTTAATTAATAAATCTCAGGTGAAGGGATCCAGAAATTCCTTTTATATGAAACTCGTCTTGATAATATTAGGGCTAAATGAATCGTCTGGAATAACGTCAAGGGAAATATTTAATTGCTTGTAATACCGAGCTTTACTTATCGAATCGAAAAATCGACAATTTTTCACCACTCTCCTTATATAAATTTTCTTACATACACAATTAGGTGCTTACTGTTTTTATATTTAGTGCAGACTAATTTTAACTGAACCACAGAATGCCGTTTCAGTGGATGCGACCAATGCAACGAATACAGACGATAAGAATCGGAAATAGCCGATTGGCCGCTTCCTTCGTGAATGTTGCCAAGCTGTAGGTTTGACACTACCGTTGGTTGAAGGCTATTTTTCAGCGTTTCTCTCAGAATAAATAGTGAAGTTCAGCAGGCCACATAGATTACATAAACAATGCCGTCTCTTTTATTTTGTGGCCCAAAATTGGCCGCCTGTGGAATAGTACTAAGCATATGGGGAGTTATCATGCTGGTAAGGTGGATGCTCATTGACGTTGTCGTATATTTAGCGAGTTGATGGCTGTTCAGTTACATAGCTAACGTCCTTGGTTAGCTAGCTTGCGAGCGGTGACCAGTGGAATTTCGTATAGCAGACAGTTTGTATAAGTTGCACTTTCTGATTTCTATGATCGTTTTGTAAGAATATGACATAAATCCCGACCGACTGTGGCTAAGTATACAACATAAGCCTGGAGGGCTTGACAAACCGTAGATGCTCTAACATAGCTAGCTAGCTCAGAAAGAATGACAGGGTGTCTCGGAGTTATGTTAAATATTAAATGTTATGGCAATGGAAATTCTTAATTTCATAGTAATCCAACCATACGTTTTTATTGTGCAAATACTAATGTGGTGATTCTGCATTCTGAAGAGCTTTTTGGACCGATTGTAGGCACTTGTGCCATCGTTCCATGATTACTCATACATGTCGCGGAAATTATTCCTTTTTTTACACTCAATAAGTGAGGTTCACATTTAACATTCATTTTGTTTGTGTAGCGAGTGATCAGTGGAAAACAGCATTCAGTGTCAGTGTGATGTACTACAACATTTACCTTAGATGTGTAGCAGTGTTTTAACCAGAAATCTTAGGCTAATAGACACTACGCCATACCAGAGGTAATGTTAATAAATCAGCAAATGAACGAAAGACCGAATATTTTTTGGACTAAGTGAAGTTTTATTATTTACACAGATTGGCAACTCTATAAGTGACACACAGACAATGGCTAAGCCATGTCCTGGGCTAAATTTTCTCAACTTCATTCTGAGGAGGAAATACAATGTCTTAATCCCCCTGAAAAAAGAAATTTATAACCTAAATCAGTCTTTGCTCTGTAAATTCAATATGAAACTTTTTTTTTTTTTTTTTTTAAACAGGCTATGCTTGGGATCTTCTTCAGTGCAAAATCCGCTGTTCTGATTGAAGATGTCCCCTTCACTGAGGAGGATATTCGTAACGAGTGAGTAATTTCTGATTACATCAGAGCACAATATTCCAAATTCTTAGTTTTTCCCACAACCAGCGTAACTTGTCGAGAAGGTCCCCATAATGTTCACCTAAAAAGAATGTTCAGAAATGACTCAAAATCATTTTAAGAAACACATAGAAATGTTCTGAAGTCCCTTAGTATTAATCTTGTTCTATGAGGGAGGACAGAAAGGGTATCTTTAACGTTTGTTTTATTGCTCTCTACTTAAGTTCGTGTTTTCAGTGGTATGCTCTTGTCACACTCTCATCATCTCTTCCGCTCACAGTAAGAACCCACCTCAGACGGTCTATGGATTGTACAACCAAGTTGCTATAAACTGCTTCATTGCGGCTGCCATCTACGTAGCAGTTGGTGCTGTGTCCCTCTGCCAGGTTCGACTTAACAAGCGCCAAGAGTACTTGGTCCAGTGATGCTAGTATATTTCATGCTGCTCTTCCAAGTCCTTTAAGAATTCAATATTATTTATTTGTTGGTGGATTGTAAGAGTGCTATGAATCATTCCTATCTCAATTTGCTTTAGATGCCCTACTTGAACTTTGAAAAGGTCATAATATTTGGAAAAATGCACATTTTTTGTTTTATGATGTCTAATTAGAGCATAGCGTTGAGCACATTGGAGCGAATTCACAATTCTGTAAGATTTTCAAAGACATTATTATTAGATGAGTTAAAAAAATAAATAAATAAAACCGTGCTGATGACATCAACTGTGTAAACAGGGAAATTCAAAAAGTGAAAAGCTTATGTGACCATAAGCATGTATGTTAAAATAATGAAACATGACAATACAGAAGACGACAAAAGTGAAAATGAAAGTGTTATTACACATTAGGACCATTTAGTAGATATATATATATATTTATGGAGTTTTATCTCTTGGTCGAGAAATCAAGAAAAACAGTATGAAAATAAGTAGTTCGTTAAGTAATGTGGAGCAGATAATAATCAAAGCAGTCAAGTATGTTTAAAGAAGATGTATTTGGATGTAATGGAGCAAAAGGAAAAATATTTGAATAGCTGGTGAATTTTTTTGTTTGTGTATGTGTGTAAAAATACTTTTATTTGATGCATGTGTGTGTTCTAACTGATGTTATGTATAATACCTTGTCCTGTTTGTTTTGCATTGCCCTGGCTGGTCTTGGTCTCTTGATCAGCCGTGATGTATGCAAACCTTTGTTGCACTCCTATACGAACACAGCCCTAATACTTAAGGTCAGATGGATCTTACTTGTATTTGTAGTAGCAGGGATGTTAAATGAAGGAAACACTACTGTACTTTTCCATGAAGGCAGCCCACTCCTGTTAAATGTTTGACAATATTTGCTTTATAGGTCAGCTCTGTCTTTAGACCACTGTTTTCCTAAGTCATATTCTAGGGACATTCCTTAAAATAGACCTGGGGTGCCCAATTTTTTTTTTCCTGAAGGCTTGTGTGTGCACAAGTTTTCATTGTGCATTATTTGGAAGATTGTACGACTGATTGGCTGGAGTAGCCACATTTGGTTTGTGTAGAAAATCTTCCTAAGAACTAGTCTACACACTGGCCTTCTAGAAAAGAGATTGGATGTCCCAGGATTACAGCATTTCATTGGTAGATCTTATTTTAATGTTAAACAAACATAAATGTTATTTGTGATGGAAACAAATGGTGGTTCTGTGATAATGTTTCTTCCAATAAAAGGAAAGAAAACCCACGGGTTTACTGTGTGCAGACATTACTGTGACAGAAGAAATGCAGAAACTCCAGAATTACGAAGAAGACTTTTTTTATTATGATTGTTATCACTGTTATTGTTAAATGTTAGTGGAATATAAATGAGGATTTGATAAAACTGCAAAACACAACTGGCAGATTCTTTGTCACATCTTGTTCTCATATGCAGGGACAAACACATTCATACAAATATAAAAACACAGGCGGTCTGATCTCCCAGTGGCTTGATTTGCCATTTCCAGTGAGCATGACGTCACAGACAGAGCCATACTCGGGTAAACGTGTCCTATAGAAGTGAGCACATTTCCTCTGCTCATTTAGTTAAGTTTTCCGTAAGATTTTGATGTTCCTGCAGAATAAACGCAATTTTAACACCTACAGTTCATGTCTGTGGATCCAACATGATCTCGCAGGTCCTTGCCAGTTCTCCCAGTTTGACACGGGCGTAGTCAGCACGGTTCAGGGCCATCTGACAGTCCTTTCGTGCCGAGTATGTTGAGCCTTCGTGAGGCTGACCTGTTGCAACCTGTAAAGGAAAGCAAATTGCCAGTCAACACATAAGGGAGAGAAACCTTTATTTCCTCTCTTGGGCCTCGCAGCGAGAAAACACATCAGCCCATCTTCATTAGGGTGGTACATTCCCTCTAGACGTGTTAACATTTGCATTGGTCTGACTGGCTCTATGCAAATATTTAGAGAATATTACTGTATGTAGGGACTTTGTGAAATCGACAGGAAAGCGTTCTCCATGTTCCATTTATTTGTGTAGGCGTGTGAGTGCACAGACTTCATAACCTGTGTGAGGTAGCGGATCTGAGAGCTGAGTTCACTCTCCACTCTGTTGATAGAGCTGGTGAATTGGTTGAGTTGGCGATCTAAAAAGCTAGCGTTGTGCTTCTCCTTCGACAGCTCCAGAACAATGTTGCCTAGTCACCACAGAGAATTTTATACATCCATATTAAGTTATTCAACAAATAATCGGTCCCGTCCAATAAGCACAACACATAAGACATTCATTATCATTTTAAATTATGAGCGGGTATACTTGTTTGTAGGTACATTAAAAGTGTAGTCCGATGTCATCAAGTCAGATCTGGTACAGTAACATTTACAGTATACTGCTACAGGGTATATTCAACATTTATGTAACAGAAGTATTGGGCTGAAGTGATGAACACACGAGAAAAGGCTAAAATACCAACCTGCACACTGCAGCACAACTGCGATCTCCTTTTCTACGTCTTCAAGCGCTCGCAACCTCTCATTAGCCATTTCGCTGACTTAATTAATCTACGAAATAACAAGGGGGGATATATAACAACAGTAAATTCAATTTATGCTGTACGTTTCGATGAATATTCCGACCAGTCCAAGTTAAATGCAACAAACTTAGCAGTCGAAGTCAACTTAAAT
This sequence comes from Chanos chanos, assembly GCF_902362185.1. Lineage (NCBI taxonomy): Eukaryota > Metazoa > Chordata > Actinopteri > Gonorynchiformes > Chanidae > Chanos > Chanos chanos. The sequence goes on from NC_044509.1 coordinate 7,696,915, forward strand.
GCAACAAACCCAGATACGTTACAAAGTGTAGATTGAGATAAGAGCAGCAATCAAATTAACAACATTTGTGGCTGCATCCCAAGGCGAGAAATTAATGATATTTTTAAGACAATGACGACGTTGAAGTAGCCATACCAATGTTTTTTTCCGCTTCGCCATCCACCGTGCTTGAGACTACGGCGTGCAGTGTGGGACAAGCTTTATTCCACAGACCACCGCGGAATAGTATTTTACTTAGAGATAGCCTACGGGAAGATGGCGTGAAAGTTCCCCTGAATCCTTTGTCGATGCTATATGTTTCAAGATTAAGTGACAGGCTGTGCCACAATAGTTTTGTGACATTTAAGATTTTTGCGAAAAAATAAACAAAACAACAGAAAGCCAACTAGAACTATTCACTTTTTTCGGATTTAAAAGAGGTTTGCACTCTAGAAGTGACTGCAGAAGACAAGCCATGGAGCCTTGGAAGAGTCACGTGCGTGTGGAATTGTTCAACAGGGACTGTGCTCAAAAGGATCCCTTCTTAGGGCTTTTCACCTCACGTAAATATCATCTATTTATAGTTACATGTTATTTTGACCGTTAACCGTGTAGATTTAAAGTGAGCATTTTCTACCCTGCCATTTTGCAGTGTGTAGACTTGAAGCAAGACTGGACTTACACCTAAGACTATCGGAAGACATGCAAAGATGCAGGTAAACAAGCCGACTAAAACAGAGAGGAGAATGATTTGTAGGGAGGCGTTGAAAGGCGTTAAGGATTGCACTGTGCTTCTGCCTTCACCTGTTGTGATTTATAGTCTGTGTTCATTTGTCTCTTTTCCATCAGCCCCAATGGAAAAGCTAGATTTCAGTTACAAAGTGATGGAGAGGAGATACGCAGGCTGTACATGCAGCTGAAAGAGGGAGAGAATGCCATTCATGAGGTGAATTAGTGAGAGTGTGTTCCCTATTAAATGCTATGAGGAGAGATTCAGTTCTCCTTTGATTTGACAGTCAATGTGAGCATTCAGTGTGCAGAAAAAATCTCTTCCTCTGACGGTTAAGTCCAGAAATAATACAGAAATCACTCAGAAATCACACACATTTGTGTATACATCATATGAAAAGTGGGAATACACTCTTCTGCAATTTCTAAAGAGTGAAAGTGCACTTGTTTTACCCCGTCCTATGTAGTATTACTTGGGACTGCTGTAAAACCTTTCTCTGATACAAGACCCAATTGATTTGTCTGTCATTGTCATTCATTTTTAATTTTCACTTTTGACTTTAAATGATCTGTTTCAGTCATAATCTATTCTTGCTCTACATGATAGTCGTTTGTTTGTGTGGCTCTGTTTGTTTTTACCTTCTCCCTGCCTCTCTGATTCTTCCATCTTGCACTCTTTTCATGACCAGCTCACTGAGAGGGTCTCAGACCTGACCAGCACAGCGTATCTAAAAGAGGCAGAGTTGCAGTATTGTCACTCACAGTAAGTAGACAGCTTATGACAAACTGAGAAATGAATCACCAGTCACAGGGTTTGTTCAGTGACAAGTTTGATCCCTCCGGTTTTAATCCTTCAGAGTTCAACGTTATCGCAGTGAGGCCGTACTTTTGGCCAAGCAGGTGTGCTCTTTAAGGACTGACTTGTCAGAGAGCGAGTTTATTCTGGAGTGTCAGTCAAAGGAGCTGGCAGCTCTTCGACTGGAGCAGAGGACACTGAAAGAGGAGCTCGCAACAGCTCGAAAGGAGAAAGATGAGCTCCTGGATCGGTGGTTGCAGGAGAAAATAGAAGAGGCGGAGCGAGTGAACAAGTACAATGCCACGCAGGAGAGGTGAGTTATTTGTCATAACTGCCTGGATATCTTTACAGTGTTTTTTTATATATATAATCAGCTGTCAAAAGCACAGCTGAATTAACAGAAGATGTAAAACTTTTCAATGTTATCAGAATTTATACTGAGTTGATGCTTCCCATGAAAATGTATGCATGCGTCTTGTTTTGTTTTTTAAATCCACCACTAGGTGGCATCGTTTTGCTGGTCGGTTGAACCATTATCGCAATGGGGGAGCTCATAAACCATCTTCAGCCAAGAGAGGCCAAGTCATCTGGACATCCACAAAAGAACAGTCACCATGTGAACAAGACTGAATACTGATTTACAGTTTGACAACAAAATGTAAGTCCAAATGATTGTTTATGCAATTTAGGAACTGGGTTATTTGTAATTTAACATATTCAGTTTAGAGAGTGATATCGCTACAAATGTATGAAATGTTACCTCCACATAATCTCTTCACATTACTATAGTTAGCAGGTCAAATAAGAGGCACATATGATGTAAATTATAACTGAAGGAAATATTTATATTGGTACATCTCTGGTCAGAGAGATGTCATTAGCAATAAGGGAACAATACTGGCTCGAAACATCTGTCTTGACATCTGTTCTTCCCCTTCTTTTTCCTTTCACATACACAATAATGTGACTAGATACCCAGGGTGCATCGGAGGGAAGGCTTGGAGCGTGAGTGGAAAGTAGAATCTAATGAGTCGTGGGAGGTCTCATTTGCATACAGTGGGTGGAATCTCAGTCGGAGACCGTCACTCCTACAGCATTAGTAGTTTTGGGATATTGACTGAGGCATATTGTTGCTACGAGATGACACACAAAATATTATACTTGGAAATCTGCAATGGTCTCTTATCATTATGCTGAAGCTAAATTTTCGCCCTATCTTGCTATTTCCGACGGTTATGTTGTTAAATTAGGTCCCGCAGACACACAGAAATCACTGCATGACTTCTGCTAGTTAGGCTTTATGATCGTGAAAAAAAGGTCTTTATGAAACCTACCACTTGTTTTTCGTTCTGTTTGACCTTTTGATGGTTGATCTTTTTAACTGTCTTTTTTTCAGTGATACAACCCTTATCTGTCTGTTTACAATAACTCGTCTTCAGTTCAGCCTTGCTTATTGCTACATGACACCATTCTAATTCCATGTTATCGTAAAACCATAGTTTGAGGACAATTCATTTAAATGCTTGGAGCAACGATGCCATATACAATAGACATTCAATTCAACTGAACTGTGCTGCCGTTAAAACAATAAAATAATTGTAGAATTCTCATTGCATAAAGCAGCGGTTGCACTATTAACCAATTAAAAAACACAGGTGGCAATGGTTATTTCAGTGAAAGTACTTTTTCAGTTGTTGCAGTTTAAATTTTTGGGAAAAATATTGTAATATGCATTTTCTGTATTTGACCAAAGAACCAAACTGAAGATTATTAAGGACACACCACACAAGTCATGTGACATTTAATGTATATATTCTCTGTTTTAATAAAAAAAATTAAATAAAAATTTAATTTTGAAATAAAAAATAAAATGGCAAATGATACATTTCACGATTATGACAATGCTATAACATGTTTACAGTATTTCTTTCTCTGAGTAACATCTTGTCTAAGAAAAAAAAAAATTAAAAGTATATTTACGAAGTAGAATTGCTGACTTTGTCAGGTCAGTCTGTTACGATGAATCTTGTGGTTGCCAGGCAACCGGTCTGAAATTACAGATGCGAATCTATGGACAGAGGTGTGTTAAGGTGTTGGTCTGCTGAATCCGCATTCTAGCTTTATGAGACAGCAGATAACAGATGTTAATCATTCAGACCGACTGCAGCAATCAGACATAACAGAAGCAGCGATTTTGTGTGTGTGTGTGTGTGTGTGTGTGTTTTTCACACCAGCAGGAACATCTTAGCAGTGCAAAGAAGTATTCTTTAAATGCACAAAGAATCACAGGTCGCAGTCACAGCACCACTAAAAGAACATGCTGGATCATTGACTCCATTTTTTTTTTTTTGGCTGAAACTTATGGAGCCTCAATGTGGTACAGCTGGTATAACCTGGTACCAGTAGTACAGGAGTCAAATTATGGCAAAACAAAATTCAGATTAACACTTTGCTACAGGTAAAATTATGGAAAAAAAAAACAAAAACCAACAACGATGAGGCAGGTATGTGGCTGTATTCTGGAGATGTTGTTCTGTTGTAGTTTCATAAAAACCCCCACACTTCTGAGTTTTATACTCAGGTCGCTTAGTCCTTAATGAAATAATATTTTCATGGTAGCAAAACATAATGTACGTTTGAGGTTACAGTTAATATCAAGGGTTGCGTCGCAACATAGTAAAATATAGTGATGTGTGTTGTGTGCAGTGATTCATATTTTCAGTTGTATATTTTCCCCAAAATTTCCCCCTCCATTTTGGTGCTGCTGTCCATAGCAGATTGGCCGCAGCAGACGTTAAGGTATAATTTCAAAATCAGCATGAAAAAGGAAAAAAAAACGAAAGAGAAAAGAAAAAAAAAAATCCCTGTGGCATTTCTTCTTCATGATCACTGTTTCTTTCTCTCTTCTCCCCAAATCCTCCTCTTCCCTGCTTTCGTTGCTTTGACAAAAGGTCTCTCTCCGTTTTCCTCTCGTTATCAGCAGAACGACGCTGCTTCACCATCAAAAGGTTGGCCAGAAGAATATGAGGAAAATTATAATGTACAATCTGTCTCCACTGTATCAAGTTTTTTAAGTTGATTTGTTTTTTTTTAAATTTTATTTCTCTACTTCTGTTTGAGGTTTTCTTTTTTTTGTTTTTTTTTTTGTTTTTTTTGAACTGTGTAAATTGGAGAATAGAAAATGATTGATAGCGAAAGGAGATTCAGCAGTCTTCATCTTTGTCATCAGTCATTCCTTTTAGCCGTAGGCGAGCGAAGTCTTCAAACACAAAGTCGTCATCCTGAGTGAAACAGCTGGAAGAGTCATAGAGAGAGAGAGAGAGAGAAAGAGAGAGAGAGAGTGTGAGAAAGAGAGAGCGAGAGAGTGGGCGTAGAGGCATTAAGAGAAGAAAACAAAGTAAGCTATCTGCATAAATCGACGCGAGAGCAAATCGATATTTTACCGCCTCAGGGCAGCGGCGCAACAAACCGAAACGCACTCACTTTGTGTCAAACTCGATCAGGTTGGTGTCGATAGGGCAATCCACCTCTGGGACGGCTGTCGAACACAATAAAAAATTTGACTTTAAAACACGATTCGAGCTCGTCTGCTGTAAAAACACGCGTCTGAATGATCCCAGTAAGACGGAGATTTGATTCGAGCGCCCCAACGGGCGTGTACCTGAGGCCGGACGAGAAGCGGAGAGGTCTGCCGGTTTGGGGTGCATTAAGACGAACGGCAGCTCCACTGCGACGTCTCTGCGAAAGATAACGACACGAGACATCGGGAAAATTTCATTCAATTTCTTTCATTTAAGATGCAGAACCGGGTATAGTTATGACAGCACAGCACGGGTCAAAGTGAACGTTATCAATTAAGAATAAACAAAAAACGGGTGAGGAGAACAGGACAAACAAGCATGCTTCTATATCTCTGTTTAATCACACACACACACACACACCGACAGGTATGGAGAGAGCGAGCTGCTTGGATGTATAGTTACCTCTCAAACAAGTTGCTTAACAGCCTGATGCAACGCAGGAAGGGACAAACAGATGGAAGGACAAAGCAGAGCCAAAGTACAAAATAGGTGAGCAAGGAAGAATCAAAAATGGGGTGAAAACGAATGAAATGGGGGGGGTGGGTGGAACATGAGATGGGATGTCTCAGGAATCATTCAGAAACCAATGCTAAAGCCAAACATGGAGGAAATGAAATATGGAGTCAAGTGTGCACAGAACAAAAGAAAGGGATTCAATCCATACAGATGGAAACTGGCTAGAGGGGTGAAAGCAATTCCATGGAAACTTTGTTTTTTTGTTTTGTTTTGTTTTTGTCTTTTTTAGTGTATCGCCTTGTGTTACAGAGTAATATTCACATTTCTCACTGGCTGGAAGGGAACTGCTGAGTTTAACGATAACCTCTTTACAATGAGAAGTCTAAGAGAGAATACAACACACAAATGAAATACCGACGTGTAATTAAAAAAAAAAAAAGTTTTCATATAAAAAAATAAATAAAACTCACCCTCCGCGAGAGACGACCAGTTTGACTTTGACTCGGTAAGACACCAACACTCCAAGAATCTCCTTGTTACTCGCATCCTTCACTCTGCGGGGCATCGACACATCAGAACAAATGACAGCGTTAAAGACTTAACACACGGACAACGTCAAACGTCACATGGGCTCTCGCGTCCAGGCGTCCGACCTACATGGTGCTTGAAGCCAGGTTCGTGTCTTCGTGCTTGAGTTTGCCGTCCAGGGCCAGCCCCCGTTTCTCCCTGTTATTGTTCAGCGTTGGGGTGAGTGTGTAGACCTTACAGAAGGTGGAGCTGGCCGAGACCTGGTCGCTGAAGAATGATGAGATTTACACGTTACAAAAGGTGTCGTGGAACCTTTGGAGACTTTTAAAAAAGTGACCAAGACAAAAGGGACATTGACTTTTCTGTGTAAACCTGTGGCTTATCATTAATAGTCATAATATAACAATCCAGGGAAGACACGTGTCCCCAGGCAAAAGCGTAAACATCTGTTCAGCGTTAACATCTGTTATGTAGAGTTGCACGGTAAAAAAAAGCAATATGAAATATGTCCCCGATCAAACCAGACGTAATTTATGGGTGTCATTTTAACAATGTACATATTGACTGAGAACAAAGATCAGGGAACTTTAAAGAACTGTTCATACTCTAACAGTGGATGTGTGTCGCTGTAGGAAAAGTACTTACTCTGCTTCTATCTGGGCCACTGGGCATTTGTACTGTGCTGTGCTGAAAAGACAGATATCTGCGTATTGCCGCACTGAGGGGAGACAGATTAACAGTTTGTCTTTGTTTTGGACTGAGACTGCCAATAACAGCGCCAAACAGAATAAACTCAAGTCGAGAACGGTGTATGAAACACTCAAGCTTCTTGAATGGTACTCACCAGATATCTTGACTTTTTTGACAGTCTTGGTAGAGTTGTTTGTGACATGAACATTCACGCTGATTGGCTCTCCATGGTAGTAGATCTGAGGAGAGAGGTTTCCATTGGACAAGTATTAGGGGTCTAAAATCTTTCTTAGTTGGAGAGCAAACAAATTGACCTTTTGCTGAAGCAGGTGCAACCACTCAGCAAAACTGATAGTGAGAGAAACTCAAGTGTTCATGACAGCTGTTACTCAAAACCAGTATGTGCATTCACATTGGAAAATAAAGGTTAATGAATACCTCTTTATCCAAAGAAGCTTCTAGATGCAACGAGCGGTCAGACATTAAAAAACTGCGCGTGGTCTCGACCATTGGTTGTGGGCCAGGTTTCTCAGGGGCGTACTGGACTTTGCGGATCACTAACCGGACAGAATTCCTGAAAAAAACAAAGTAAACATCCGAAAGAGATCAAGCTCAACGGCTGACACTAGCTTGTTACTCCCTCTATTAAAAAAAAATAGTAAAATGAGCTTTTACCTCTTGTGTATCTTCTCCTCCACAGATTTGGCACAGAAAGCCCTGATCTCAAAATCTACCCCACATGCCTTAGTAGAATTCAAGGAAAACAAGCAATGATGAGAAGGGGAAAATTTTTAGAAGAGATAATATCTCATTCAAATTCTGACATGTTTTCCTGAAAATGACATCATAAAGAGAAACTGGAAAGTGAAGCCAATACCACCCAAACCTGAAAATGTCAAACAATGAAACCTGAAATTTGCAGAGATTGCAAAGATAAGCGTGTGTCTGACTTGACGTGATTATCTGCGTTTGACTGTACCTTCCCAGTGTCCTCTGGGCCAGGCTGCAGGGTCACGGAACAAGGGAGATTTTGAGGGATCTGAAACAAAGGCGATTAGTCAGAGCAGTCTTGTGTGGTGCGTGTAGATTGGTTTCTCGGTGTTGCTTCTGAGCTCTAAATACTCGACATGACTACTGACGCTATTCCTCAATCATAACAAGCCAGAGACATTTTACAGTACTATTTTAATTTTTCGACTGAGCCGTCCCTTCGGCAAAACATAACATAAGATACGCTGACGGGAGTCTGCAGAGTGATTCGCACAAATTCAAAAATGTAAAAGGGTGTAAACGTTACTGCAAGGGGTGGAGTGTTCAATAAAAGAGTCTGAGTATGTGCAGAGTTAGCTGCACTCACAGTAAAATGGAAAGGGTGAGCATGTGGGCCCAGTTTCTTCAGCAGCCTATCCTGTAGACGACTGTTAGGCTTGCTCTCCTCTGGAACGGGCGGGAAGGCTTGAAAAGTGGAAATGTAAAGGTCTTTCCGGAAGGAGAGCCCAAGAACGTCCAGATCCTCACGGCCATAGCGGAACGCGCAAGTCAGGGTCACGAACACTTGGGGAGGTAATAAGTGAGATGGATATGTTTATCTGGTCAAATTACTGTACAAACATATGAGATAAAGACTTGGTGTCTAAGTAGTGGCAAATCTTCACAGGAGAGAACTTCTCAAATGCAGTCCATTCACTAAACACTACTGACTTCAGTGTCCGAGAGATTAGTCTTAATATCATGGTTGCCAAGTTACCTTTCCTGTCCTTCAGGTAATCTGCATCCACCAGTATCACCCCATCTGTGGAAACAGTGACGATTAAAAACAAAACTGCAAATGAACCACATTCAGGATGATTTTATTTAATGTGCTCGCTAAAATGTTTGTTTGTTTATTTGTTTGTCTAGCTGGAGGTAATGATACAGATCGTTTTGATATGTTCCTCAACACTATATTTTAACTTGCCTACTGGGTCCACGTGATCAAGATGATCCACAAAATCTCTTTTCCCCAGGTATACTGTAACCTGCAGAGATAAGTACAGCACATAACAACAAATATATAAGCTATATAACCGTGGACAGTGAATATAACAAACAGGACTGTATATGTCTGTTGTAGAGGTGTGGTCAATGTTATTTTCAGACATAAGGATATACTGGTGTTTACCTTGCCATTGGGGCTGGACTTCTTGAATACCCTTCAAAGGATAACAGATGGAAAATGAGTTATCGGTGCTCAGTTATCAAGGAAGCTAGAATTATAGCGCAATATTGAAGAGGCAGGGCTGCAATTATATTTCCAAAATCCAAATATGTTTGTTTGCAATCAACAGTGTGACTGCACATAAGTTGTTTCAATGGTTTCTTTAACACATCCCACAGTGGCCTGTGTATAAAACATATCTACATAGACCTAGGCCACAGCTTGGTCACACACTGAGGAAACCCTAGAGGGCAAGGAAGTAAAACATTTAAACAAACAAACAACTGTTTACTTTATGTTCACTGTACTCTTCCTTAATCGGGCGGCGTAGTTAAGGCAAAAACATGTTATTTATGCGGAAGACACATCGGAACGAGCTCGTTTCGACCCCTTCAGACGGCCAAAAAGAGATGCATGATTCTCTGTAATGTCATGGTTCACTGCAGCGTGCTGCCACAACATTCATTTACCCCGCAATCTGAAATCTTCGGTATGCATTCTGCGGTTCATACGCTATGATGACAGCCATGTGTACCGTTTCTATGTTGCGTTTGTTTTACTCTTGTGCGTTATGCTGAAATTTGCATGATATCAGCAAATGCTGGTTTACAAGTCAGCCTGCAGTATTAGACTTTGGTCTGCAAGTTCCCAATGCAAATTAAAGACCAACTCATTTGAATGATACATGAGCAGTAATAACTTAGGATTCGTTGCACAAAATCACCTAATTGCGAACATCTCTAAACAAGTACGAGTACACAAGTATTAGCTAGACAATCCTGAGCAACTTTAACTTATGGCTTACAAATCTGTAAGCGATTTAAGAGTCAAATATCGCAAGCTACCTGTGATAGCTGGGACGACCATCATGTGTTTGAGGCATGAGCAAAACATTGCATATATATCGAACCTGCGTCACTCATTATATTGGTGTACAATGTTAGGTGCAAACGTATTACCATAACACAGTAAAATTTCGCAAAGCAAACGTATCTATTCGATTCCCTTCCCAGAAACATAAGTTGACTACTGCTAGCTAGCGTTACCCGAGTTGCTAACTTCGCTAGCCAATGTTACTTAAATAAAGATAAATAAATCTGGTTTAAATATCGTATTAACTTACCGGGTCCCCGCTTTATCCCCCATCTCTGGTGTAGATTTGGTGAGTCAGTAAGTGAACGCAGTCAGTTGGTGATTAAAAAGAGAGAAAACAAGTAGCTAGGCAGACAGTTAGCCACCTAACTAGCTGACGATGTAGTAGCTGCCTTGTTGTGCCCGCTTCTTCCACACCTCCTGCCTCATCTCCGGAAAACATTCCGTGTGACCGAAGAGAGAAGTGTTAGGGTTTACTAGCGCCCAGATGTACATGTTGGCACACACTATTTAACACTCATTCGTAACAGGATTCATTACCCAAGTCAACAGAAAAGTCAATTTGCTAATATTAGATTTTTAGAGCAATCTTAATTTACACAGTACCACAGCTTAATTTACACAGTACCACAGCTAATACATATATATATATATATATATATATATTTATATAAATAATTGTTAAACACACATATACCTGCTCTGCGTACGTCTGCCTGTATTGCCAGCCCTCGTTATTACAAAACACTGGTTTAAAATGTTTCTCGAGGAGCAAGTGCGCTTTTACACTTTAAACAGGCTCACTTCTGATCCCAGTGACTCCTTCCCACTGTCAAGATAGATTTACAAGTAATATTGTGTGAATTAGGGTGGTGGCGGGTGTCACGGTACAGTGGACGTATTAATAAAAGTAATACATAATTTGCGAAGCGTTGGCTCTGCGGTTCTGTGCAGGGTTTGTTCGTGCCATTCAAAAACATTCGCTCTGGAGACACAGTGTGTAAAGGAAGTTGGCCCACAGTGAAGTCTTCAGTGTAGGATGGTCACAGACCTCCACACATATATAACTTTAATATACGTATTATTAAACTAAAAGTCACGGGACATACCGTGGGTAAATCAAAGGCTGCAGCCAGCAGATGGCACAAGTGTCAATGAAAATCTCTCTATGGCGAATGAGCGGAAACAAAACAATGTTTTTCTTCCCCCTCTGTTGAACACTTAATCAAAGAGTAACTATCTGAACGGTTAATAGGTTGTCGGTTGTCGGTTAATAGATCGAGGTGTGAGTGCCAGAAGTAGAGTAGTCATGGTTGTACAAGGTCTCATTTTAGATGAGTACATAATATACATCATCTAAAAGTATTATTCAGTCAATGATTTACAAGTTGAGTCATACTCAGTGGTCTCCAGGCTTTAGGATTTTAATCAAGAGCCCATTCAGACGCTCTTCTACTAACTGACATCCCTACACTCTGAGCCTAACTGAGGAAGAGAATAATCCACACCTGCCACAATTTATAAGATCACTCTGAGGTAAATCTATATGTAACCATAAGGAAAAAATTCATGTGAGATCTTTATGCTACAATAAAAATGAAAATTCGCCTCATGGAATGCTTCTTCTTGATAACAGAGGTCATCCAAATCAATATTTAAATGCTAAGACCACAATCTACTACTCTCAAACAATGTATGAAAAGAAGCACTCTGAGGATCCAGCGCGGTAAATTCTCAGCGTCTTTTATTTTTTCTCTGCCAGAGAGAAGCAAATCTTCCACAGGTAAGTCCCTATGATACAATAATGCTTGACCCATGTTCACTGTCACTCAGATGGGAAGTCCTCAGATAGACCAGTGAGTTCTGATTCTGATTCAGATGGGATGCTTTGATTGGCCTTTGCATATCCTGCCAAGGTCACTAGGCCACTGCAATTCGCTTGTTTCAACACTGTTTTTCTTTCTTTTTGCTGAGTTCAGATACGGATGGTATAGGAGTCAGAGTGTGTGACATAGCGGACCCAGCGTTGGGACAGTCCGGGCTGGGTCGGGGTGAGGCGAAGGAACCGGATCTGAAGTCCTGTGCAGGTGTATTTAGGTAACTCGAAGCTCATGCTAACTGGACCAACCTCCAGTAAGGAGGCAGAGCTAAGGCCAGGAACCTCAACCTATAAGTGCAGTGTGAAGAGCAGTGATAAACACACACTGATGAAAACAGACACAATGTATCACTTTGTATTAAATCCATTTAACACTAGGGCAAACTGAATTTAAAACAACTAGATCTAATTAAGACAGCCAGAATTTTTGACACTTAGATTTATTAAACACTAACACAGCCTGACCTTGTCAGCAGAGCTATTTAAGACTAGCATCTATTTGAATAAACAACTTTATTTAAATCACCGTTTCTGAAATATTACAAGCATTACCTTAAACAGTGCAGAAAGCTGTGCCCCTCCAGGAAATCGAGGTATTTCCCATAAAATGGCTTTGTTTTTGGGCTGCAGCTCTGCACTCTGGTCTGGACTGCTCAGCTCCTGAGACAGGCTGGATTTAGAGATATCAGGCATAAAAGAGGAGGGCGATGTAGTCCGAAAATTTAAACCCAGACACAGATTACAGACTCAGAAGCATATCTGACTCCAAACTCATTGTTGAGACGTGTGAATATGTTGAGAGAGGGAAAAGAAAGGATTGGAAAGAAAGATAACAATGGATGACATTTCTCACCTCAATGAGCCTTTAGGAACAGGCACTGTTATGGAGACGTTAAGAGCAGAACTACAAGATACAGGTAAAAAAAAAATATTATATAAGCATTACACAACATTTTCACATTATCAGGACAAAAAGAGAAAACAACAGTCGACAAGAACTAGAGAAATAAAGACGAATTGAGAACACTAATAAGGGAACATTGCTTTAAAAAGTAATTCTGTGACTGAGATGGCTTTTCACTACACTCAGACAGAGGACACTGGGTCTTTCATCTTATAAAACAGACTGCAAAGACTACAAGACAGAGAAAACAAATTACTATAAGAATCATTTTTTTTCGCTAACATTCAAACCTTTTGGGTGGCAGGTCACATCGTAGTTTAAGGTATATCAGTAACCTACAGGATAAGAAGGAAAAGCTCATTTAGAAATAAGCAAATGTTATTTAGAAATGTTATAGCTGTTTAGAAATAAACAAAGATCAAAATAAAGTTAATGTAGGAGTCATAGGATCTCTGTCAGTAAGCCATATACCTGTTCCCATAATCCCTTTCTAGTGTGGGAAACAGACGAAACGGTGGAGCACAAGGAAGATTGTCACAGAGCTGGTACTGCATTACCGTTTGCTGTGAATAACAAAAATATTTATGTTACTCCAAATTTCCTACAAGATTTATGTGTATGAAAACGCGTTTGTGATTTCCATAAGTACCTCTCCCTGACTGGGACAAACTTTCAAGATTCTAAAGGAATCAAACTCATCCAATTTGACAGCCTGGTGAAAACTGCATTCGTCTACATGTACTGCTGCCCCATAGCCTGAAAGAGTGAGAGAGAGAGAGAGAGAGAGAGAGATGGAAAGAAGTGGGAGGTGAAGAGCACAAAACGTGATACTGTTTGACCGAGGTGAAACAGCAACCTGTGAACCTGTGATGGTGCTAGAAGAGAGGTTTGTTTACTCACCTCTTAGCTGAGATTTCCCAATGCTGAACTCCTCATTCAATCCAATTCTCATCTCTGAAGGAAAACAGCAGCATGGAGAAAAATTGTATGAAAGCAATGGAGAAAAAAATAAGTGGAATGTAAGTTGAAAAAAAAAAAGCATTCCAGTGTTGGACAACGAAGAACTGTAAGGAAGAATAAAACTAACAGCAGGTCCAATATTTCAAGTTAATTTAAATTATTTCAGCTTTATTTGTACTCTACATCTAACTGCTTCATTTTCTGGTTGTTCTTGACACTTTGATACACTCACCTGAACAACTTGGTAGGTAACACTTCACTCTGATTTCACCCTCAATATCTGCCTTCATCAACATACCCTGCAACAGACAGAGAAAACGACAGTCAGTGAGAACGAGACAAATAAAGAGGTGGGAGTAAATAAAGATGGATTGAGAAATAAACATGAGAAAAAAGGGTAACTGAGAACACTCATAAATGGGAGCACTATTTTAAAAAGCAATTAAGTGACTGACTTGAACTTACATTGGAGCCAATGACCACTGAGAGTCTCTCTATCACGTCCACAAAAATCTCATTTTTCCCTCCCTACGCTCAGGCAAAAGACAGAAATGACACATATATCATGATACGATATAAATAACATTAATAAATACAGACTGACACATTCAACAACAACAACAACAACAAAAACGGTTCAGCTCAGCTTTGACCAACACAGGCTTTTTTTCAGCATTTCCATACACACAGTGATCAGATACATTTCATTAGATCAGATAAACGCTTTTTGAATCTTCTATGATGATTGTTCACGTCTAGTTCCAAGCCCAAATGATTCTGACTCAGACAGCTGAGCAGCACACACCTGCTCTCCACGACCGGACATTATGGGACGAGTGGCTGCAGCACTGGGAGCCACTTTGCTCTGCTGGGTTTCAGCTCCAAACTTAGAGAGACAGAGATGGACAGAAGAAAACAAACTACATTTCCCATGATTCCACACAAAAAAGGCAAAATGCTTCTTCCCAAACTAAAATTTAAATTGCTGATGGCAGCAATGGAGATTTGATTTTGGATCGTCATCAGAGGTGCAAAACATCTAAGACAACAAAAAGAGAATAGTACTGAAAGAAAAAATCTTACCAAGCCAACATTACTAAGGTCAAACAGACTAAAGGGTTTGGAACTGACTGCTTCGGTCTGAATGAAGTTTTTGAGGATATCAGTGGAGGTTGTCTGGATGTAGCCATAATCCTGAAGAAACATATGAGATCAGGGGATGGACAGGACCCCTTAATGGATCAATACAAAAGAATAAAGTGGTTGCAAGCGGTTGTATTTTACGGTTGTGCTGCAGTAAAAAGAAAAAAAAAAAATACTAACCACCATCTCATCCAAAAGCTCATAAATGAGTGCAAAATTCATTCGGACTGATTTCTCAGACAGACTGCCACAATAATCCTTTGTGAGTGCAGCTAATCTGTGACACAGGTAGAGTGGTTTTAGTATATAAAATGACATAATACACACAGAAATAAAGAAAACAAGAACATCTGTATTTGTGCAATACAAGGTGCAGATATCAAATTTCATGTTACGATGCAATGGCCTATAAAGGAACCAGATACTGGCTATATAACACACAACATGTCTGCACAAATCATGCACAGTCATCAAACTGTGCAGGCAATGCATGCCAACCTGTTGAGAAATTCAATGATAGTGAAGGGGGAAGGATTCACTTTTGTAGATGCAACCCAGTAAAGTCCACCTTGCTTGACATGAATGAAATGCAGGTCTTTGTGAGTCTAGAAAAAGAGTTGAAGCAGTATGAGAAAACAGACACACAATTAGTTTTCTAGGGGATTAAAGTATTTTTTCGGCAGACAATAACTCATGGGAGAGAGACAATGCTATAGAAATTTCATTTCCACTCCAGCATTATTAGTTTTACAAGTACATATTGTGATGAAACAACGACAACCATGTCTCGGTCACTGACATAATTAATACGCGGAAAGTTACCATGACAACCGGTGGCTGGTCACCACTCAAGGCTGTGACCATTTCGTAGAACACGCTGATGGAATCTTTCCCAGCCTCGCCACGGACTGATACGGAAAGTTAAGCAACATACAGGGGCTGAAAACACATTCATATTCTTCTGCTATTTCCTCAGATATGCTTACTCCCTGCCCATTAGACTTAACACTTCAGACTGAAACAACAATTTGCCATTGGTCCGTGTGGCAGAAATACTAGTTAGCAACCTAGCTTAACTTCTTAAGGAGCCAATATGCAAATAGCCAAAGAAGCCTTAGGTAGGATACAGTCTTTGTAGATGAGATAATCGCCTTTGGAAGACAAGATGAACACCTGCGAAATCATTCTTCTGAATCACAACAAAATAGCCGGTTGTGGACAGGGGCGCTGTCACTGTCAGGGACTGGCAGCAGCAGCTCACAACATTCCTTACTAAGTGGAGGCAAAAACTGTCTATAAAGCCAGTGCCTACCTCTTTACCAATAGTGTAAACAAGATACGAAATCACCGCTTAATTTTTCGCAAGATGAAGTTGTCAAAAACCAGCTAAAGTCCCATCTTGATAGCTCATTTATTCAGTTTACAAAAAACAAGTGACGTTTTGTAGTATCATTTCCTCTTTGTTGGTAGGTCGCGGTGACACATATATGGGTAGCGCCACCTTTTGGATGGGTGGTAGTGCTGGGGCTTTTAATAACTATGATCATTGCTGATGCATTAATGTGATGATTTCAAACAAACCTTCGATCAGTACAGGACCTTCAAGGAGACTAACGAGCTATTTTAAGTAAAAGATGACACGTTGCTCAAAAACAAGATTACAAAGTTCGATCATCTCACGTCAGCTGATGACTCCACTGAACGATAAACTGATGGTGAGAATATGATAAATAATATTACATAATAATACATACATTATAATATTACATTGCTAAATCTACGTTAGGAGCAGCACAATGACAAAAATGAAAAAACTGTTGAGAAGTTTAAAGGTTTGCTGATCTAACAGCAAGAGGTTGGCATTCAAATGTCGTTCCTTTCACGTATGATTCATAATCGTAAAGGCCTCAGTAAACACAAGACAAATACCCTCAGAATAAAAGGGATATTACACAAGCACTCTGCAGTTACTGAGGATCTCACACTTTCACAAACTCTTTCTTAACAGGGTATTAACATGCAGGTAATATCTAATCGTGGTGTACTGAGACTTAATTATGCCACGGGCATCAGCCATTACTTAAAGGAACTAATAAATCTCTGACATATCAGTGTTCGTAAAGCAAGTCGTATGTATAGACATGAAATTATTTACGTATAACGCTTTGTCTTCACCCACACCATAATAATTCTAATCAAAGAAATTAGTTTACGGCTTCCGGCCGGGCTTTACTTTCTACTTGAACATGTCAATTTACTTTCTACTTGAACATGAACAGCCGATAGTTTAGAACAGATGTTTAGGTCCTTGACGGTGAGAGATGAACATTTTTAAACCGTTAAGTGGCCTGTGCAAATGATTTAAAAACATTCTGCGTCGTAGAAAAGAACACAACTTGCCGTGTTCTGACAATGGTCAGCTGGACAGAGTAATGACCTTGTCACCACACATAAGCGGCTCCTACCACCAAGGGGGCCACTGCACAGTTGCACGCAAATCTAAGCACACGAGCTACGTTATCGCGGATGCACTTGTAAATCGGGAGGTGAAAGAAAGCGCTGATTGACACATATCGAGAGGCTGAACCTTGATGCCACATAGTAATGGATGACTGAAAGTCTTCAAATGCACTAAACGTGACTCTACGGTCTGTAATTCTGGGCACAGAAAAGCTCCACGAAACGTTCTTCAGTTTGAATGAAGACCAGTAGTTAGACATAGTATGATTTTGTTATTTTCGTGTACTGCTGTTATTAGTTGTAACTGTAGCAATGGTCATTTTAACTGTAAACATCAATAAATGGGAGCAGGGAATAACAGTGAAATATGACGGCTTTTAAAATCTACAGGCAACTGCAATAAATTAAAGAAACACAAACATTAAATGTCTCCATAAATCTATGAGTTTCAGTGAGCCTTGACATAGAGTCTAAGAATGACTAGAGCTCTTTTCGGTTGATACTGTTTCATTCTTGTCTAAGGCTGTCTAAGCCTCTGCTTCAAAATAACTTTTTTGTTTTTGTTTTGTTTTTGGCATGGGCTATGCATACACATGTCCACTTGCTGAGAACTGGTTGAAGGATGCCTCAGGTAATAGTATTCCCCACTGTGAATTTCACAGTGGACTATCCATGATGTAGATGCCTGCTCAGATCATATAGGGAGATATTTGCTGTTCCCTGACTCAGACTTGTCCACCTGTATGACATTATGGTCGAGGAGCATGTGCTTTCAACCACAG
Source organism: Chanos chanos (assembly GCF_902362185.1). Taxonomy (NCBI): domain Eukaryota; kingdom Metazoa; phylum Chordata; class Actinopteri; order Gonorynchiformes; family Chanidae; genus Chanos; species Chanos chanos. The sequence goes on from NC_044509.1 coordinate 7,714,872, forward strand.
CTGACCTTAAATAGTGATGTCTTTTCCTCAGACCTCTATGCCGCTATCACTGTTTCTTGTGAAACATTGGCATTGGTAAACTGGCCACCTGACCGCTGCCAGCCATGTCCCTATGATAACCCTTCATTTAAACACACAAGACAAACAAGAGATCTCTTCCTCTGGCCATGTTTGCCAAAGTAAAAGGGAACTGAGCCTGCAAAACATTTGTACTAGGCCCTGGACATGACAGAACATTTATTTCTCAATTCAGAGACCACGTCTGTGTGAAAGCACCAACTGTATATATCTCTCATTCACTCTTTATTTTGACAGTTACATGTAACTGTAACATCAAAATGCTAAGAAGTAATCTCATTATTGGTCATATATATATATATGGTTTATGGTTTCCCCCTCCAAAAGCACTTCACTTACAAGGGTTTAAACTGTTTCATTCTGCGGAGAGACTCACAGGAAGGAAATTCTTTCGTAACCTGATGGAATCTGGGAATGGTAGTGGGGTAAAGCTACCAGAACACTTAAAGTGAAATATAATGTATAGCATTATCATTACTCTGTATTCTGTGGTTGTTATTGTCAAACCCCTGTTTTAGTGCATATCTTAGATTCTTGCCCTGGCCCAATCACACCTGTTTCAGAGCCTCCTCATCACTTTTCTCCGCCCCCCAGGGCTGTTTTTCACTAGGCCCCTCTTCTCTTGGCTCTGTGCTCAAACCCAGAGGCTTTTAATACCCCACACACCTCTTAATCTATCAACCCCAAGATTCACCATGAAGTTCCTGATATTATTTTTAAAAACGTGATTTGTTCATTGAGAAAGGTTCACAACATTCAGTGTGAAAGTAATGTAAAGTTTGACATTTTTTTCCTGACTCCTGTTGAAAGATGTTTTTCCCCTGAGCTCAAAGTTATATGTTTAAACCAAAACTCCAGCTGTTTCTCCTGAAAGAGGGTTTTAATTTTGCTGCTCAGATGTGCGCGTTTCTTCAACACGGGGGTTATCATTACCTCCTGGACACACATCTGAGCAAGTCTGAAAACCAGACAGCAGAGAGGGCTAAATTTGTGTCACGCAGAACATGAAATATCAAAGCGAGTCAACAAGGGTACTGCGATCATAATTATGTTTTTTATATTGCCATTACATTGTGATAGAACCTTGATAAAAAAAACACACATACACACACATTTAAATCTTTCAAGCTCAAATCGTGCAATGGAGGGATCTATAGTAGCACACTGCTTTCCCAAGGTGTTTGTCCCTTACCATTTTACAAGCAGTTAATTACCGTTCGAAGGTGTTTCTTCCTCCTGCGCACACAGAAATACACCGCATATGTGTTGTTTTAATAAGTCAGTTTAAGAACCCTTTTAGTTTACCGCACGACGAATCAGGCGCAATAATGTTCGATGGTGGGAGGGTGCTCTTTGAACTTTCTAGCCAATAGCAATAACCAGCGTAATTACTGGTACAGACCGCAGTATTTATCAAGAATGTTCATTAAAGCTCTAACCAGAGAAGAGAGGTTGGAGAGACACAAAGGTAAGTCTGTCCAGTTGCTTCAATTAAGGCACATGTAGATGAAATAATTTTTGTATATGTGTTATTCTGTGTTGTGGGATACAGATCATTAAATGATAGTCGGTTATGATACTTTCGGTTCACTTGAACAATTTTGTCAGCTTGTTTTTCTGCCCTCCCCAGTGTGTTGAAGTGTTCCCTCTAACTGGTCTTGTGAAGCATTGTGCAGTATGTAGATGTTCATAGTACTGACTGACTTAGCTGTGTACCATCATCACTCAGATTCTAGTCTTACAGTCAAGACATTTTGTGCAAACTTTTTTTGCGGCTCAGTCCTGGGAAAAAGTGTCTCGGAGGGTGCCACCAGATAAAGACAGACACCGGTGGCTGAGTTTGACCACGGTATCTGTATTTGTCGTTTGAGTACTTAATATAGCTTCCTGGGTGTTGTTTTAGTGAAGAATCGAAGTAATACGCGAAAATAGTTGGTGCAATTGGAAGGAATGTTCTTGTCATGACATCATCACATAAAATAAATGAACATTTTTGTATGTAACAACTTCAAACGAAAAAACAATATCTGACTAGGTGCAAAGGGCGCATAAATTGTGAAATGTGAAATGATCACAGACACACACACACACACAACACAAGTCCGTGTAAAGCGAAAACACTGCCGTAAGAAAGGTTCTTCATTAAAGATTGAATCAATGTAAATGTTCAGTATCGCCTGCATAACATGTCGCATATCTGAAACTGTTCTTTGTGTGGCATCAACATTTTCCTCGCTGTTTGCAGGCGTTAAAGATGATCTCCCGGGTGTTACTAATGGGGACACTTCATTGTTTGCTAATGCTGCCAGGTAAACTCTAGGTTTACTTCTCTTTTAATTAACTGATTTCACTGGGAAACGAGTTCAAATTTTAAGTTGGTGTTTCTTTTTTCCTGACAATATTACAGCTTTGCTGGAATGCACATCTCTCACAAAGATCAGGGGAAGTAAAGGTAACCATTCAGCACTGTTCCTACAGTTTGATAAAAATACATTTTTACCACATTTTGTGTATGTGACATGTTCGTCTCATGCTTTGTAATTAATCAATCTGTGCCAGATAAATTGAATGGAATGCTTAGATATGCATCTTACTGGACTTACACATGATATAAAACCATACACATTTTTTAAACTTAAGCTTTGTATTCAGCAGTGTCTGTGGATGGTGTCAGCATTGACTCCAGCAAGGCCAATGACTTCTTAGCTCATTCACGTCCCAAACGTCAAACTGGTCCAAAGTGGTATCACAAGAACCCAGACTTTCAGTCATATTACCGCTTTTACAACAGCATTGGACATATTGAAGGGGTGAGGGCAAAAGATATGGGGACTTGTTTCATGAAACTGCTTTCTTTCTTTTGAGTGAGTGTGTGTGTGTGTGTGTGTGTGTGTGTGAGTGTGTGTGTGCGGGCGCATTGCACTACATGTTGATTTAGTTGCTTCATTTTCTTCATGAGATATTAAGTTGACATATTGCCAACACTCTCATTTTGTCACTACAATGAACACAAAAACTCACGTCTTTTCCCTTTAATTCTTTCAGCTCTATGAAATTGATAAGATCAGAATGCTGTACCAGCAAATGCGCCATCTTGAGCAAGAGTACGGTCCGGATGCTTCCAGTTTCCAGAGCCGTCTTGGCCTTCCAGCTGCCACGACGACTTCTCCAACAACACCTAAACCCACAACCCCACCTCCTCCCCCACCCACCACTCCAACTCCACTCGCACGCGCTCTTTCCCAGGGTGATGTGATGTATCTCTGCAATCCTAAAGACCCATTGTGTAAGCCACACATTGTCTATCTGCCAACAGGCGGCATCCCTATAGTCTGTGATCCACGTTATCATTCAGACTGTAAACTTCCAACTCTTCCTGAAGCCCCTGCTGAGCCTGAAGCACCTTCTCCTTCTGCCTCCAAGGAGTCCCCTCCATCTAATCCTATAACCTTTAAAGGGATGGAATATGATTGCGATCCATATTGGGATCCAGACTGTTTGATTGACCACCCGCCTAGACCTATGAAAGAAAGTGTTAAGCCTCCATCACTCCCAACGACCCTCCCCGTCAGTGAGAAAAAGGTGGAGGAAGAGAAGCCGTCAGAGAAGCCAAAGGTGGAGGAAGTCGCGACAGAAACCCCAGCCTTAGAGAATAAGGAAACAGAGGTGGATCCAGATCCTTATGATCCTTATGATTTCAATCGAGATCTCTTTGATCCATATCGCTATTCTTACCCAGCCCCAGAGCCTCAGTAGTCAGCTGGTTTTAAAATGACCTGTTATCTGAATAAGAACAGTTTAACAATAAAGACAGAATAAACAGAAGAATACTTATATGCCAAAGCTATGTATAAGTAACTGTAAGAAATACGATTATATTTGTTCAGTTTTGCGAATTGGGAAAATACAATGTAAATTAAACCTAAAGACCTTACTAGAAAAAGCGCTGGAAAAGCGCCGGTTTTCTGCTCAGTTTTGCTGAAATAAATATACATTTCAACACTGGGTCTATTTATTTCGAACCATGTTACACGGCGATGTATAACGTTGATTTCTGTATGCATGTTTTCTCAAAACGTGTGAACTACGATAGAAGTTGTGCCAGGACATTTTTGTTGCGGCGAACACCTAAAACAAATCTTTGGTCAAATACTTTGATAACATATACACGGGGTAGTGGAAGGTTTTAAATAGAAATGCGTGATGATTAAAAAATCAAACACGTTCTATTAACTTCTTTCTACACAGAAAACTCACGCAATCATGTGCATTTATACTGTATTCTCACCTTTTGAGCGCACGGTAGCGTGGCCGAGCGGTCTAAGGCGCTGGATTTAGGCTCCAGTCTCTCTGGAGGCGTGGGTTCGAATCCCACCGCTGCCAACATGGTACTTTTGACGATATGCACTGTATGTACGTATTTAGGTTTCAGGAAGGAATAATATACAGTCATAATATACAAACTGATTTGAAAATACGACAATGCCTGTACGAATCAATAAGTTATTTGAAAGATCGACAACCAAATGCGAACACAAAATGGCAAGATTTGTGGAACGAGTTCCCAGAAGAACAAATTCATCTACACTACAATACATTACTGAAAAATTCAGTACTGATGTAATATACATATTTATATAATGCTGATGGATCCATGAGTGCAAATTGCCAATCTTTTATGTTTTATTTATGACAGGAGATATGCTGCCGTATGGAAAGGTATTTGCCATGTATATTGTCTGACAAATAGACATTATAAGTATACATTTCACAGATTTCAATAAATGCAAAAATTAAATATCAGTCCTAATCAGACAATTCCATTTTTGGCTACGCTTCCTTCGTGCGTTGAAAGTCCATTTGCCTCTCTTTCTACTGTGGCTGTGGAACGCTTTCTTTTTTTAAAAATCTGAAACAGGGTGTAAAGCCTTTGACCATTTCAGTTTGAAATAAATTAGCATTACCTACCATACGTTATCACAGTTTACTGCGTCTACTATGCATGATGATGATATCCCAAAAGGCACCGCTGGGATTCGAACCCAGGATCTCCTGTTTACTAGACAGGCGCTTTAACCAACTAAGCCACGGCGCCGGATGGCACATTTGCAGAATCGTCTTTTTTTCAGGTTTCACTACAAATGTACATCTATCACGGTTAATAGAATAGAGCAGATAGAATATCTTTATTGCCCTTGCAGAAGTACAGTTGTAACTGCGCCAGTACAACGAGATTGAGCATGCAACTTCCGCGCTCGATGCTATAAAAAAAAAGATAAATAAGGTAAAAACAGAGCAATAACTAAGATAAAATAGTAATAAAGTAGTAAGTAAAAGAGTAACAAACAATATGAAGAGTGCAGTAGTACATAAACAGTGCAAAAGCCCAGATGTGCAAAGCGGGAACAAATGTGCAATGCAGCAACAAGATGTGCAATGCAGCAGTTGTATTCTTTTGACTCATATACGCTCATACTGAGACTCCTTAAATCCCTCTGGTCACAAAGAGTTACCTGACTGCTTAAATTTCACATTTCTTATGGAAATCTGTGTGATATCTGCGAGATGTCTGTTGTTAAGATATGTTGAGCTTGAGATATCCGAGAGTTGAGCTATATGGATTGCTTTGAGTCTACTGACTGGAGTGTGCTCCAGGAACCACACGGTGAGGACACTGAGGGACATACGCGCTGACTACCTAAACTTCTGTATGGTCATTGTTGTTCCCATCAAAACTGTGCATTGCTTTCCAAATAAGAAGCATTGGATTACCAGTAACGTCAAGGACCTCCTCAACAAGAAAAAGAAGGCTGGGCAGAGCTGAAGCGCATTTAGGGGGAGCTCAAGGTCCGGCTGAGAGAGGCAAAGGAGTCATACAGAAGGAAGATGGAGCAGAGGTTGCAAGAAAACAGCATGAGGGAGGTCTGGGACGGGCTGCAAAATGAAGAGCAGTAGCGCAGCAGACAGGGATGAAGTGAGAGCAAATCAGTTAAGCCAGTTCTACAATAAGTTTGATAGCCCTGCTCCTGCTGCTACAGCCTGCCCAGTAATCACCCCGACACCTCTTCCCCCAGCTGCTAATCCCTGTCCAGTTCTCACCCCCTCATCTCCCCCATCAGCTACAGATGTACCCCTCTCCCCCAGGCTGCCATCATGGACAATGTGACCCGATCCCCTCCACCATCACCGCAGATCCAGTTAGAGGAGAGCTGAAGAGGCTCCGCCCCAGCAAGGCAGCTGGCCCGCACAGGGTGTGCCCAAGAATTCTTGAGGCCTGTGCTGTCAAACTCAGGGAATCCCTTCAACATGTTTTCAGCCTGAGCCTACAACTGGGGAGGGTCTCTGTACTGTGGAAAACATCCTGTCTCATCCCAGTTCCCAAGAAGGCACACCCCAGTGCACTGAATGACTTCAGGCCAGTTGCCTTAATGACACATATTATGAAGACCTTGGAACGGGTGCTGCTCCATCTCCTCAGACGTCAGGTCCACCGTGCACTCGACCCACTGCAATTTGCTTACCAGGAGGAGGTGGGTGTGGAAGATGCCATCCTCTATCTGCTACACATGGCTTACTGTCACCTGGACGATGGGAGCGGTGCAGTGAGGATCACATTCTTTGATTTCTCCATCCCCTCCTACTGTGGGTCGATGTGGAGGTTGTCAGAACCTACAAGTACCTGGGGCTGCAGCTGGATGATACACTGGACTGGTCAGCAAACACTGATACTCTTTACAGGAAGGGGCAGTGCTGGCTCTGTTTCCTGAGGAGGCTGGAGTCCTTCAACATCTGTAGGAAACTCCTGCTGATGTTTCACCAGTTGGCAGTGTTCTCCTCTATGCTGTGGTGTGCTGGGGAGGCAGCATTAAGGAGAGGAATGCTCTGTGGCTGGCCAGGCTGGTGAGGAGAGCTGGCTCTGTGGTTGGCACGGAGCTGGATTCCCTTATGCTAGTGGCAGAGAGGAGGACCCTGAATAAACTGTTGTCCATTGTGGACAATGCCCGCCACCCTCTGCACAACACAATCACTAGGCAGAGGAGTATGTTTAGTGGCAGACTGCTGTCTCAGTCCTGCTCAACAGACAGACTGAAGAAGTCCATTGTCCCACAGGCTATGCGGCTATTCAACTCCTCCCAGATGGCAGGGTGCAATCGACTATTACACATGATGCTGTCTCTCCATTGCTACCCATGCTCACCTGCATTCTGTCATTAGCTGCTGGACTGTTGGTTATTGGCTATGTTAGCCTTATGTGCAATTTTGTATTGTATTTGTTTATATATGATGTCCAATTTGGTTTTTTATATATAATTTACAGTAATTCTTATTCTTATTATATTATATTATATTATATTATTATTCTTGCCCTCTTAATCACCTTGCATTTGCACTACCTCCACTGGCACATAATCTATCATAGTGACAGCTCTCTGTAGTGGTTCTGGTGGCTAGACTATCACTTCACTGCTGTGTTTTTGTTATTTTTGTGTGTATTGGTGCTCTGTATGTGTTGTATAAGCCACAGGATGCCTACATTTCCCCCAGGATTGATAAAGTATCTATCTATCTATCTATCTACAAAAGTTGTCCATCCACAGTGTAAATTTTAGGACATATTTGAAGTCATACCATTACCGACCCATACTCACCCAACATCTCAAATGATGCTGTCTCACTTCCTCTGTGTGTTTCTCCCATCCACGTCCTTCATTATGCAATTTGAATTAGTGTGATCAAACAACTACCTAACCCTGCAATGGACTGGCAACCTGTCCAGGGTTTTTCCCTGACTTTTGCCCAATGAGCGTTGAGATACGCTCCAGCACCCGCCGCGAACCTAATTAGGATAAGCGGCTTAGAAAATGAATAAATTAATGAATACTACTATTTAATGAGACAACGTGAAAAAACTAAACATTTTACGACGAGGATGGGATTCGAACCCACGCGTGCAGAGCACAATGGATTAGCAGTCCATCGCCTTAACCACTCGGCCACCTCGTCAGTGCTGCCACGCTGACGCTACGTAAGTTACGTATTTATAGCACCTGTTTTTCTGGTTGCGCAATTTGTAATATAACCTTTCACTGGCCGCTGCGACGTTTCAGCGTGAGAGACTTGCCAGCCAAGTAAGGAGCTTGGTGGAAGATGTTACTCCCTGACATGAGACCTCTTGGCCCTTACACTCATCCCAAATGATGATATTTAATACGAAAACATATTATTTTATGATTACTTCCATACCCTCTCGTTTTAATAACCCATTCTCTAGAACTGACAGGACTGACTGCACGTTTTACATTTATACCAGACGTTTTGCCTTCACGCCTGCACATGGGAAAATTGTGGAAATGGAAATAGAACAGTGCAAGTGTGCCTTCATTTTATGACAACGAATTATTATTTTGTTCATATGCAAAGGGTTCATGAGGGGTCTGTGTTGTATATATTATCATGAGCACCACTGGTGGCTTGGGTTATCATCCAACTCCGAGACGTCTTCCCCCAACTTCATTTCAAACATTATAACAGACTCACCTTGCCAGTCTATAGTGTTCTCATTTTTACTAGTACTTCTACATCGGGGGTCTCCCCTATCTAGGAAAGGGGAAGGGCGGGGTATATTAACGTGCCATTGCGCGATTGCCCAAATGTGGAGGGAAGTTCCGGTTTGAGTGTGAAGCTTAAGGTCGTCTATCCATGTTCTCCACTTCGGAACTAAAACGCAGGAATGAATTGCATAACTGCAAGTCATTTACCATCACATGCTTGTGAATACATACAGGACATAAAGCTTACTACTTTCGAATCACATCACGATGGCAGAAATCATGATATACAAGACAACAGTTTTAAGCATACATATAGGCATATTTTAAATAACATCGAGTACCAATATACAGCCAATCAGGTAGCGTGGCCGAGCGGTCTAAGGCGCTGGATTAAGGCTCCAGTCTCTTCGGGGGCGTGGGTTCGAATCCCACCGCTGCCAAAACATTTTCCACTGAAATGTTAATATAAAGTATTATTGGCTCTAACAATATGTTGTACCCTATATCTGTGAGCCAATATACCTTGTTCACTAATGGATGTAAATGGAAAAGCCAGAACTATAAAACAACTGTGGAGCCTCAACTGGAGAACCTGTTAATGTTCTGGATGCATTAAACTGATTTCACTAAACCTTGAGATTCACTGATCATCATCCGACAACAGTAACAAGAGGTGGATGTTACGGGAACAATTTGTCTACCCGGATGCATTACTCTAAATGCTATAACCTTTTATTTATGCGGTACTCATTTTGCCTCACAAACAAATAAATATAATGCGCAGCTGCCCTTCATTACTACGTGAATGTGTACTGGGCATCATTCCACCCCTTCATAGACCGCCATTTTGTTTATGTTTTGTAAACCCCCATTGTAAAAAAAAAAAAAAAAGTATTATTCGAATAAGGCAAGAGGGACAATATTTTGTACGACTTACACCCACCCGGTCGCATTTATTTCCCGAGAGCTCCGCGTTTATAACATCACTGAAAACTGTCAAATCAATGAACACACCGTCTCCCATCTCTCGTAGTCACCTCTCCAACCTCCAGCTTCCCGGATGACGAATGACGTCAACGAGCCATCTTTGTTCCCCTAATCCAAGCATCTATTTTTTATGTGTACATAGTGACACAGAGGAGACTAGCGGTTGCTTGTTCATTGTAATAAAGAAATAACAGCGAGGCGCGGCACACTAGCAGCGTTCGACGCAGACTAGCGCAAGAAAACTAGCTGGGAATAACACGCGCTGGAGTGTGAGCACAATCATCACTGAAATAACAGGGGAAGAGAATCTGTCGCGGACAGAGAAAACCGCCTAAGGCTGCCCATCCAACAATTTATACATACAGTTGGAATTGTTGATAGCCTACTCTTAATCTACGCCAACAATGTGAGTACATTGAGATTTTGATTCCGTAAATTGTCAATTATTGCATGACATTCTAGAATTTACTCTTGTACCCAAATGTGTTAAAGAGAATGAATGAGGTGTCAGTCCAAACCAGAGAAAATGAAACGCGTATCAGACGTTTGAATAATAAAGAAAAAATTCTAAAGCAGTGTGGTTTCATAAATAGCCTAGATCACATCGAAATACAGCTATTCAGTCATTGTTTTTTCAAAAGGTATTTATCTGAACTACCGAACAGCTTATTACTATAAATAGGTTATTGATGGCTTGACATTTCCACACTTATACTGGCCTCTGTCTATAGCACCCAGTCAGTATAATTATATTACGGTAGTACAACATCTTCAGCAGAAAAAAGAAAACAAGTTCCATGAAATGTTTTATCGTTATGAAATGTTCGGTTCTGAAATGGACGACCGCAAAAACACGCCTATACACCGGATTGGACTGGTTTGGTTGGAACAGGAATACGGAATCACCAAGAAATCTATCAGTTGTCGAATTATTGTAGTGATTTAAAATAATATGGTGAGCATATTATTGTTATTTTAATTCGATAGACAAAATGTCGGTCAGAAAGAAGATATTATAGCCAGGCTTACAGCCTCACGATTGCATAACAAATGTCATTCATAATATTACACATATACCCCGACTGTGTGGATGAAGGTATATAAATGTCTGAAACGTTTAGTGGATGGCTTATTTGACTAATCTGCCGACAGTAGTCCTCAGACATGATATTGTACACAAATTGTGGGGGTTGGGATGCTGACGGTCATGTTTATCGGGCTTGTGAAGCGCAATCGAGGACAATCATGTGTATTTCTTAACAGACTTGGGTTTACTTTAATTTGTTCCGTCGTTATATTTCGTTCAACGAGGCCAAACCTTTGTACCAGTCCGAAAGTGTCAACCGAATGGCAGCCACAATAGACGCAGGTGTTCCTCTGCAAGAAAAGATGGCCGTGGCAGCCTTTTCTCCGCTGCTCTCCCTGGGCGCGTTTATAAATTGGCTGAAACGGTCGTTGAGCCAATTATTACACTGCTCTGCCATAGTGCTAAAGCATCTCATTGAATCAAATTCGAAAAGAAAAGCAAGGACAAAGCCTACTTAGTGAAATATGTCTTCTATCTTTGATTTAAACACCACGTCCTCTCATGTGTCGGTGTACGCAAACATAATGTCGTAGACCTCATTTTTTTCTCCTGCAGATAAATTATGTACACAGCATCGTAGTTTACGAAACCTTTTGGACAAATTCACATGATATAGAGTTGTTGCGCACGCACACACAAGTAGTCTTATATTTAAAAAAGGCCTTTCATGTGGTTATAGGGAGGCTGTCCCGTTACTTATTAGTGCGTGTTGATAGGCCGACTGAATTGAATGACGAGCGATGAGCAATGAAAGAGCAATGACACAGACTGCCTCCTTAATATAACGCAGTTACAATTTTAATAACGTTTGGTGGCATTAAAATGGCCGAATGACCGTTTTAAAGGCTTTAGCACTTTTTGATGCTTTAGCTAAAGTGCCACTGTACGATCTTGAATGTGTGAATACGCTCTTAACTTATTCCCACGGATAGTCACTTGAATTGCTAGATGTTCGCAATCGGCCATTGTAGGGGTTCGTATGCTTGTCGAATTATTTGGTTTGTTAAAGCCTGGTATCTCTTGATTACAAGTAAGGCAGATGCGCAACACGTTAATTGCATCGGTTTACGTATTATTTTTCTTGAGAGAAATGATATTGATAAAGGCCTCGCCCATCCCAATAAGGTCGCCTGATAATTCAGTCGTGACACGGAGAGAGCCTAAGCGAGCTCTGTGCGTAGTGGTCTCCTCAGTCAGGATGTCAGATAATATTGGCTGATTGTTGAAATTACAGACACCGTTTTTCTGGACCTTCTCGTTTACAAATGTCAGTTTTTATCATAAAGAATACATGAACGGCGTAGAGATTTTTTAGAGCCACAAACGAAGGGTTGTACATGATGTGATAATGTGAATTCGCAGGATTTTCTTTTAAACATTATGCTGATATACAAAAAATGATGGTAACAATGAGGCCGAGTGAACAAGATTTAATGTCTAAATTGGTTATTTAGAACAACAGGCTGACAAGCTGGATGAGCAAGTAAACAACACATTGAAAAGCTATGAAAGCATGATCGTAGGCCATACAAACCTTAAAATATCCATTTTGTTTCTGCAGTGAGGCATCTAGTCATCGGTGTGTGTACTTATTGTTTGGAGGGGAAATCTTTCTTGCAGATGAAAATATCAGGTTAAATTGGGGTAGCCTAAACGTGGGATTAAATGAAGGATGCATTCAAAGGTGACCTTTATACAGATTTTGTCTCCTTGTGGCTAAAATTTTTCCTGGCTTTTTTATCTTCCTCTTTTCATTGTAGCAAGTCCCCATTCACAAATTTAAACGAATAAATACAAATAGAAATAAACTGTTTGACTTTTACTTCAAAAGGAGAAATATTCCTTACTCCCCTAATGGACTAATATGTAAACCATAATTATTTCACCTCACATAAATTAGAATATATTAATATTCAGCACTGTGTTTTATTTAGGTCACCTTAAATAAGTACTTAGTACTTCTTAAAGCTTAACATTCAACCACCCTGTGGCTAGTTGTTTTACTAGTCATTGAGAATCTTAAGGGAGTAATAACCTTCTCCAAGGTTCCAGATTTGTGCAGGATGTGTGTAAGTACATAGGCTTGTGGTACTGGATAATGGACTTGAATCAAGGATGTTCATTCAGGTATTTGGGACAGGCCATTTGTTGTCAAAAATGACACGGTTGAATTCGAAAATGTTGGTTTGTTGTCTAAGACTGATATTCAAACAACCAATCATTAGTTACTCTTGCTCTTCAAGAAGGCTGAAATGAATGCTTTATTGTCCTTCCATACATGTCCGTACCTAATGGATACCTCATGGGCTCTTTACAATGTTGTTACAAGGTCACAAAGATCAAGGAGAGGAATTTGTTATTGAGCTTTTTAAACATCGTGTGGCTTGGTTCTCAATGCACCAGCAGTTCCAGATGCACAGGGTCCCCAGGCAGATCATATGTCATGCTTATAGCAGCTTTCTAAGGGTACCTTGACTGTCTGACTTAACAATTTCAAAAGCACTGATTGGTTTAGAGAGCCTTGTTGTCTTTTGATGTCTTGATCTCTTTCTCTATTTGTATCTATTTTTCTCTACTTTCTATATTGCTGTACAACAGATTCCATTAGGGTTTTTTGGTGTTGGGTAACTCTGTAAACGTCTTCATGGTGGAGACAATGACGACGATGATGACGATGATGATGATGATGATGATGATGCTCTTTTTTTGTCATTCACATATGAGCACCAATGATGATTTTTTTTTTCATTTGCTGAATAATTTCATAACCCTTCCGATTGCTGGATAGCCAGGAAGTGCTGTGCTGAAGCCATGATTGAAGCCATCCCAATTCTGATCACATTGTGTCCATGCACAGGTCTGCCCCAGCCCCTGCCGGTGCCCCCGCTGGTCCCGAAGGAGGGAACCAGCCCCCTCCCAACCTCACCAGCAACCGTCGCTTACAGCAGACTCAAGCTCAAGTGGATGAGGTGAGTGACTTCTTCCTAAGCAAACAAATGTGTAAGCGATGATCTGTCACATTAAACGAAACAGGGAGAAAAAGGTAACTAAAACACAACGCTTCGGAGCAAACAACCCGTCATCTGTGATCATCAGGGAGGGAAAGTGGATTAGGTCGTGACATTCAAACGCACAACTGCATCTGTCTCGTTCTTTCACTCTCTGAAATGACATCCCGCTCATCTCTAGGTGGTGGACATCATGCGTGTAAATGTAGACAAGGTTCTGGAGAGGGACCAGAAGCTTTCAGAATTGGACGACAGGGCTGATGCCCTCCAGGCTGGGGCTTCACAGTTTGAGACCAGCGCCGCCAAGCTGAAGAATAAGTACTGGTGGAAGAATGCCAAGGTAAGCAACATTCAGTGCGACTGAAGTATCGCTGTGCGTAGCAGTCGTGTAGCGCAACATTTTGTGAATGAAGCCCTTCTTAAAAGTTAAACAGGACAATCATAATCTTTTTGCTTGTTGGCGTGTTTTGAGATTTTTGGGGAGATTCAAAGATGTATTGGTTTGAACTTTTTTGGGGGGGGGGGGGGGGGGGGAATGAAAAACTATTGTATCTTCTTGAATGAGTTTTAATGGCAAGGCAAAAGGTCAGATCAAAATGGCATTCCCTTTTCTTTAACTTTCCCCCTGATTCCTCTAATGCATTTTGCTCTTCTCTCTTTAGATGATGATAATCCTTGGGGTGATATGTGTTATCGTCCTCATCATTATCATCGGTAAGTCTATGTTACTGTTTTTCTCTAATACATATAGTGATTTTTTTACCATAAATGCTTTCCAGGCCAATGAAATGGAGTTTGCCTATTGTTTTTTCATGATGTAGTGCGATACGATATACGATGTACGATATATGACACGATACGATATATATTGTTTTTAATTTCCTCTCTCTCCAGTCTACTTCAGCACCTAAGATGGGTGACGCCTACCCCAGTCTGCACTCATGTCCGCCCGATTCCCAGCTACAGAAAACCCTTCAAATAAAAAAAAAGATGAGAAAATGACTTTCCGCAATTATCTAATTATCTACCCACAAAGAGTCTAAATCTGCCCCTTTCCAAATTCCCTAATCCCACCCCCCCTGACCTCCACTGCCTCACCTCTGGACCCCTGTCAGTCTTCGTCCTGTGAGTCTGTGGCTTTGTCTCTCTTGTAAATAACTCCTGCTTTTCTGAAATATTGTTCATTTTCTTACTCCAAAGTTATTGTTGACAGCAACAAAAAGAGGACAAAAGAAAATGGTTACCCCAACAGTTACTGATATATGATATAAGACGTACAGTATATACAAATCGTTCTTTGTAGAGTTTTATTCTGATATAATGTTTTTTGTAGATTGTGTGTGAGTGTGCATTTGTATTTTTTTTTTAATTTTTGTATTGATTTACTTATGCTTTAGACTGGAACTACTGCCTATTAATGTGAGTGTGTGTATATCTTGCACGTTGTCTCTCATTCTTTCTCTTTTTCTTGCACACTTTCGCTTATGGAGTGTAACTTTACACATGGGGGTTGTCTCCTTTTATCACGGTTCTAAATCAATAATCCCAATTTTCTCTCATCTCCCTTTTTCAATCTCCTCCTACTCTGTCAGTGCATGCGTACATCCAGCCATCTCGAATTTCTTCTTTCTTTCTTTCTTGCTTTCTTTCTTTCTTTCTTTCTTTCTTTCTTTCTCTGTCTTCCTCTCTACCTTTCTTTCTGTCTGTCTCTCGATACACACAGTAGTCTTAGCCTTTATTTATAAACTGCCACAATAGAGTTGGACCAATGTCTCTAGATGTTATATTTATTTTTTATGTCTTTAGTGTCTTATCTCTTAAACATTCCTTAAAAGCAGTGTAGAACTATACTGTCTATAAAACACGTACAAAAGCACGTGTAGGTGGAAGTACCTTTAAAAATGTAAGCGTATTCCTGAAGTTATCTTTAATCACAAAAACAATACAGGTCAACGGGAGAAAAATCTTTAAGAACACAAATGAGAGAGTACAGTTAAGCTGATAAAATTTGAGCAAGGATTTCCAAATTTTTATTAATGCAATGTTAAAAAATAGTATGTGCACAATACAGTTCTAGGCCTTGAATGCTAGCTCATGATGCTTAGGTTAGAAAAAATGCATTTCAAATGGGAAAGCTGTATGTTAAAAATATGACTGAAATGATCATCTCCAGAAATGATGATGGACTTCTGTTCGATTCTGCTAAGATCCTAAGGGCCAGAGATCTTCCATTCACAGGTTAATTTGATGGTGAAAGGGTTATCCAAAAAGGGGAAATCATCTCGCACAGCAGCTTGTTTTTGATGGCGCTTTTTGAACAGTTTTTGATCCTGAGAGTGAGTGAGAATTTTGTGCAGTACAGCCTCCTTAAGCGCGGCAGAAACGTGCAACTTCTCATCTCAAAAGACAAGACGTCCTTAAATTCACATAAAAGGGGAGCAAAGCTGATGCGCTGTCAGACCTGCGGTTCAAAAATGTTATCAGCTCATCATAGATTAGCCCAAAGCACACTGGTTAATTGCATTTTTTTCTACTCTGGTAACAAGTAGGCTGAAACTGCCGTAGTTCTCTCTTTCTCGTTCTCTCTCTCTCTCTCTCTTTCTCTCTTTCTCTCTCTTAATTGTCTTATTACTGATAGATACTGCCTTTTTTTTTCTTTTTGTAAATGTAGAAGTAGAATATATTTATATATTATATTTTTGTGTGAAGCTGACAGAAAAAGGGACCAATGCATTCAGGACTTGATTTAGTGCCGTGTTTAGCGAGCACCTTTGTGTCCCTCTCTCTATATACACCTGTCTCTGTGCCTGTTTGTTGGTTTAGCTTTGTAGTTAGTACACTGCCAAGCACCTGGGAGGGGAGTGGAGAGGGGAAAGTTTCTTTTTCATCGTGCCCTTTACCAGTTTGCTCTTAGTGGTTTGCTCTTATGCACATTTTACCCTTCCCTCTGTTGCCCTGTTGTCCTATGGGGCCTGATATGTCTGCATGATGTGAGACAGTGACGATAAGTGGAAACGCACGTGATCGGAACCCCTCCCTTCTCTTGTTCGGGCGAATGCCTCACTCGGCACTCTATTGTGGGTTGCACTTAGGCTCTCGTGCTAACGTCGCTAGCTTTTCTTTTCCCCGGCTATGTCGCCCAGTGTGACCCATCCCCCTCCTCAAGCATGCAAGTTACTTCACTCTCGCGTGTGTGTGTATGTGTGTGTGTGCGTGTGTGTGTGTGTGTGTGTGTGCGTGCGTACGTGTGTGTACATGTGTTTGTGAAGCTTGTCGAGCTCGGCCTCTTTGTGGAATATCCCTAGTTCATCCTGGCAGATTAGGCCGCTTAGACCTCTAAGGTGAGGGCAGGCTGTTACCATGACAACCTTCTTAGTGGAACAAACAGGGGGAGGAAACAGATCAGCCAATTGATTGTGACAAGGAAGGTGGTGTTGTGTTAGTCGTTAGTCATGTTAGTCATTCTGTAGGTGAGTGTCTGCAGTGTGCCATGTAGATCACTTGTCTGAATAACCTCGATTTACAGTCAGTAAAAAAAGTAGGACGAATTTATCTCAGCACAAAATATCCAGGTTTTCTATGGGTGCATCTTCTGGACACCATCTGGACTGTCGTAGAGTAGGGAGAAGTTATTGTTGTTGTTTTTTGTTTTTTTTTCTTCCTGATCTTTGAGAGAGTTGAAATTGTCTTCCCACTACGTATCACCATTCAAACAACCTTAACAGATATTTTGACAAAACAAATCATCCAACAATTATACGAAAAATTTCCTTAATTATTTTTCTTTTAAAAGGAGATGAACGTAGTGCATCCCCCCCCCCTTTGAGCTCCTTTACTCCACTCAAATAGAGCAAAACTAATTTACCAGGATATGACCAAAGACCACATTCTGTCTTGCTTATGCTGCCAACTGCCATCAAAAACAAGTAAAAGAACAAAAGGCATTTCCCCCGATCTCTGTGCAGCCTTACGGTCGTAGAAGCTTAACCCCTATTTTGAAATAACATTGCTGGTAGTTTAAGCCTTTCAGGTGTAGATTTTTTTTTCTTTTTTTTTGCTGTTCTTGATTTGAGTAACTGTAAACAGGTGACAATGTTTGTGAACACGAAACTGAATCCATGGTTAATTATGTGTTAGCCTTAGGCCCGTTGCCAGATTTATATGTGTGTGTGCCCCCTGATCCGATGGTTTTAACAACCAATAATAGCACAACCCCTCCTTTTTTTCCCCCATCTATGTAATGCTGGCGATGCCACACGACATTAAAACATTGTTAAGATACAGTGTTAAAAAACAGCAACAACAACAAAAAAAAAGAAAAACAACAATAAAAATTGTATTGTTTAGTGTTGTAGTGTGGGGTATGTCTGGGGGTAAGGGAGGCTTATTTCTTCAGGACTTTTAAATTGTAAAGACTAGAATCAGGACAAGACACTGACCAATGACAAATCAGGATTTTTTTTCTTTTAACAGCAATCCAAAATAATATGGAGGAACCCTTTCCAAAGGTTAATGTCATTCTTAGGGGGTGGAATGATTTAACACCATTTAATGGGGTAGGACACTAATTTATGGACAAATCATTAAAGTGGGGTTTGAAGAGTGCTTGACAAATTAAGATGAAACAAAAGAGAACTAATAATATTTGGTGTATATGTGTGTGTGTGTTTTTTTTTTCTTTTACTTTTACTTTTGTTTTTCTTTGTGAGAATGTATGGTGGCGTTTCTGTTTGTCTTGATACTTTTTTTCTGTTATATAATGTGTGCTGATGGAATTTTTTTTTTTTTGGTCATTGTACCAACTTGTGAAAGTTCTGTGTCTTCTACGTAGGAGGGAACCTTCAAAGACATTTAACTTTGACATACTGGCACAAAAGTCCAGGTTGTTTTGTCCATCACACGTATATTTTACATTTCTCACCGGATTGTTTACTTAATTTTACGACAAAACAAGTTATGGCTTCACATGGGTGGGAACTTAGTGGCAGCTTGTGCTTTCTGAGGCCAGAATGAAATAAATCTATCTTTTGATTTGTTGAAGAGAATAGGAATCTAAGATATCAGGTAATGTAATAATTAGAACTGAAGCCTGCCTTATGAAAGAGTACCATGTCAGTGCATAAAACAAAACAAAACAAAACGCTGAATTGTCTTTGAATTGTAAGACTATGCTGTTTTTTTTTTTTTTTTTTAAAAACAAAAAAAAAAACAGGAAAGCAGGCATACAGATCTGGAATGTTGGTTTTTCTTTTACTTCATCCTGAGAATTTAGCCAGTAGAGCAGAACAGGCAGGATGTGTAGAAAAGCATTATATTGAGAGGCAGGTTATTGTACTGTTGTACCTATATTTGTATTTTATCTGTTCACTTATTTTTAATTTAGTTTGAGGAGGAAGGTTGGAAATGGGTGGGTAGGGTAGTCAGACATACATTATTCCTGATCATCTGGCCTTGTTGGAGGGACATGGGCTTGACAGTCATGGATAATGCATTCTAACAAAGTCTCTTATTTTATTTTCAAATTATTTTATTTTATTTATTGATGTATTTATTGTGTCTTCATTTTCGGGTGGATTGAATACTAAGGAGAGTGGATTACACTGTAACCGAGGTGACCACATGAAATCCAGAACTACATGAAAACAGCTGTAGAGTAAATCTGTCAATGTCTCATTATATCGATAAACACCATGGGGAAAAATATATATATATATATAAATATATACATATATATGGGAAAAATGAATAATTATGATGACCTGTGTTTATTGTTCCGAGTTAGAAAAAAAATGTGTGTGTGTTTGAAAACAATGATACCATTAAAAATAAATTAAATATACAATATGGTGGCTCTGTCATCATTTTGATGAACTGTCTGTGTTACTGTGTAGTACTGTCTATTTTTGTGTACACATCCTTGGTCTGGGTGTGGGACATGCATAAATGGAAAAGTTACATAATTAGCATTTATTATATAATGTAAACCTTGTGCATTCTTTGGAAAATGAAGTGTATGTTACACAGGAAGTCGAAATTGCATTCAAGGTTTTCCTGTTAGTTACTCATCACCCACTTGTCTGAAATGACTATTGTCTACTTTTCTAACACTGATATGCATGCGCAATCTTGTTGAGCCTGGGAAGATGAGTTTATTTTGTATTTCAAAGATCTTTTTGCTGATATGCATGGTGTATACAAACTGTTTGGCAAGACAGGCAGAATGTCTCGTAGAGCTGGTAATTTTCTGTTGCATTGCTCAGCGGATTGCACCGTTGTTTCACCGTGCACTGCTTACCGGTTTCCCTAGATATACTCAGTAACACGTGAGAGGTAACCTCCCCAGACTGGGTGTTTCCACTCTTTTAGGATCGAATGTATACCCATGTCCCTATGCGAGATACAGATCCTCCTTTGCGATTCTCAGTGCGCCATCTAATGGCCATTTGTTAGAATGCAGAACGCAGTGCAATATTTCCAGCCATCAGGTTTCACTGCCTTTTAATAATAAATTGATTCCTCCATATTAACTTTTGCCATAAATACTACTGATAGGTGTAGAACTGCTGATGTGAGCAAACCAAAAGAGCTATATTAACACGAGTTACAATGCGCTCTGGAATGTACATAGTGCATAGCAAAATACAAAGCATATGCACAGAAATTGTATATCAAATCAAAAACTGCTTAAAGCAGTATATATGACATTTGGGAAACACTGGGTTTAAATCACTAATCAAACAGCACAATAGACACACACTATTCTAATTTAAAGGTCTGCAGATACAGATTACACTATTACATATTACTTATTTGTAGAGCGTGTCATTATTGGTGTGTATGTAGTGTAGTATGGAAATACTACATGTTGAGCTGATAAAAGCTGTGTGATTGAATAACGTACGGGAGCTGTGACATCATGACCCTGTAATTTATTGTCCTCCTCGTTCGTGCCACTGAAAAGCTCTAACGGAACCTGTGGCCGGACAGTGGAACCAATACAGATAAGCCTCAGTGTAAAACATACAGAATGTTTTACATGCAAATTCAAGAAAAAACGGATTGACCACTTCAGTCTTGTAGGACAGAATTTTATGTATGGTGAGAGTGAGAAATAAGAGATGTGCTATGTGTCTTCCAAACAACTAGTCATAATATACTCAATACATAAATAATTAAATAAACAAATTACAACCACAAACTGAGATCAACCAGCATGAATTAAAAACTCCATTCCAGTTAGCTGGAAAATAAAGAACTGGAGAACAACAGCACATGTTAGTGCCTGTTACATGAATAATCTATAAACTACTGACGGGTACCACTGATCTGAAATTCTGTTTATATTGTTCAGTACAATAAACATCAAGTTATTATGGGTCATGTCCTAGAGAAACCCATTTGGTCATTGTTGACTCGAGATAGAAAGCTTTAAGCCCTCTGCATTCAAAAAATGGCATGATTTTATGATCTGTTCTCATGGAAACAGGTATGTTTTTTTAAACATCCCTTTGCTCAACTAATCATACACATGAAATGTACTAATAGTTGGCAATTTTGTAATATCCTTTCTATTACTTGACAAGTTACCCTTTTAGACTTGTGTTTCAACATACTGAAAACCTAGATGGGTGTTTGCATGGTTTAGAGTTGCCAGACTTTTTCTGCTGTGTTGATCTAGGTCAGATCCTGGTCAGTGAGAGAGAATTTCGGATCACATGAGGGGTGAAATAAACTTTGAGAGAAGTGTGCGCATGCGTGGACACCGCCCCCCCCCCCCCCCCCCTTCCTTCCCCACACACACACTGCTGTCCATGTGCCTGTAGCAGCTGGACTGTGCTCATGACATCATGCTACGAAAGATGTCAACGATGCAAATGGAAATATACATCATACAAAAATAAAATGAAAAAAAAAAATTCACTCTTTTGTCCCTGTGACGCATCATTAGTAAGACAAAAAACATGCCGGATCAGTCCAACGAGTCTGCCCAAGTTTATTTTTGTGATTAAAGTAAGCCTGGAAATCACATGAAAAGCTTTGCACTTCATCAAATTTTGCATGACTAGCACAGTGGATGGTCTTGGAGTGGCACGGCTTTCCTGCTGCAAACTGATTTGAATTCACTTTTAGTGATACACAACCACCTGGGGTATCTGCCCTCCAGTATTTTGGTGCCGTTGCATTTACCATTAATTAGAGTAAGGGGCAACATGCACCATAAAATTAAAATTACAATACTTTTTTAAACACCTTTTGCATAGTCCGTATTGACAAGTGTGCCCTCTGTCTTTTTAATACTTTGCATTCAGATAATAATTTCCCTTCTGTTTTAAATGTGTGAAAAAGCGGTATTGGGGCTCGTCACCAGTTTCTCTGCCAGTGTTCTCTATCCAGAATTTACTGACTGATTTTGTCGTAAACGGAAATGATATTAAATAATAAAATGTGTACTGAGTTACAAATCTCAAAACGCAGCAAATTATCAGCCTAATATTAATTAGAAGGTTAAAATTAATAAATCAACTATTGGCAAAAACGTTCATGCAATTACAAAGTGATAGTTTCATTTATGCCACGTGACCATGTGAGAGTCGTTATATTGACATGTGATAATAATGGTTTGTTGTGGACGGTTGTACGTAGAGTACTGCAGTCATTGTTGTACCTTAGTATGACCGCCTTACTGCTCTGCCTAAGATCCCAAAATTAAGTCTAGTTCTTTGTCTCCGCACTCTCTTGCCGTGAAGAATTACAAGAGGAGCGCTGGCTCAACGTGACAGTAAAGCCCCGTGCAACAAGCTCCGCCCTTCCAACCAATGGCCTATTTTGTTTACAATCGTTGGGCGTGACTTAACGTGATTGGCCGAACCTACAGCAAGTAAGGAGCCAATGAACGTTGTCTGGGGTGTAGCGCACATTCTGTTTCACGTGTAGTACTTCGTGTTGTGTGTTCCAGGATACGAAACCAAGACATGTCTCACGCAGACGCCCAAGCACGTAGCACGAGTGTACAGTTTGGATGTTTCAACGTTAACGCGTTTGTACCTCAACAGCATAATACAGACTTTTATGGAGACGCGCAGTTTAATACGAGTGTGTGTTAAACGTTCCACTTTTGTCTCTTGAGAAGGTAAGAATGGTCATTCAGTTTTGAACGTTGCGAATGTCTAACATTATTGCTGATCGTTGTTAAACATTGTGTTGTGTCTGTAATGTGTATTGTAACTTGGACGCAGACGTGCTTCCCTGCACGAGCGCCACTGTTTGCGATTTAAAAACTATTTTAGCCTACTGTCCAATGACCAAGAACAGGCCTTGTTCGAGAATGCTAAAGTACGCATGAGCCTGTATCGTTAAACGTACTGCGAAATGTAAAGTGTTCGTCTCTTAATGTTATGGCTTTTTCACTATCGTAATTGGTTGTGGATCATGTTCACTGTCATGTTGACGACTGCGATCTAGATACGTGATCTTGAAGGTTTCTAGATACAGTAGATCTATTTGGAATCACAGTTGGACGATAGTCCCTTAAAAGTTAGCCTTCAGACGAGATTGCATTACGCTATGCAGTGCTTCCCTGACACTCCTTCTTGTTGGATCGTCGAGGTACCTTTGAGCGAATGCTTCGACTCCAGAGTTAAAAAAGAAACATGTATTTACTTAGTACGTAGTAACCTATTTCTTAATACAAATACAAAATCTGTACACTGTGTTACCGAAGATGCATTGCATCGCACGTACATGACAACTGCCTACCACACATGAAAGCGTCATTATGTACAATCGATAAATTAATGAGATTAAGAGTACAGATTCTTTCCGCCCGAAACACTGTGACGAGGTAATACATGGCCAACCATATGAATACACCACAACTCTCGAACATTTTTGTGCATTTGCAAAATAATGTGTAAAATCCATTGAGACGGTTCTGTTAGGCTGTAGTGTTTGTACAACCTTTATGCTTATGCTTATTACGTTCCTGTTTGGTTTAAGCCTCTTTGACAACGTAGTTGAATTTTCGCTGTTTGTTTTGTTTACAAAACAAATTTGATGTTCAGGCTATCCATTGTTACCATAACTGTCCGATAAGTCTAGAATAAATTTAAAGTTTGTTGTCCATTCAGTTTACACTATACACCGCTTGTGTACAGACAGTGTTCTCGCAGTATATTGTGAAAAACATGGAATGTCTCTCGTAAAGTGCTAATGCATATTTGCTGTTTGTTTGTAGCCATGTGGAACATTTGGCAAAGTAGATTCTAATGCATTGTAAGGATTCACATATAGATTTAAAGAACTCACATTGGTGGAAACATTTGGTCACAAACAGATTCTTGCAAGAGTGTAAACATTTCTCGTAAAAAACTAGTGTCAACAGTAAGTGTAAATACAAAGTTAACAGATTTTTGGTTGCTGCAGATTGAATTTATTGTAAAAAGGTTGTTTGACAATAAGATGCAATTTTATACCATTATTTATCCGAACATAGATCATAGATTTACTGTGATATGTTTCTTGCCTAGGAAACTGAAATATTACAAAGTTCAATTTTGTTTTTCTATTTTTATTTGGGGGTGGGGTGTGTGAAGAGATGGGACAGTTTACCCTTGCATCTTGAGGCAAATCCGTAGGAGAGCATATAGGATGTATATATATCCTATAAATACTAATTTTGTTTGGGATCTTGATTAATGTAAGATAAGCAAAAATATACATTACTGATCTCCAGAAATCACCTTGCCTCGTCTGCACTGACCTGCATTTGATTGTGTTGCTTTTTGAAAATGGTAGGTAAGACAACATTGCACCTGCATATATTTGTGGAGTAAAGACTGCTTTCTCTCTCCATTTTGCATTACCAGGCACTGTGCAATATCAAAGCGCAACTCCGTTGTGGATTTAAGATCGCCAAGATTGAGAGCTAAAGAAAAAAATTTCCTGTCTTTTCCAGCACTTTCCAGGAACTTTTTTTCCATCCATGTTTTACAACAAAAGCACTGCGATTGCCGCACACATGCAAGAGACACATCTTACGACATAGAACATTAATCAGCATTATTATGAGTGATGTCAATGTAGAGACCCCTGCGAGCAATGTTTCAGGTAGGGGAGCGCGTGCCGCAAAGGAGGACAGGGAGAGGGCACGAGCGAATCAGCCCACTGGACTCAACGCCAGCTCCATATCTGTGGGGAGTCAGAACGCTTCTGCTGCTGGAGGAGGCCCCAGGGCACCGCGAGGATCCAACTCGGACGACACAGATGCCCAGTCCAGCGGGAACGATTCGGGGGAGAGGGAATGCGAGGGACACATGGGACAAGAGACGTCCACTTGCAGCTTTCACAATGGAAAAGACTCTGCCATGGAGACTACGGAGAGCAAGAGGTGTCAAAATCCAACTAGTCCACTCATGATACAAATATGCAAGCAGGACATTTTTGAACCATGCATGCCTCAGATATAAAGATGGTTTCGTACTCAATCAAATAGTATAATAATGCTAAAATGTTGGCAGTAATTATTATACCGGCAAAGCCCATTATGACAATCCAGTTTAGAATGAATATAAATGATGAGATTGAGAAGGGACGAGTGAGTATGAAAGAGGACACATGCAGCAGACATGAGCCTGGGTCTAATCCCCTTTCCCGTATCCCTACAGCTCCAACTCACAGAGCCCGTCCCCGCCCGGCTGCTCCGTGGCCTATAGCCTGCTGAGCGGCAGCTCCGAGCAGGATCACCCGTCCACAAGCGGCTGCAGCAGCGACCAGCCGGCCCGGCTCCAGACCCAGAAAGAGCTGCTCAAGGCCCTGAGAGAGCTGAAGATCCGCGTCCCTGCGGACCATCGGGGGAAAGGCCGCTCCAGCACTCTGGCATCCCTGCAGTACGCCCTCAGCTGTGTCAAACAAGTCAGAGGTTGGTGTGTGCAGGCCAAGAAAACGTGAACATCTGAGTACCTCGAGAGATTTTTCTAAATGTGTCTAAGTCTGTTTGTGTACTTCTCCTTAGCAAACCAAGAGTACTACCACCAGTGGAGTGTGGAGGAGAGTCATGGCTGTTGTCTGGACCTCAGTACGTTCACCATTGAAGAACTGGACAATATTACTTCAGAATACACACTGCAGAACACGGTAAGAATCAGGCAGGAAATGATACAATGCGATTCAGATGCGGGACCTCAGTGTGGTGTTCTTATTTTGTCTCTCATTTTGTTCTGGCCTCTCTTTTCAGGACACATTCTCAGTGGCAGTGTCGTTCCTGACTGGGAAAGTGGTGTACATCTCTCCCCAGGCGTCTAGCCTCCTGCGATGTAAGCCGGAGCGCCTGCAGGGGGCGCTGTTCTCCGAGCTGCTGGCTCCACAGGATGTCAGCACCTTCTACAGCAGCACTGCCCCATGCCGCCTACCCCACTGGGGTTCCTGTACGAGCTCTGGTACGACAGATGATTAGACTGTTAATTGGCATAGGACATGGGCGAATTTGTTTGTCATGAGTTCTGATCATTAGAAGAACTAAAGTGAGATGTGTTTTGATTGGACAGCCTCTCCGGTGGACTGCGCTCAGGAGAAGTCCATGTTCTGCCGAATCAGCGGAGGGAAGGGGAACGAGGGGGAGGTAAAATACTACCCTTTCCGTCTGACCCCCTACCAGCTGACCATACGAGACTCAGACAGCTCCCAGCCTCAGCCTTGCTGTCTGCTCATCACTGAGCGAGTTCACTCTGGATATGAAGGTTAGACACCCTACACTCTTCGAAGTTTTGCCGCAAAATGTTCACGACTCAGCAAAATCTCATTTACGTGAATTGGAAATTGCGTCCACTTTTTGTCCGCCGACTACCGGCCT
Source organism: Chanos chanos (assembly GCF_902362185.1). Taxonomy (NCBI): domain Eukaryota; kingdom Metazoa; phylum Chordata; class Actinopteri; order Gonorynchiformes; family Chanidae; genus Chanos; species Chanos chanos. The sequence continues at coordinate 7,741,431 of NC_044509.1, forward strand.
TTGTCCTGCTCCCTCGTCTCTGGTTATTTCTTTCACGTTCTCTTAACGGCTTCTCCTCTTATCGTCTTTTATTATGATTTAATATTTCCCTCGACCAGCTCCTCGTATACCAGCAGACAAGAGGATCTTCACCACTAGTCACACGCCAAGCTGCCTCTTCCAGGAAATAGATGAGAGGTTAGTGTGTGAATGCTGCGGAATGGTTTTGTGCAGTTAGGCCGTAGTAATTATATTTATGCATTATCGCTTATTATTGGTAAGTCAGTCTTTGTAACTGTGCACATTTTTGAGATAATTGTGTTGTGTCTTTAGGGCTGTACCGCTACTGGGATATCTGCCTCAGGATTTGGTCGGAACTCCGTTGTTGTTGTACCTTCATCCAGAGGACAGACCGCTCATGGTCGCGATTCATAAGAAAAGTGAGTTCCACTGTCGCCTGCTTGACCCACTAATGGACTCAGTGATACAAAGAGATTTAGAAGAAGTGTTTAATCATAGATGGTTAATGAAGTACTTGTAGTACTTGGTTTGGTTGAATGTATTGGCATTCAGGACAACTGTTTGTGTTCTCTTGTGTCCAGTCCTCCAGTTTGCAGGGCAGCCTTTCGACCACTCACCCTTGCGTATGTGTGCACGAAGCGGTGAATATCTCACCATCGACACCAGCTGGTCCTCCTTCATCAACCCCTGGAGCAGAAAGGTGGCCTTCATCGTGGGACGCCACAAAGTCCGAACGTAAGACACCCCTCAGCCCTCAACTCTTTCATTTCTAATTGTAGGTCTTGATCTCTTGATCAAATTTTCTGTGAACCAACCTCAGATTGTACATTCCCCACATTGTGGTATTCCTATATGCCTCAGTTATAGAACCATTGACAGATACACCCAGGTGAAACATGTCTGCTGGCCTTGTTTGGGCCCAAATTTCCATAGCTTCACATGGCTCACACGCGGTGCTGAATGGTGGTCAGTGGTTGGTCTGCTTTGGATTGTCAGAACGGAGGATGGACATGGGCCTTACCTTGGCCTACGTCAGATTTAATGCTTCAGGTCGGATTAGAGTTGGATTGAGACTGTCCTGCTTAGGCAGCACGTTTAGTGCAGGAACAAATCAGGCATGCCATCAAAAACACTCTGCTGAAACAGAGTCCTGGACAATACTGACCTAATAGATTGTTCAGTGTTTGCAGTTGAGGGTAAAATTTGACCAGTCACTAGAGTCCTCCCAGATCTGTATACTATCACTGTTTTACCTCGAAGGTGGCAGCTCGGTACAGCCCGAATTTATAGTTCCAGCACATTGACTGGAATCAGAATGTCACAGGGAGACCAACCCATTTCTTTCTGTCTGCGCCTCCCACAGGAGCCCCCTAAACGAGGATGTGTTCACCTTTCCCGCGGGAGGCGAGGCTCGAACCATGTCCCCCGACATCGTCCAGTTGAGCGAGCAGATTCATCGTCTGTTGGTGCAGCCAGTGCACAGCAGTGGTTCTCAGGGCTACTGCAGCCTGGAGAGCAGCGGCTCTTACGAGCTACAGCCCAGTACAGGTTCCTCCAGCGACAGCAACAGCCATGCGGTGGAGGAGATCGTCCAGCCTCGGATAGTAAGAGCACACGTGCGCGCAAACACGGACACGCAGTGGTCGGGTTTATATGTACAGAAACCCAACCACTGACACAAACTGATGCATCCACAAGCACCCAAACGACCTGCATTTGTCCTCACGTATTATAACACTGACGAATACTAACCTCTTACTTTCGAATCTGTCATGTTTCCTCTCCTAGATGACGTTCCAGCAGATCTGTAAAGATGTTCACATGGTGAAGACATGTGGCCAGCAGGTCTTTATGGAGTCCCGCAACCGAGCACCACCTGGCAAATGCGCCAGCTCAGGTAAGGGCCGCAAAATCTTAAAAACCTTAAATCAGAGTGTCGCTCCTGTTGACTGACAGAAACAGGCCAGGATCAGGTTTCTGTTAGCGCATCTCTCTGACCGACTGACCCTACGAGTACAGAGCTTTACTCTTTTTGCGGCAGGCTTGGCAATCATGAAACCGTCGGTGACGGAGCCAGTGGCCAGAGAAGGCCTCCAGGGGGAACCAGCGCCCCTCAAAACCCAGACCCGTACCCAGTCACCCAGGGAGGGCCCGCCGACCACCTACTCATATCAGCAGATCAACTGCCTGGATAGCATCATACGGTGTGTGTTTGCGTGTGTGTGTGTGTGTGTATGTGAGTTAGCATTTGTGTGGATATACACAAAAATAGTTTTTGATTTTCAGTGTTTTGACAGTGTCTGGACAACATCTGCAACAAACACAGCTTAGAAATGGCATAAGTAGATCTTTTTGTTTTGGCTGTCGTTTACTGATACCATTCCCCCAATTTATTTTTTTCCTCTCAGCTACTTGGAAAGTTGTAATATTCCCAACACGGTGAAGAGGAAGTGCGGCTCATCTTCCGGTACCACATCGTCCACCTCTGACGATGACAAGCAGAGAGAGGCAATGGGAACAACCAAAGGTGAGCCTGACCATAGAGCTCCAGGAAACAAGGCTAACACAGAAAGAATAGGAATTATGATTTAATCACTCAGATAGACTCCAGCATTACAGCTAAGTTCACGCAGGAAACTGAATCACTGGTTAGAGTGTGTTCATGTTGTGATCTGCTCGACAGACATGAGAGAGACCCTAGGGGTGAACGATGGGGCAAAGGTCGGCTCTCAGGACCCCACCCACCCTCTGACGCCTCTGGCTTTGCACTACAAGGCTGAAAGTGTAGTGTCTGTCACCTCCCAATGCAGTTTCAGCAGCACCATTGTTCACGTGGGCGACAAAAAGCCCCCAGAGTCAGGTCAGAACAACTGCCTGCGAACCCAAGCACGCCCGATCCAGCTCTCATCATAGCTCTGCTTCTGTTCTTTTAGTCTCTTTTTTTCAAACTCTTATATTCAGTTGAGCTTCCTCCCTTCTGTTTTCCAGACATTGTGATGATGGAAGAACCACCCACCACGCCCACTCCTGCTCCATCAACGCCGGCTCCCCCGACCTCCACGACTACGTCGCCGCCCCAACCCGTCACCTCAGCTACCCCAGAGAAGGAGGACCGCAGAGAGGACGTGGAGGTAACTCCTGTGGGCCTCACTAAGGAGGTGCTGTCAGCCCACACTCAGCAGGAGGAGCAAGCTTTCCTCACACGCTTCAGAGATCTCAGTCACCTCCGTGTGCTCCAGCCCAGCTCCGCTCCTCAGCGGGGGCACACAGTCCTACCCACAGTCAAAAGCAGCAGAGGTAAAGAAACTGTCTCCCTTTATTAGCAAAATTGCATTTCACTGTCCAGGCTAAAGCGATATTGGTGGAGACCCTTGTTTCATTTGGCTGTAAAACCAAGTCACATCAGCAGTTTTTTTTTTTCATACAAGTGGGTTTTGCGCCAGTCAGAAAGTTTTCCTTCCTCCCCCCCCCCTCCATATCTCTCCCTTTGTAATCACCGTCTCTGTTTTTGTTTTTGCTGTAGGAGTCCACAGCTCCCAAGACTATCCTGCAAGAGGTGGCGGCGGGCGTAAAAGAGGCAGAGGAGGGAAAAGAATAAAATACCAACAGGAGGGGTCCCAGCAGGGCAGCTATCCCCTCGCTCAGTCCTTCTCTGGCTCCGTGCCCAACATGTCGCCCAACGCGGCGGCAGAAAGGCCCAGCGCGTCCGCCTTTCCCTCCGCCCAGCACGTGGCGCTGGGGATGCAGACCTCCTCAGTGTCCTGGCCCCCATCGGTGGGCTCGCAGGCTAGCGTGCCCCCCGCCATGCCTTCCTATCCCCTGGGGTGTCTCCCCTTCTACTCGCCCTACGCCCCTTTCTCTCAGCAGCTCCCGCCGCCGCAGCTACCCGCCGACCCCGCCCTGCAGATGGGACTGGGCGGCCCACAGGCGGGGCCCCGTTTCCCCATGCAGGGGTCTCAGATCATGCCTCCCATGGCACCCCCTGTGATGGCCTTTATAATGCCCAACTACATGTTCCCTCAGCTAGGCGCTCCAGTGCCCCAGCTCAACCCCACTAACATCCAGCTTAACGCGCCAGTGCCCCAGCTCAACCAGACAGGAGTGCAGTTTAACCCAGCAGACGTAGGACAGGCGAATCCCGGGCTTACGTCGTTCAACCCTGCTTTGGGTCGTTTGCACCCGTCAACCACCCATCTCAACCCTTCCCCTGTGCCTTTGATGAGTCAGCAGTTTTGCGCTCCAAACCCCATGTTCCCCTTCCCGAATCCTGCCGTCATGTCCGCCGGTCCGATCTTGCCCCCCGGCGTTGTCCAGTCAGCACCGCGTGGCCCATCCCGCTCCAGCACGCCCCAGTCCTCTGGACAGCCTCCGGGGGAACGGGAGGGAGTTGAGTCACCCCTCTTTCAGTCTCGCTGTTCGTCACCCCTCAACCTGCTGCAGCTCGAGGAGTTGCCTAGCAACCGTCCAGAAGGTACTTGCGGCGGAGCACAGCAAACTCCGCCCCCGGTTGGAGGAACTGCTCAGGAGAGGGTAGGAAAACAAGGAGGTGGGATTGCAGGACAGACATCAGTCAAACACAGCAACTCAAAGGATGCCAAAGTAAATGACAATGTAAGTGAAAAGCAGTGATTGAATGTGAAAGAAAAATGATCAGAAGAAATGTTGTGATAGTTAAATAGAGGCTAAATATAAGCAAGTCCATTCATTTCCTGTGGTAAGTTTTGATACTTTGCTTTAACAGTGTAAAGTAAATTAAAATGTGTTCACTTTGACCAGGGCAGTGACCTTTGCTAACCTGTCTCTGTTTTCTCTCTCTTCAATATCAACTCCCAGACCGAGGCTAATGAGTCCAATCAGGATGCGATGTCGACCTCCAGTGATCTGCTGGATCTGCTCCTGCAGGAGGACTCCCGCTCTGGTACGGGCTCGGCTGCCTCGGGTTCGGGCTCCTCTGGGTCTGGGTCAGGTTCTTCTGGCTCTGGGTCCAATGGCTGCAGCACATCAGGAAGCGAAACAAGTGAGTCCCTGCCACCCACAGTGGATGATTAAAGCACTAACCAGAACTCTCGGTGTCTCTGTGATGTGGTGCTTTTGCGAACCTTCCATGGTTAACTTGAACTCATTTGCTCTCATTAAATCCCAGGGAGCAGTAACACCAGCAAATACTTTGGCAGCGTGGACTCCTCGGAGAACGATCATTCCCATAAGCAAGCACAAGGGGATTCTGGAGAGGAGCAGTTCATTAAATACGTCCTGCAGGACCCCATCTGGCTCCTTATGGCTAATACAGACGATAAGGTCATGATGACCTACCAACTGCCCAGCAGGTGAGTGGTAACCGTTAGCAACCGTGCTCGATATGAGTCATCACCACTGATGGAACAGAATACAGGCACAGCCTCCAGCACTTCACTCTGATATCTTTTTATGGGTAGAATATTCTAGACATTGGAGGCAAACGTGCAGGCACCATGCATATGAATGTGGTTTTACATATCAATGCAGATATACTATGCATACACGGGTTAGAGTTAGGCTTGCTTCCCTCTGACACGTGTGAATGATGGCGTGCGTGTGTTTTATCTGTTATTTGTGCAGAGATAGAGAGACGGTCCTGAGGGAGGACAGAGCTGTTCTGAAGGCCATGCAGAAGCAGCAGCCGCGGTTCAGTGAGGAGCAGAAAAAAGAGCTGAGTCAGGTCCACCCGTGGATACAGACAGGCCGTCTACCCAAAGCCATCAACATTCAGGTACACGGCTTTAAAAAACAAACTCAGCTTGAATATTTCTGAAAACATAAACAAACAAACAACAAAAAAAAGACTTGATGATTAGATATGGCATTACTAAGAACCACAAGAGTGCTCTTAATTTCATAGAAAAAATAACTCAAAAAAACCAAGACTGCCTGCTGTAGTTCAGTACCTTCTACGCGTGAATGTTTCCTGATTGTCTTGTTTACCGAGGCTTTCGGTGATGAGACGGATGTATAACTCGTCTTCTCCCTCCTGCAGTCGTGCACAGGGTGTGAGGCGTCTGAAGCTGCCCCCTTGGCCGTACCTCTTGATTTGGAGCCCCACGACATGGATCTTTCCAGTCTTCTGCCGCTGCAGGACGGAGCAGATTCGCAAGATCATCTGGTTAGCACGGGCACGGCGGACGGGCCCCTCCCATCCAGCCCTACGCCGTCCGAAACGGAGCGGGCGGCGGGCCGCGCCCAGCGCGGCGTGCCCGACACGAGCGCCCACGATACCGCAGAGGACCTGAAAGTGACGTCATCGCTGGAGGCGAAACCAGACTGAGGGTTGGTCCGCCGGTACAGCCGCATCACAGGCCGGCGCGCCGATCGGAGCAGTGCATTCCGCAGTTAAGACCACACCGGAGAGCTGATCAGTGTTTTCCGGAAACCCGCTGATGATGGTATCTGTTACTCAGAAAGTGTCGTGGGTCATTTTCAAAGTATTAAGATAGAATCATCTTTCCATATTGAAGATTCATTTCTTTGGGCTTTAGTTTTAACCACAACTTTTGCAGAGCTAAGAAAATATTCATCATCTACATCATTGTAACTCATTAGTGCCTAAGTGAATGGTTCCGCTGTTTAGTGTTACTCTCATCATTAGAACTTGCATAAACAACTCTCTTTCTGAAAGCCGAGAACTGGTTTAAAACAATTTTAAATTATTATCAAATAGAAAAGTAAACGAAACTCATGTGTCTCCGAACCTTTTAAGAGGGAAGTATGAGATTTTAACAGATCACAATTGAAATCTTGTTTGTGTTATTTGTACATATATTTTGAAATGTGACATGCACTAATATTCAGATTGGGATTTAGAGAGCCACCTGGCTCAAGGGATCTTCTGTTGAATGTCCACCCAGAGTGGTGCTTGATAAAAGGAAAAAAAAAAAAAAAGTGTTTGTACAGATACCAAAGGCTTTTTTTTTCTCTGGTATATGTATCTTTATGATTGAAAAGGAGACGTTGTAATATACACTTTATTGATATAGTTATTTTTTGATTGAGAATGTTAACCGTGTATATATTATATTTATATAATGCAAAACCGTGTCATTCAGAAGATATTGACGTTTGCTTTTCCTTTGAGCAAGTTTGATTAATATGTTAAAATTCATTGTAGGCAGTGTTTTACATTAAACTCAGTAAAGTGTCATTGGGCAAGGTTCAGTTCTGACCAAATCTCCTCTCCTTATATTTTGTTGTTTTGAAAACTCAAATTATATTTTTATATCTCTTTGTAAATAGAGATATTTACATGTGATGAATTTGTCTGATTGTTAGACAAAAAAAAAAAGAAGCATTTTCAGATAAGAACCTCCGATTTCAAAGGAGCTGACATAGATGTTCCCATGGAAACGCAATAATCTTGCTGAGTGGACAGCAACGGTAGAGAGAAAAAGAAACTGATTTGTTCAAGGACCTACAATGTGTGTTCTGGTTAAAGAAGCACTTAATATTCTTCTACATGAAGTGTAGAATCAATTCTGACTTGACTCTCTGGCTAAAACTTACAAAATGGTGTATGGACAGATTAGAACACTCCCCGTCACACTCTGGGCCTGGATCCCAGAGTTTTTTTAACAGTCTGTCTGTAAGTATAGACAGGCCCAATCAGTTTACATGCAGTGGATAATCTTCTTTGGGGAGGAGAAACTGTTGTGCCATGTGTCATGTCGTTTTTTTCGTTTGTTTGTTTGTTTATTTTTTTGTTTTGTTTTGGTGTTTTTGCTTATGACTTGGATGTGATGAAATCTTTTACTACAGCAGTGCTTCAGTTTTGCTCCCTCAGTACTTTCCATTTAATTTGTTTGTAAATAAAAACGTTTGGTTAAAAAAATAATATATGGTTTGAATTTTTTTTTTTTTTAATTTCAGTGTTAAACCTTTAAGTCCAGCAGAGGGCATTTTATGCATAGCATACTTCCATCTGGTTACAGTTTTATAGTTGGACATAAATCTTTCAGTAGGAAGGCATTTGTTGTGACCTGGATTTGTTTGGTTGCATTTAAAAAAAAAAAAGACGTTAAGATTCTAATCCTCGTTACAAAAAGAGAAGAAAGTTCCAGGCAACGTGAAAGAAAGAAAAGGGAAAATCAGGCCCTCTTATTCTGTTGTGATTACATTATCAGGCGAAAAGCAAATATTTTTCTTTTCCAGTTCCCTGGTTTCTGGACAGTGTTGCGTTTGTGGTGCGTGTGTGTGTGTGTGTGTGTGTGTGAAAGGGTGAAAGGGTGAAAGGTTTCCACAAGAAAAGCATGCAGTGCTTTTGGAAAAGCTCAGATGTCTGGTATTTCTGCTTTGCAGCGTCAACATATATCAAAGGACACAAATGTGCAAAATGAATTAAAACCAAATGTTCTTTCTTGATTTGAAAGCAATTTTCGTGTTTTATGATATCGTATAATTTTTTTACTGACTCTTTTTCACCCTGTAGCTCATCTTTCAAAAGGCCATCATTTCAACTTTCAGCTGACTCACACTCCAGGTGTCATGGTGAAAAAATTCTGATGCAGATTCCTAATTCAGACCAAAATGACACAGGAGGATTCTGTGGTCTCTTGCAAGATTAAAATGTGCGGTTTGTGACTGCTTTGCGCACAAACACATTTTTTATACGGAGACATCTATGAGGCATCGATTCAACTCTGGGAACTCCTCGTGATTTGAGATATCTCAAGTTTGAAAAGAGGTCTCAGCTCAAACAAATCTTAGGTTCATTCAATATCTTGCCAAGAAGATGTCGAACCGTCGTCATATCTGAATTGTAATTCACTGTGCTTATTTTTTTTTTTAAATGTGTTTTTCAAGTGTTTCACAACAGCTGTCCAACAACCCCCTATGACTATTGGAGTAAATTTCCAGTGACTCCCCCCCCCCCCATCACCACCCTTGGAATTTTCTAGAACTCCAGCTTCTTTTTACTCCTTCAGACTCTCTGTTGGCTGCAGCCCTCTCCAATGACGAAATGAACGTTCATTTTGATAAACATTTTTTTTGAAGCATTAGTCAAACTCATATCCTTGGACTTCAGCCAGGTGTTTGGGGGGGGGGGGGGGGGGGGGGGGGGGGTCATTGTCTTCTCCACCCTTCCCCAACCCCCACAGTCTTGCTACATGCTTCCAGCCTCTCAGTTAAACTACCCACGTCACCACATTCCTGTTGTCCTCCCGTCTCTTATCAGGTCTTAATCCAGACTCCAGCCACAGGGCGAAGTAAAGACCTAGTAAGTTACACGACCCCTTTTACTACTCTGTCTCATTGATCCTTCCTGCAGAATTCCCTTTCATGTCTCAGATCACAGTCAGACACAGCAAGTGAGAAACTGTGGTCGGTCCCCAAGTTCGTATGCCTTGCTAAAATTGTTGCCTTGAGAAACTCTGGCCCAAGTAAATCTCACATATTGTGGCAGGTTGTGGAAAGACTTACGACTGAAAATGGAAAAGAAAAGGGGGGGAAAAGCGCGAAAGCGGACTTCTCTCGTGTATAATTCGGGCCTTCATTTCAGCGTAGGAGTGAAGCAAGAATTGTATACTGTTTTCCAGCTGCGTGTTACACTGTGGCCCTTACACAAGTACTGCGGTCGTTGGTCATGGCTACGTTCTGACCGCTGTTGAGTTCACTGGCCTCTGTGCTTTTCGTACTCTGCATTTTTTCAAAGCTAGTAAACGTATGACAGCGCAAGCCACCCACTCCACCCCATCAGGCCCCACCAAACTGGGCCAAAGAGTCGGGTCTCCAGCAGAGTGTCATGGGGGTTAAATTCCATCCACACTGTGTGATCCGGTCTCTTAGACTTCTAAATGGTGAAAATATAAACAGAAAGCAGAATTAGAGACAGTCCAAAGAACATGTTCATACTTCGATGTTGTTGGTTTTTTTTTTTTCCTCAACAGTGGAATTCACCCAATTGCTAATATAATCCTCGTGAAATCGGCAGTCATGGTTACGACTAAATCTCGAGGAATGTAAACATCCTGGCCTTGGGCGCTTCCCCACCTTTCAGTGTACAGTCAGTAGGCGCAGGAGGAGGGGGCCATTGACCTGACCTCTTGAGTGAGCACACCTGATTTTTGACATCTCACAATCTGTAATCGTGTAGATTTATCATGGGAACTCTTCCTCTTCAAAGTGTCTATAGAGAATGCAAGCTTGGTAACAAACTGTAACTTGTGTTTGAAAAAAAATAAAGGCATCTTCGAACAAGAGCTGAGTCCCCTACGTGCAAAGACATGTAAATCAATGCACATGCACATACATATTCCTATCTGGGTTTTTTTTTCTCTCTCTCTCTCTCTCTCTCTCTCTTTCATTCGTTTCCCATTTCTTTGTAATGTTTGCACATTTTTTTGCAGAGAGTGTAAAGTTCTTCTCTGGCCAAAGTCAATAAAGCCAATTTTCAACCCAAAAGCACAACATCTGCTTTTGATTAAAACGTCCCTTCCCCCTCCACGGAGTCTCCCCCATGGCATAACTCCCCCCCCCCCCCGTCCCTCCCCTACTAATCCAGCATCACTCTCTTCATCTCTCCGCCTCTTAAATGTCTCCCTCCCTCTTTATTTCTCCTTTCCCTGGTGTCTGTTGCTTTGTGCAGCTCTCTCACTGTGACTCTGCTGGGTAATATGGAGTATATGGGTTACACGTGGTGGCTGGGACTTGTTCTCTGTCTCAGTTTTGGTTGGACGCACGGCCAGACGACCAACTACACCAGGTGTGGGGTAGGGCTTTGTCTGTGTGCTGTCATTTTGTTTTAAGATGTAAGGTAAACGTCTTTTAATCAATGTGTGAATATTCAAATTATTGTGATGGAAGTCGAAAGATGAACTGCAGATGTCCGACCCCCTGTGTTGCTCTGAGTTTATTTATTTACTTTTCTTCTCTTTTTTTGTTTTTCTATGTGTGTTTCTTCAGACAGTGTTTCTGCACATTAGATCATTTGTATATAATTTGTAATATGTTTCTTGTCTCATTGGGTCATACTTGCCATGAATGAAAAAACATATGTTGTCACTGACTGTGTCTCCTGCTTTGATTAGTCCAGATGCTTTGAGATGCAGTATAGCCACAGATGACGAGGCTTTTATCAACAGTTTATGTAGGGTTGAGTGAGGACAATTTGGCAAGAATCAGACTGGATTTCCCTACGCGAGGGTTCAACATACATCAGCGCCTTTTGTGAAGGAGCAGGGATTTTTTCTTTCCTGGATTCAGGAACAATCGGAGCAGTCACAACTGCCCACATAGTTTCAGACTAGTGCTGTGGAAAATTACTTTATTTTAGGCTAAGGTTCATACAAGGACTAATCTTTCCTAAGTCTTCTCATTGCCATTCCTACCATAGCAAAACACGAGCGTATAATTTTACAGAATTGCAACTCATATAGCCCAATGCCAACACTGGATATATATATCTCAGTTTAGAAAATGGTTGGTCTGAGCGACACCCAGCTCTCAGGTGTCTCTTGGCTTCTTCTGCACGGTCTCCAGTGCGTCTGTCCCAGCTGCGTCTGTGGGAGAGTGTTAGCCAGTAAGAGTATGTCTGCTGGCAGTAGTAATATTCCATTACATAAAAGACCGCTTTGTTATATTTTGGAACGCCGAACAGTTCCACAAAAGATTAAATATTTAAACGACCGACCATGCCGAGGGGATGGAGGTCATGCGGGTGTGACGGTCTGGGTCAACGAGTCTGAAAACACATTGAGGAGGCGAAGTGAGGAAGAGAAGGAGATTGGACAATGGTGGTGGTGGTGGTGGGGGGGGTAGTCAATACTGCGTCAGTGCTATTTCGACAGAGGAGCCATCAGACCCCCTCTGTCTTCAGACTCCATCCTGTCTGTCTGTTCGCTCCGTGTCATCTGACGCGACCATCACCAGAGAGGGGGAAGGGCGCGGGACAGTTTGGAAAAATGAGTCACAGCCCTAATCCACCGTATTGCTGTTTGTGCGAGAGTTTTTACGTGTGATTTTTGTGAGTTCTGGACCTTTCAGGTTCAGTTTCAAACAAGATGACAGTTTGTATCTGAATACATTCAGTAGGATGGAAACACAAACCAACCCAGAATTTTGCCCCGCAACCCCAATGTCTCTGTTTTAGGCCAGTGTTCAACTGCGGGGGTAATTTACAAGGAGACTCTGGCTTTGCAGGTAGCGAAGACTTCCCATCGTACTACAAACCTGACAGCAAATGCACTTGGTACATCACAGTGAGTTTCCATTACCAGCATCAGTCTGCCTTTTCTTTGACCTCAAGTGACGGCTAGAATCTCTCCTCACCACCTCCATTTCCATCTATAGGTTCCAGAGGACAGTGTGGTCATGCTATCCTTCAGGGTCTTTGACCTGGAGGCTGATCCACAATGTCGCTATGACTACTTGGACGTTTATAATGGCCACTCGAACATGATGCAGAAGCTGGGTCGTTTCTGCGGAACCTTCCGGCCTGGTGCTCTCATCTCCACTTCCAACAAAATGATGCTGGAGATGGTGTCTGATTCCGGCACCGGTGGTCGGGGGTTCCTGGCATATTTCAGCGGAGCTAAACCACACGTAGACGGTCAGAATCCGTTCTCATTCACTGTTTATTATTTGATATGTCTCCTCCCCACAACTCCCAGTGGAACACAGTCTTTGGGACCATCAAAGCAATGTTAATAATCTCTCATTTCCTGCGTTTTATTGTTATTATTATTTCCATTGATGATTCTAGAGTACAGTGTGATGCAATGTGTTAGACAAAGGATACCTTAGTCCCCAGCAGACCTTTACATCTAAGTACAAAAATCTAAGTAGAGTTATTTTAATTGATTTCAGAGCACCAGTTCTGTGGAGGAAAGTTGACAAAGTCACAGGGAACCATCAAAACTCCCAATTGGCCTGAGAAAAATTACCCACCTGGCATCAGCTGTTCTTGGCTCATAACTGTTGACCCAGACAAGGTCAGATGGCATCTCACACAGGAACTTTGTCCAATTGACTCCAAATGTTGTGAAAATATTTCTTTCCCAGACAACCTTGGAACAGACTAACTTAGGCGAATCAGAACACAATCAAGTTAAAATTTCATTTAATGGACAAAGCGAGGAGGCTGAGATTTGGGTTTATAACAATGTGTAAAGATTCCAAAGGTAATTAAGATATTTACGCCATTAATAATTAATATTTACGCAATGGTTTCTGATAAGAATGTGGTAAATGCTGGCTACGATAAAAACTTTAGAACCCGTCAGTTTTTAAAAGTGCGTTTGTTTTCTTTTAAATGAATTTCAGGTAATTGAGGTGAAATTCGGTAAGTTTGACATCGAGTCTGATACCTACTGTCGCTTTGACTATGTGGCATTTTTCAATGGTGGAGAGAGAGACGACTCGCGACGTATCGGGAAATACTGCGGAGACTCAGCCCCAAAGTGAGTAGTCAGATCTGTGTTTACAGGTGTGTTCACAGGCCCATATAATGACACCCTAAAATATTACAGCCTGTTGAATTGTCATCAGTCAAATAAGCCGGCATGAATTTGTTTTATATGAACATTTGTGCCTGTATAATCAAATGACTAAAGATCACATATTACTGTAATGTGGTGAGTTTATTTGTTTAATCAGGTTCTTTCTGACTAAACCTCTTCACTTATGCAAAGCCATTCCAACTCCTCCTGCTCTCTTCTTTCTTCCGTTCTAGAGACATTGTATCCAATGGAAACATGCTCCTGGTCCAGTTTGTATCAGACCTCAGTGTGACTTCTGATGGCTTCGTGGCCTCATACAGCGCCATTCCCCTTGGCTCCAGAGCACCCACTGTTGCAAGTGTAATTGTATCAGAACCTCACCTCCAGCCAAGGAAACCTATCACCACCACAACTACAGAGGCACCACCTACCACTACAGCCAAACCCGTGGTCTACCGACCACCAAAGCCTGAGGAGACTCAGCCCAGACCTGCACCAGAGAGGCCTGTGAGACCACCAGTTCGTAGACCAGCACAGGGCAGACCCAGACCTGTGAGACCAGGTAAGTCAGCTATCAGGGCTGAGAGTATTCTGATATGGTGTCATTTTTTTCTGCAATTTGTAAAAAAAAAAGAACATTTGATATGATTTTTTCAGCCAAACCTTTGAATCCATTGTGTGCGAAGTCATGTAAGAGGGAAGGAAGCATAAAGACCAGTTACTGCGCCAGTGAATTCGGTGAGTCATTAATCCTCATCTGAACGACCTGCCAAATCAGTTCGCCTGGATCAGCTAATCTCTCTTTGTCTGTCTCTCTCTCGGTCTCTCGGTCTCTGTCTTTCTCTCTCTCAGTGATCACAGGGATGTTGTCCGCGGTGTCTCCAGGACCTCAGGGCAGTCTCTACATTACTGTGTCAATCATTAAGACTTACAAGACTGGCAGGCTGACTATTACTCAGGCTGGAGAAAACATGTCTGTCAAGCTTGTATCAGCCTGTAGGAAATGCCCGATACTGCGCAGAGGTACTGCCCCCCAAAACGCGCACAGACCTGTATCCATGCTGACAACTATATCTGCATATAGCAATACAGACGCTATTCGTTAAGAAATCATTCATGTTTCTCTTTCAGGAATGAACTACATACTGATGGGTCAAGTGGACGAAGAGGGGCGTGGCACTCTGGAGCCTGGAAGTTTCACTGCACCCTACAAAGCTGCACATCAAAAGATTTTGAACAATCTTACCAAACAGACATGCTAATTAACACTGCTAGCCTGATCTTATGAAACTGGTGTCAAATACGCATTCGTGTGAACAAGCATCAGTATCCAACACATATATTTTAGTATGCCTGTTTCGTAATCACAAAAAATGTCACTATGATGGACATGTGAAAATGTGGATATGTGATGTAGTTACTATCCCTAAACCACACTCAATCCCCAACTTTAATTCATACAAGCTGTAGTTTGTAGCATTTTGTGAATGAAATGGCATCTGCGAGATGCCATGTTGAAAATGAAAATGAGAAACATGAACTGAGGCCTCTAGTGGCCAGAGCCTGGAATTGCGGCCATTGTTTGTTGAGACTTGTCCACATGCGTCAATATTTAATGCAAGTTTCATGAGTACCGATGTTCAACTCTGCCAAACTCTGACTTGAAACAAAAAACACGCTTGCCAGTTAGTAAAACTGTGATGAGATGCATAAATTGGGGAAATACAAACTAGATATTCCTCCAAATCTGTTGAAATCTCTGAATAGTTCTTTTCACCTTCACCGCTGTCAGAGAAATGGGGGTTCAGGTTTAATTAACGAAAAAAAGTGCCACCAGCTTTTTACATCATGTAATGGGTCTGTATTTTTTATCATTTCTTTTATAAAAAAAAAATGAAAGGCAGATGTCACACACAATATTTGTAAATTATGATGATGTGTTTTAATAAAGGTTTTATATCACACTCCGCCTCATGTCCTGTCTTCTCTTATATTCCTTTGTCAAAACTGATATATCACCTTTCGCTGAAACTCTCTCTCTCTCACACTGAGGTTATCCAATGCCATTATTCAAGGGAGGAAAATATGAAATTACAATTTCCTCTAAGGATTTTTGCCATTCTGTACACAAGGCAACAGTGCCACCATATGGCCAGAAGTCTTTAAAAATATAAAATGCCATTCTGAGCTTAGACAGTTAACAATCAGCACTGCATCAAAACACAGTGGATAAACCCTATATGTCCCAATATTATATAGTGTTTATTGGGAGAAATAAGAAATATTCACTGTGCAAACGCACTGGACTTACTAAACAGTATGTCAGCATTTGTATAACAAAAACAAAAACAAAAACTGAGACAAACAAACATACAAACCCCTATAGCACTTGAGCGATAAATATTTTCCAATTTAAAATCAGAGTTGACAGTTGTAATACATATCATTTTCTGACACCAGTAGGGAATAATTATTAACAAAACATAATATACAGCTTTCTATCCAACCTTTCTTTGCAAAGATCAAAAGGTTATGTCACCACACACGACAACATATTAATTTAATGTATCGTAATGTATTAATTAAATGGAAACATAACAAAGCTGGTAATTGAGCCAAACCAAACATCAGGTAAAGACACAATGGACCTGATTCATATTCACAGTTTTTTGGGGGTTTTTTTGCATTAAACATACAGAATTTTCACATTACATTTGCACTTGCCCTTCATGACCCTCACAGTGACTGTAGAGATAGTTCAAAGTTAAAATAATCCACTAGAGTTATGCGGACCAAACCTTTGCTAAACAGAAAAATACTGGAATGGAGAATACAGATGCTGATTACTGATATGACATAGTTTAGCACTCACACTGGAGAATGCCTGTTAATTACAACTGGAAAAAATATTTGCACAAGTTACCTTCGCTGCTACGAATGCTGGAGAGACTTTGTAATTCCAATTTGTTATTTCATGTCTACTCGAAGTTTGTGATTAGACTATACACTCTAATTTCTCTGATGTTAGTAAATGATCCAACCAACCCCTTTTTAGCAGTGAAGTGCTGTAGTGAAGTTAAGAGAATAGGGTACATCCACTGAACACAGCTGTGTGGATATATCAGTTAGTAATCTCTTTTGTGCAGTTATCCTCAGACACATGTCTATCTAAAATGAACACACCGGGTGCATTACTGCCGAACAGTGCGTATTATCTATCTGAAAAAAATGTTCCAGTACAATGCCTAAGAGAAAAATACACAACAGACACAAAGCTAAAAATATTACAGATGAAAAAGATGAAAGGGGCAGTCATATTGCACAGAGACAAGATAAACCTGAGTTAGTTCCTCTCTTAAAAGCAGAGACAGAAAAACATTAATTGTTATCATTAAGTTTTAATAAATCATCTTCAAAAATGCTGAGAACGCTTTGACAAGCCTTAACCGACTAGCCCAAGATATTTTTTTTTTTGCTATTGTAGCTATTTAGCTATTGCATTTTTCTTTGTTCATTTTTCCTCTTTAAACTGTTTTGTTAGTGGTTTTCATGATTTCACTGATCGATAAATACAGGAACATTATTAGCCTAGCATCTCTGTGCAGCCTCATGCACCCTGAAGCCTGGAACAAGGGCAAAGGAGGTCACTGGGGACATTTTACAGTTAGTTGCACTGGAACATGATGTCAGTGAAAACTCCACGCCAAAGAAGACAAAAATAATGTTATCAACAGGTAAAACCGACAACACAAATACAGTGCACTTCGGGCTAGTTATGTAAACACAGTTTCCCAGAGGTCTTGTCACTAAAGTCTAATCCTCCCTCCTTCAAGTACCAAGAAAAAAAAATAGTCTTATCATTCTGTTCACATTAGCCAAAATGGTTAAACAACTAATCCAGATTTAAAACTGAGACTCTAGCTACAGGCAGGGGAGGGCTCTAGGATCCAGGAAGGAAGGCCCAGGGATCAGCAGGTAGCATCGATAATGTTCCCGTCCATTTGGTGACGATAGGCGACCCGTGCCTTGTGGGAGAAGTAGACCGGACATGTCCCTCCACCCACTCCATCACAGCCCCATGACACGGTTGGAGAAAACTCAGGCTTCACTTCAACGGATGGAACTGGAATAAAACAGGAAAGAGTAAAAACAGAAGGTAAAAGATCAGAGAACTGAACGTACTTCATTTAAGACACTTGTGAAAGCTATCGACGCTAACGGGGAGAGGAGCAAGGCTGTGTTACTCTTACCTGCCTGAGGGGGGCATAGTCTTCCCTTACCCCGGTCTTTACACCGCCGATACCAAGGGAAACAATGGAGAACCTTCTTGCCCATGGGTGCAGGAAAACTTTCAGTTCTAGAAAGAGCACATGACATCAGACATTACGATCTCTTGGTAAAGAACCTGATTAAGACCGGTTCTTCCATGACTGAGGGATATATTTGTCTCTGATGGCATTTTAGATATGGGACTTAGCTTCATAATATTTTGTCAGGCCAGGCAAAACTGGGCAACATGGTGATCCTTGGTCTGTTTACACACGTCACAAATTTCAGTTTTATCCACGTAAGAGTACAGTACCATTAGTACTCTCCTCAGGATGGGCCTTTTGCAAAAGCTGAATATTTTGCTTATCTGGGCCAGTTACTGTGCTGGCTAACACTACCGGCCCTGCTGTCCTCATCAAAAGTACTGGGTCAAATGAAACCATCAGTATTAAATACTTGGAGAGAACAAGATTTGACAGCCTTAAATTTGTGGTATGTATTTCAATACTTAAACATTTAATACGATCATTCCGAAACACTCAAATATCATTGCGCACTCTGAGATCTGCGCAAATAAGTATCATTGATATTACGAGCGAGGACGTTTAGTGTCGTGCTTAAAAGTTGCATGTCGTTTTGCGTCTCTGTCCCAATTATACACCTAAGAAAATTAACAATGGACTTAAACTAATTGATTACGCAGCCACGCAGCTAAATCGGTCGGCCATGGAGAGCACACGAAAGCACTTGTCCGTTTCTTTGAAAAGCATGTTACATAAAACGTCGTCGCGAGCAGGATAATCCCAGGCCACAACAAATGAAACTAGACCAACTTGACTGCCCTGTCAGAACGGGGGAGACGCTTTCAGCAAAGCAACAAATCAGCGGTGGTATGGAATGAGTACGCATTAGTTTTAAGCCTGAAATCCGATAAACATAGACTGCACTCCGCTTTCACGTCTTTCAGCTCTCACAACCGGGACGTTTATAAGCTTATACTATGACGTATACTTCCAAAATGAAAGAAACACCAGCAAAAGTGTCTCAACGGCCAACATGCCTCGCCTGAACAGGTTCAATGCATCTTGGCATTACGTCCGCAAGTATCCGAAAGGCAGTACCACGGAATTCTTTCACGAATAATTCCATTATTTGGTGTTTTGCTGCTGATGATGGAAAAAACACTCTCAACTCCAGAATTGCCCTTGAGTTTTTGAGTTCTGGTGATGAAGAAGGTCGTGACACAATCACATCTTTTTCAGGATCATCAAATCTTCCGGTGACCTCACGTGTGCTACGGATAAAGGTATTGTCATCCTAGGAGAGACGACTAGACATTTTCACCACTGAATGAAGATGATCACTCTTCACCATAGGAAACAAGCAATCGGCCCCTAAATGTCTTTTGAGATGTGCCACCATTCGTTTGCTAAGGTGATAGATGGCTCATTTCATCACATGACTTTTTCCCATCACTGAGGCAATCACTCCATGTGTTATTTACACTAATTTACTGACATTTTAAATATTATGAGGAGAGGATTAAGCCATTTGATCATATTCATTTCTCTACGGTCTGCTGTTCAAACTCACTGGTTGTTCACAAGAACTATACTGGGATTCAGCTAATATTTTTCGCCCTGTCTATTTTGCCATAGCCCCACATCTCTAGTCAATGACATCATGGTCGAGGAACCTGAGCTTCCACAACCCAGCTCTTCCTATATGAGAATGTCCTTCCCTCAGACATTTTGGCAACACCGTCTAAGGTGCGGTTCCCTCGGAAACATAAGAAGGGTTACCCCTCTCCGTCACCGTGGTTCCTGCCAAATGTGCCCAAACAATTGCCCCTCGTTCAAAGTCTCTGAGTCATCTTCCTCTAAGCAAAATAACTGGCGGCTGGGTCAGCCAAACATTTCTGGACATGGCACTTAGGATCATGCTATGTTTATTGCTTAAATGACTGAAGAGAGATACTTGTGCGGACGCACCAACTTTCAGTATCCTCTGTACTCCTCGTTAGCAAGCGTTTCCATTATTTTGACAGTCACCTGTATCTCCCAGTACCGTGGACAAAAGAAGTAACTGTGTAATTAAAAAGAGAGAATCGTTTTGTGTTCGATAAGGGACACAATGCCCATTGCCCCCTTTAACATAGAATTTTCAAATAGATTCTGTTCTTTGTTAGTAAATAATGGTTCGCGCATAGATGGAACACATTACGTCAGAGCATCACAAACTCCCAGAACAGTTCAACGAGCAGTCAACCTCAACCTGACAGTAAACTCATCGCAGTTGATTTGTGATATAATGTTAATTGTATATTGGTAATTGCATTTTACATCATATCATACATCTCCCACTACGGAAAACGATTTAACGTCATTGATGATAAACTCAGTTAAACTCTAATAACACACATGAACTTACCTGCTGAAAATCAAAACTGTACTTGTGTTTCGATTACGGTGAGCTATACTACGTCTGAATCCGTTCCTCCATGAGATTATTTTTCTGCCAGTCCTTTGGGCTATGGTTTTGTCGGTGGAGTCAGCACAACGCATACCCAGCAGATAAGAATGCTGTAATCGACTCCAGTGTCCCTTTTCTGTTGCCACGGTATTAAAAGTATGAGCGTGCGCGGAAGGGCATGGTAAATTTCCACTGGTTGATTCTTTAAATAACTAATCCTGACCGGCTCGCTGCGAGTCAGAGGTTTGCCCAATGGCAATGTTATCTTGTTGCTTGACCTGCTAACGGGTTTCGAACAAAACATTGATGGACCAATTCCTAATAACTTATTACGAAAGAACTAAGTAGCTTAGATCCATCACTATAAACAGGAAAAGTAGAAGAAATAAAAAAAAGAAAGAAAGAAAACAAACAAACAAACACATATACACTCATACATATAGACATACATATATTCTTACATGAATGAATGCGTGAATGAATGAATGAATGAAAAGTGACTTAATTACTAAGACTATACATTTACATCATCTCTTTGTTTCAGATGATATAGTATTATATTATCTGATTTATTCTTAGTATAATTATGCTTAATTAATAGGTCCACTGAATGTTTCTTACCAGTTTAGTCTCAGGGTTTTTATTTTCGCATTGTTTTGATTACTCTGGACAAATGGGTTCAAAGATTGTCCCTTTTTAAAAAAATTTTTTTAATTGTCTAACATAAATACTTCAGTAAATGAGTGTCTCAAATGTGTCTTACTTGAAACAGAATTGTTAACTGGTATAAACAGCTTAGACACATTCTCTTTCTTTATGTAGTGAAGTGAAATGTCACTTGCCATATCATTTAAGCCATCCTTCCATCTAAAATCAAATGTTATTTATTTTATTCAAAGTGATTGTTAAACGGACACGAAGACAAAGACATCCATGCGTATGTGGTATTCAGTGTCTGAATTTTTTTTTTTATTATTATTATTATTTCTGCGTAAAGGTATACAGATAACTTTACATGATTGTGTGGACAGTTAAGTCAAATATAGAAGTAAATACAAAGACAGTGACAGCACTGGAGAAAAAAAAAACTTTAAAAAGGTTTTAAAAAAATACTGGTATTAGTATGAGGGATTTTAGAATACTGTGCATAAAAAATAGTTTTGTATTCACAATTACATTCTTCTTCTCGTTCTCCACCTCCCTGCTTCACATTAATATCCAGTACATATCCAGTGACACGAGACACCTGTTATCACACCCAGACGCTGCCTTTCCCCTCCCTGTCTGTGCCCCCCTGCTGTCCGCAGCAGCCCCCGGCCCCCAGGCCACGGTGATGCGAGGCGGGCAGGTTCTTATAGACGGCCCGGCTGTAGGGGATGAAGCAGAGACCCAGCTGGAGGTGACGGGCCAGCCTGCAGTACGCGGCCAAAGCCAGCACCAGGAGTGGAATCATCAGCAGAAAACCCACCACCAGCAATGCCACACATCCCCCGTCAGTCAGCAGGTCTGAGCAGTACATGTTGGTCCCGTGAGGTTGCACCTGGGAGGTTGGGGGGGGGGGGGAGAAGCAGAAGGGAGAGCAGGGTGTCAGAGCAGTGTTTTCCAAAGTTTAAAACAACCCCAAGAGGGAAAGAAACAACGAGTGTATGAACGGGTGGAGAGGATCATGGCGGTGTTTTTTCTTTTCGTAAATTTATCCAGATGGTCGGCGTAAGCCTCACCCATCTTTAAGGAATTTGCCACTAACAGGCCAACGTCTGAGGTGTGTATAATGTGTTTGGACTAATCCATGAAATATATATCGAGAAGGTGTCCCGTGATCTGTGAAGCATGTTGGAGTGTTTTATGACTCGTGGAATGTAAGCATAAACACTGATACATGTCTGTGTTTTCTATTCGCCTTCGTTTGGAATGGCTCAGAGCTCGACGCAGTAAAGGTCAGGTCGAGTCGGGTTAGGCGCTGCGTTTGTTAAAAACGGGCCGAGGGTTCGTCATCTTACTGTCGAGTGGCACAGGAAACCGAAGACGACCATGACGAGAGCCGGGGTCAGGATGAATCCAAACACAACGCTGGCCAGTCCCGCGTTTATGATGGCAATGAGCAGGTTCTGTGCTGTTACAAGCACAGAGCAGGCCCAACAGTCCAGTGACCCCCTCAGCTCCAAGGGAACGTCGGCCGCGGTGCTGCCCGCCACTGAGTACGGAGGGGGCACCACCACGGTGGATCCTGGAGCCGGCGCTACCATCGCAGAGGACACAGAATTGGTGTGTTGCAGGCGGGATTGCGGCATGGAATCGACCTCCCCCAGTTCAGAGGGGGACTGCAGGGATACATTCTTCTCCAGGGTCCCATTACGAGGCAGGCTCATTTTCCCATCCATATACCTGGAATGTTCATAAACCATTTTTATGTATGATGCACAATGAAACAATACTCTGCTTAAATTTTGTATTCCCTGAGATTAATCCCTCATACCGGGGCTTATGTGGCATACTGGGGGAATGTGACAACTACACTCAGCTACGTTTATTAACGTTCATTCATGCAGTTTTTATGCTTGACCTTTCTACACGAGGAAATTCTTATGAAAACAGGAATGATTGTTTTTTTTTTCTCCTGAGCTCTGGCGGTAGAAGGTGCCGAAAGTAAACACAGATAACCAAGCACTCGGAGCAGGAGGAAATGAACCCCTCGCTGACCCCGCCCGAACCTCCAGGAGGGCTAAAAACACCAAACAATGAACTGGGGAATGAGCTGAGTTTTTGAAATGGAGTAGTTCACGCTTTCTCCACACTCCAGTGCATCACCTCAAACAATCAGACCGCAAGAGCTACTTATGACACTAAACATCCCTTCCACTGTACACTTATTTAGTGTTGCGGATTAAACATTATGATTTAAATCCGATAAGTTTAACTAGATGTTGAAGTACAGGCAGCGGTTTTTAATAATATAATTAATTTAATAATAAAAAATATTATATTTTTAACTATTTGTTCCATTGATTAAGCCTATCGTACACACAGGTGACTTCATCTTTCATTAAGGTGACAGGTGACTTCATTGAATTCTTTTAATGCAGTATTTTAGTGCTGGAAAGCACAGCTCGGATTGTATTTCTCAGCCAATTTTAGCACTGTTGTTAAATGCACCTTATTTACAGATTTTTCTCACACTGTCTGCTCTGAGAACTCTTACCGTGTTTCTGTGAAGAACATAAATAAAACATGTTCCAAAGCTCTCGGTTTATAGTCCAATTACAGGTACCCTCCAGGGAACAAAGGCAGTTCATTAACCTCACTTACCACATAGCTACACTAGAGTGTAATACACTTTTTAGTTCTGTTACGTAGTGAAATATTCTTGCACAAATCACGTCCTTGAAGTTCTAAGACTCTACAATCCCCCAGTGAAAGACAAACTGAGGGAAGAGGTTGTACATCACCAAGTTGTGGATTTTTTAAACGACGTTGAAATAACATCTTGATGTAATTTATTAATTTCACTGTGAGACTATAGTGAGGTTAGAGCTTAATCTGACCAAGATTTCATCACGGTAATACTGAGACCATCTCAAGACCTGAGCCAAGAGCTCAAGACTTCACGATGAAGACATGGGATTCACCAGGTGTTACCAATTCAAATTTATCTGATGACGGACACGAGATTGAAGTCTCAGTCACTCACTCATTTCTCTCCCCTGTCAGTTGGCAGTAGCCTGGTTATACTCACTGTAGTGGTGTGGCTAATCGTACTCTCTTGCTTCTTGTCCTTCAGTCGTTAGATATTTCTTGTGCTTCTTGTGTTTGTAAACGAGTCCTTTTTTTTTTTTTTAACCTTGGTAAGATTCCGTAATTTCAGTGAAGTATCCACGGGACTGTTATCCGAGCGTCTGCGTTTTCGGGTTGGTTTTTTTTTTCAGCCTCGTGTCCTGATAGAAGCTACTCTCAGGTACTGCTCATGTCTCCGGAGTTATCCCAGTAACACCTCAAAAAGTTTTGTAAGATATTATGAACGGTGGAATGGAAAATTTTGTTTTTTTTCCCCTCTCTCTCTCTCTCTCTCTCTCTCTCTCTCTCTCTCTCTCTCCCTCCTTTCCTGCTCTGCTCTTTCCTTCCTTTGACAAAGATGTCCTGTCTACGGCGCTTTATTACCCCTCCCATTTCTCACTCTGCCTTTAGCGTGCTTTTACTTGGTGTTGTGATGGTATTTGAGGAGGAGGGTCATTTTGATAACCACTGCACCTAAAGGGGAGAAGGATTGTGTCTAAGCAAGAATTTTCTTTCAGTATACTGAATAGCTGTAACTGAAAGAGACACAAATCAGTTACCTTCAGTGATGGACCACATGTGGATAAATTACACTTATTAAATATGACATGAAATAACAACCACATTCCATCTAAGTTAGGCAATTTACATTCAACACACTATGTGCTATTGGTCTCCTTTGAGAGACCTCATTATATTTTATATGGTTGTTCCAAATTAACCAGCGTCTTGTTCGAAACAAAATATAATACCCAGCCAAGAGTGGTCATTACATAACACTGATGTTTGCATCGCACGCCCCTGGCATTCCTACTCACACATTCCCCAGTTGTAAATTGGGGGGGGAGTTAACTTCAAGAGATAACATATCTCCATCATAGCACAAAAAAAAAAAACAGCACAGGTCCCTGGAGAGCATGAAGAACGACAACGTCTACTGCAGTGAAGTAAAAACAAAACATACCATGTAACCTATATGTCTTGTAGTATCTAAATCATTTCTAAGTGAAATAATTCTTTTCACGGGGGAGAGCTGGTCCGTTGGGGGGGGGGGGGGGGGGTGGGGGGACAGAAGCCGTGGAGAGGGCAGCCTATCCATGGCCGTGGGAGTCTTGGTCTGGTCTCCATCAGTCTGGACAGGAGCTCTAAGGTCTGAAACCAGAGTAATATGTGATCTTTGTGGATGGGGAGCAGAGCACAGGGTTTAGGGCACACTCACTGAGTGGGTGGAGAAACAGGAGTAATGGGCATATGGTGGTGGTGGGGGGGTGGGGTGGTTTGAGCAGGCCGGCAGGGGGTTGGGGCAAGACGGAGGAGAGCGGGGGGGGGGGGGGGGGGGGTTGTTGGCTAAACTGATAACAGACCAGTTGGGGTTTAACTTCAAAGAAAGAAAATGAGACAGTCGCCCTATCTCGCTCAGTTTATTTATTTATTTGTTCCACGACTCCACAAATCGTCGCGGAGTCTCGAAAGAGGGAAAACACGGGGGAGAAGGATTAAACGAAGAGTCGGTGAAAAACATGGCTTTTAAGTCAAAGGATGGAAGTAAAGTGAAGCAAGGCGAGGGGAAAAAAAAAGGGATGTGGAGGGATATCCTGAGAGAGTCATACTGGAGGAAGACCTGTTTTCCTGGCCTTGGAACCAGGATATCCGTGATTCTGTCTGCTTAACTGACTGAGGTGTCACCAATTTGTCATGTTTTCTCTGTCCCATGACCTTTCCAGTGCACTGGAAAAACAAAGGGACCAACCAAAAAGGAAACCGTTCCGCAGAGCCGCTGTTTCCCATCATAAGACCGTCCAGAAATAGCTGCAATTAAAAAATAATCAGAAGCAAACAGGAGGTGGGGAGTTGTGAACTTATCAAAATGTTTTATTTTATTTTATTTTTTTTTAAATTTTTTTATTTATGTTTTTTTGGAATCGTTAATAGTTCTCAATAATGACACACAGAATCACAGAGTGTTTAAGACAGGTGTGGCTCAGTTTCTCCGTTCTGTCTTTACAGTACAGCATAAATTAAACGTGGAATGACAAACCTGAACAAAAGGAATGGTCTCATGATTGAGAGGCAACCAAAGGCAAATTCTCATGTAATGAAACAGCTCCATGTGATTTCTTAATAATAATAATAATAATAATAATAATAATAATAATAATAATAATAATCCACCAAAGCCACACATTTCTTGAGACTTCATACATTAAGAATGCTTGAGTTTATCTGTGTAGATACAGTGCAAAGACAATCCATTCATGAGAGTGTACTGACTTTGATCTAAGCACCAACCTGTGAGATTACGTAATATTTATGTATTTAAATCTATAAATCAATTTTAATAATCAATTCACATAAGTGAACAGAGAGGGGGAGGGGGGGGTTCAGCACCATTAATAAACAGACCTCCCCCTTTTCACCTCCTCCCTGACAACAACATTTAGGATGATAGAAAAACCTTTACAAAAATCAGGGATTCCCTCAGAAAAAAGCACCATCAATATTTCAATAAATACAAGAGAGAAGTAGTTGAATAAATAAAAATCACAATTCAAAAAATTCAGATATTCAAAAGTCAGAAAACAGAAAATGTAAATGTAAAAGAATATAAGAGAACATATCCAGTTAATACTAAAGAAAAACAAAACAAAAACAAAAACAAAAAACTAGCAGAATAAATGGGAGTAAACATGGAATGATTTTTGGATTATACAAAAAGCACGAAACACACAAGATTTACACCAACGAATACAACCAAATTAGCTCTTCATAAACCCGTATATTCTGAGAGATTTGAAACATATATTTCACGGCTAATGTTCTTAATGCTTTAGGAAAATTTTTTTTTTTCTTTTCTCTATCTGTTTTTGATATTCTAATTAGTTTTTTTTTTTGTCTAAATACAAGTCACAAGGCCAATATGGTGTAAAATCTAGGCTGATTAAAAAAGTTTTGTTTCCTCCAAATTCTAAAACAACTGACAATCAAAATACCATCGCATGATATATGTAAATAAGTTTTTACAAAAAAAAAGTCAATACGTAAATAAGACAGAATAAAAGAAACTTAAACAATGCCACTGAAATTTTTTTTCAGCTCCTTCACTGATAAAATGATTCTCCTGCAGTCTTCCTATCAAAGCACCACTTTGCTTACCAATGTCAGAGACATAGAATAACTAGACTGGTGAATTGAATGTTTCATTTGCATAAAAGTAATCTACATAGTACCTGAATTAATGCACATGTTCATCAAGTTGACGGTTTTTTTTTTTTTTGTTTGTTTGTTTGTTTGTTTTCTGAATCACAGCAGTGAATGTCCTGATATTGAGTTCTAACACAGTTCACATTGTTTTTTGCCCTTGTTCTTCATTCGTTCAGTCATTCAGTCCATTCTGGTCATTCTATATCCTGGGATGCGACCCAACAGTAGCTGGTGGATGGGGGGGTGGGGGACAGGAGGGGGGTGGGGTGGTTGGGGGGGGGGCAGGGAAGACGACTGAGCTGCAGTTACATCTGCTGATGCACTATTGTAAACAATGCCGAGTAAACAGGTTTCTTTTTTTTTTTTTCTTTCTTTTTTTTTTTTTTGATCGGTTGTCCAGCAAGAATTTGCAGTAGTGGTTTTTCATAAATTAAAACATTTCCAAAAAAAAAAAAAAAAAAAAAAAAAAAAGGAAATAAAAAGAATTGGCGCTGCTCTGTAGCAGGAGATTTGGTTTTGGCTGTGAGACATCATTGACCGGAATGCTCATCTGGAACAGGGCAGAGGGGCCTGAGAGAGAGAGAGAGAGGAGAAATGTATTTATATATAGGTGTGCATGCGTGTGTGTGTGTGTTTGTGTGTGTGTTTGTGTGCATGTGTACTCATGTGTATGTGTGTGCGTGTGTGTGTGTGTGTCACTGGAGTTATTAAATATTTCAGTAAAAAAATGGAATATATTACTAAAAATGTCACGAATGCATATAGCACTAAGCTAATGATGTGTGTGTGTGTGTGTGTGTGTGTCTATGTGCATTATCTCACCAGGACAAAGCTGTCATAGGTGTTCATGAGCTCCTCCACGCGATACTGCTCTAGAACCACCACTCCTACCAGGTTTGGACTGCGCTGGCGGGCACAGTCCTCACAATGCACGACATATGTCTTCCTACTGCCATTCTCACTGGTCACAAACAGCAGATTAAACACTTCCACCTGTATACACACACACACACACACACACACACAACATGAGTAAAATACACTCTCACAAACATGGCATTTCAAACGACAACGGCTGCAACATTTGTCATCCTCACGTCACACTCGTTGCAGTAGTAAGCTGGCTCGTCCTTCACTCTGCTCTGATAGGAAATCTTCTTTCCAGTAGAGACCAGCTGGTCCCGCAGAATCTGAATATGCTTTATGCTCTGAAGGAGGCAGTGTCTGAGGAAAAGAGAGAGAGATATAAAGATGGACAGATAGCCAAAGCGAGCTGATAGACTAAACTGATATATGGGATGATACAGTACATTTGGGGATATGCGTGACATTTTTTATGTGCAAATGAGGCTCACTTGATCATCTTGTGCGTGTCGGGATCTGTGATCTTAATGGTGCGGGCGACATTCCAGGAGACGTGTATCATAGGAACAATAGACTTCACCTTCTTGACCTCGTTCCATTCAAAGCGTTCTAGCGCCAGCTGATACTGATAGGCTATAAACGTAAACACAAAACACAGTTTGTGAAGAGAAAAAATACTGGCAGTTAACCACATTAAGTCAAGATAAGCCAAGTTTTTTTTCTTACATCAGATGGGCTGTCTGCCCTGTTGATTTAAAATGAGCTTGGGACGTGATCTCTCCCGTATTCTCTCTCTCTCTCTCGCTCTCCCTCTCTCTCTCTCGCTCTCTTTCTTTCTCGCTTGCTCTCTCACACACAAACACATGATCTGCTGTTGCGCCCCCTGCTGTTTACTCTGTGTACTCACAGTTTAAAGGGCCTACGTTCCAGGCTATGTTGTTGCACCAGCCCACAGCTTGGACCCAGTGCACCGTCCCAGCATTGATCCACACCAGATCACCGGGCCGCTGGATGAAACGGTACACTGGGATATTGGCACGGTACAGGTCCTCCAGAACCGGCCACCAGGAGCCCGTCAGGTAGTCTACGTCATGTCTGAGTAAAATGAAGACCAAATGGAGATTTAATGACTGAACCAGTCGTTAGACTTAAACAGTGTTTATATTTCAGAGTATATGCAGCTGCTAAAACAATACAACTCATTTATTGAGGACACTGTCCAAAACGTTTAACAAATTCATTTAATGACACAGGAGGTAAAAATCTCTCTGGTGACGCACTTCTCACAGAAGTCATTGATTGCCTCCCAGTAGTGCTCATGGACAGCAAACCACTCACAGTCTCCTGGTCCAATGTTAATATTCACAGAGCAGAAGTTATTATTTTCCTGGTGACCTGGGGAGAGACGAGGTCGTGTTTAAGCACGTCCGGAAACATCAAAGAGCATTCTCTGTCCAACTCTCATTCTCTCTCTCTTTCTCTGTCACTGTTTCTACCTCCTTCTCTTTTCTCTCTCTCTCTCTCTCAAACACATACACACAAAGAGACAAGCAAAGAGAAATCCAGATGTGGGAACTGACCTGGTGTTCGACTCCCGGGGACTTTCATGTAGAGCTGGACGGTGTTCATGCCCAGTATGGTGTGACCGACGTGACTCAGCATGTTTTCGCTGGACGTAACACGCATGAACGCCGGCAACTTCAGCAGCTCCTGCAGCTGGGGCTTCCATCTGAACAGTGTCACACGAGGCATGAGGTTTATTCTACTCTCGCATTAAGCCAAGCCAAAGACCGGCGGAAAACCATCCAGATTCGTAACGAGAACTTTGTTCCAAAACGAGCTAACTTACAAAACACTGGCCTCGCTCTCGTAAAAGCCAAATCTTAACACGGCCAAACAGCGAGTTCTGGACTATCTCGTCTAAGTTAACAACAATTCTGTTCATTCACTCTGTCTCATCAGATTTAAGACAAAAAACATATTTCACTCCAACTGGACATATGCAATCATTAAACGAATCATAAATTGAAACTCTAATCAAACTGCTATGCACAAGAACGCTGTTGTTCTGTAAACTGTCTCACCTCTTTGGATCAGAGAGATCAATATTTGTTCCAAATTTGATAATCTTTCCTGTTGGTTTCTGCTCTGAACTGAAAGAGGGGGAATATTATTATTGATATTTTTTATAATTTTAAATGCACAACAAATTTGCCAGAGTTTAATTAATGCCAAAATTGTTCATAAAATCCCTATTCATTTCTGTGTTTTGTATAAACATTTCATTAGTGTTGATTTTTACACTGGAAAGCCTTATCCATACATTTGATTTGTAAGGTATGAAAAAAGTCTAAACCAGGATGAAATTAATATTAAAAATCACTAATAAAATCTGATGTTGATTTACTGGTTGATCGATGTGGAGATGGGGAGTGCTAGTGACCCTACCTGGGTGTGTTGGTGACAGAGGGTGTGTTGACTGCAGGGTCTGGTTGTGTCTTCTCTGGTTCCTCCTCATCTTCACTGTCCTTCTCTTCCTGCAGAATTTAAGTGCAGGGAGGAAAGTTCATGATCACAAACATGAACGAAATGCAATATGAATTCATTTTTTCTCCAACATTGATGTGCCACTTGTCGAACAGGTGTCACAGCATACCCTTTGCAGAGGTATCACACCATTGACCTGTTTGCACTTGTGTACATGTAAGCTCTTCTAGAAGAGGAGTCCAAGCACTATGCATGGTGCCAGGGGTGCTGTGTGTATGTATGTGGGCGTGTGTGTGTGTGTGTGTGTGTGTGTGTGTACCTGTAGGCTCTCCTGGAAGCTGGAAGCCTGGTACTGGGCATACTTGGCGATGGTGGTGTGCGAGCGACTGCTCTCACAGGGCCAGGTCTGGGCGGAACCTGCTGGATTCCAGTTCTCGTCGGCAGGCTGCTGTACCTGAGTGCGCACCTCCACGGCATGGTCTGCGTTGGCCTCCACCAGAGACTTAGTGGAGAACAGACCCAGGTCTGAAAACAGTGTGTGTGTGTGTGTGTGTGTGCAAAAGAGAGAGAGAGAGAGCGTGAGAGAAGGAGAACACTGAGTGGTGAGAAAAGGTTTAAAAGTCCTGCTTTGGTTTTAAAATGATCTCTTTGTGTGTGTGTGTGTCTGTGTGTGTGTGTCAGATCACTCACTGAGTCGAAGAGATCCTGCTAAGCCTCTAATGACAGTGACGGGGTTTTTGGGGTCAGTGCAGAACTGCAGGAGTATGGGAGAGAACGCATCTCTCTTACTTTCCAGCTGAGAACACATAGACAGAGACACGCAGGGTGGTTTAAGGAACGCAGGTACGTGAATAATTTACTTGAGAGACACATGCATAAAGTACCATTAATACATGGCTCCCCAGGCAGAGAACAGTGACTGAAGCTGAGTGCCTGTGTGTGGGACTTACATAGATACTGGGCGTAGGAGGGTTGAGCTTCTCTCTGGGGATTGGCTTCTCACTGGACATGACAGGCTTTACTGAGAATGCAGGAAGCAGATAGGATTCTCGAAACTTCCCCTTCACGTCCGCCTCCCTGAGAGAGAGAAGACAGATACGCAGAGAGAGAAAGAGAGAGAGAGAGAGAGAGAGAGAGAGAGAGAGAGCGAGAGAGAGAGAGAGAGTTTACTTGCTCCTTTGCCGCATACCCTCAAATGACTCAATCGCTATTTTTAATCCATAACATATTTTTCTTTACAAAGGCTGTGCCGTTGGTATCTAAGAAACAGATCATCGCCCCTTACAGAAGTTCACTGCAGAGCATGTGGACTTACTTGCAGGCCCTGATGACCTCTGCAGCTGTGTTCTTAATGGTGACGTCTCCGAGCGGAATTCTCCTCCGCTCCATCTCAGAAGCAATAAAGGTTTTTCTGTCTCCACTCTCCACTTTGATAAGGCGGATCTTCAGCTCCTTGGGCGGCCCAATGGACAAGGCTTGGAGCTTGAGGAAGTCTGCTCTGCCCAGAGTACATGGTGGTCTACCAGAGGGGGTGCCAGCAGGAGAAGCAGCTGAGGAGGTTTTGGTGGTGGCTGCTGTCAATGTTGGTGATGGTGTTATTGTTGTTGTGGAGCTTGAATGAATGAGTGTTGAGGACACCTTCACTTCTCCATTTGTTTTTTTGTTGTCCTCTTTGGGATGTGTTTGTTCTTCGCTCTTTTCTATCTTCTCTTTCCCCTTCTCACATTGTTTCTCTTCCGCTTGTGCGCTGAGGCTCTTGTTTTTAACATCCAGCGGTTGCTTTGCGGTAGCTTTAGAAAAAGAGGAGGAAGAGGATGATACCTTAGATGAAGAGACACCCTCGACCGCATGCTCGACTTTCTGC
This sequence comes from Chanos chanos, assembly GCF_902362185.1. NCBI lineage: Eukaryota > Metazoa > Chordata > Actinopteri > Gonorynchiformes > Chanidae > Chanos > Chanos chanos. The sequence continues at coordinate 7,773,822 of NC_044509.1, forward strand.
TTCTTCGTTTCTACCCCCTCACCCTTTTGTGCAGCTTTCCCGATGCTGTTGTCGAGTTTCCTCTTGCGATTCTTCTTCTCTCTTTTTCTGTTCCTGGTTTGCTCCTTCTCTTTCTGCGTTGGTTTGCACTTTGTCTCCTTACCAACCTTCTTCTCTTGTCTTGACACAGGGCTACAGGGTCGTGTTGGGTTGGAGTGTCTGGTTAGCAGCACCTCACAGCTGTGTACCAGCGAGGCCTGCAATGATTTGAGTGATACACAAGGTTGTTTACTGTCTGGCAATGTGCAGGAAGGATCGTCTACTCCTTTTGAATGCTTGGTGCGGTCATCATCACCCTTCTTCTGAGTAACATTTACTCCTCCTTGCTCGTCTTTTGTTTTCTCTTTTTCCACAGGCTGGGTAGGTGGGTTGGAGGGCTGATCTGAGGTAGCCTGGCTTGGGGATTTGGCAGCACCATTCTGCTGTTCCTGACAGTGAATTTCTGGACCAAGAGACAAGGAGGAGGAGTACTTTACCCCTCCGAGGGCACTGGGAGGTGGGCGCCCAAACGGTCCACCCCGATAGGTATACCTGTGACTTTGACTTCCCTGGGGGGAGGTTTGAGAACTAAAGACCTCCGTTTGGTGTAAATGCGGACGGTGAGCGGCTTGAGTGCTGGACGTGTCTGAGGTGCCGTCCTTATGTTCAATCTCGGGGTCTTCAATTTCATCCTCGTCTTCACCCTCGATGACCTTGGAAACGTCCGGAAGACCGTAGAGCTTGGCCAGGTCGCTGTGGCGGTAATCGGTCCCAAAGCCATCCCTGACATGGTCTATATCATTGTTAATGTCCTCCATATCTCCAAAGGGAGATGAAGGAGTAGGGCTGGGTTCCAACACCGGCCTCCTTATCACTCCATTCATGTCATCGTCTTTCTCGTCCTCGTCATCCTCACAGAGATCGGACACAGGGGAGCCCTGCCAGCTGAGCACGGGTGGACTGGCAGGCGGGTCCGCTCTGAGGAGCTCCTCAGCACATACAGCGTGGGCAGGGAGGAGTTCGGGAGCACGATGGAGCCCTGCTTCGGCGCACAAAGCCTCTTCCTCCTCTTTCCTGCTCAACAGCTCTGCGCTGCCACCGCTGGACTGGCTGTCTGTGCTAGTGGTGCTTGGACACATGTTAGGGTACAGCTTCAGGTTCTCCTCTGTGGTCTTCTTACTGGCAATGTCTTCAAATGGGTGCATGGGAGAGAGACTCCTATTGGCTAGAGAAGAATCAGAGGGTGGGACTGAAGCTGAATCTTGTCTTGATACAGGGCTGCAGCTGATCTGATCCTCTTCTGTCTTGTCTTTCCAGTTGTGTTTCGGGCGAAGTGGTGATTTATCTCTAACAAGTGAGGCAGGCTGGGGATCTGTGGTCGTAGAGAAAATTCCAGAAGAATGGAGAGATGTTTTCTGTGAAAACTCGGTACTCTCTTTTCTACAAACGTCTTCTCCTTTCCTGGTATCGCGTTTCTCCGGCTTTCCCGCTCTCTTTTTCGTCTCTTTTTCTTTCTTTGTCATTTTTTCCGAATCCCTCTCTCCCTTCCTGTGCGTTTTCTTCCTCTCATCCACCCTTCTGTCCTCTTTCTCCTTTCTTCTTTTCTTGTCCTCTGCTTTTCTTTCCGTTCTATCCTTCCCTTCCTTGCTTTTCTCCTCTCCCTTTCTCTCTTTCCTCCTCTCTCGTTCCTTGTGCCTTTTCTTTGCTTCTATGTGCTTTAGGAGCTCTATGTCCAGCTTACTCAGGTAGCCTGTCTCACTCTTCTGACTGACAGGGCTGGAGCGGGAGGTGACAGGCAAAGAGTGGCGTTTGGAGGGCTTGCCGTTTTTCACCTTTGACCTCTCTAAATTCTGAAGCCTTGAACCAGATTCAAGGCCCTGAGGAAGAGAAGCTGGAAAGGGACCATGGAGTTGAGGGCTTGGGGAATTTTGATCCAACTGGTTCGAGACCCTGTGTGCTGAACCTCTCTGATCCAGACTAGCGTCTCTCCCATTAAAGGTTGAGTGATTGTTGCCTCTGCTCTCCGTGCCGTTGTGAATCCCAGCTTTGTGTGTTGGCTCTGTTCTGACGGCCCGCGAGGAACTCCTGTGATGGCTGTTATGCTTGGGCGAGCTGCGTCCCCTCTCATCCGGAACCTTCTGCCGCTGAGGCTGCAGGTCTGCTGCGGAGCGCTCGTTCTCCTGCAAAGGAAAAAAAAAAAAAACAAGAAATAAAAAAAAAAAACCTCCCATCAACGACATGAAAAAAAAAAGAACAAACCCATCTCTTGCCCAGCTCAAACGTGTATAACACCCCTGTCTCTCTCTCTCTCTCTCTCTCTCTCTCTCTCTCTCTCTTACGGTCCTTTTGTGAAAGACTCACGTTGTTATGCTTGCTGGGACGGCTTTGTGTTCGGTTGCTCGGCTGTGGCGGCTGGCAGGGCGGGCTGCGGGAACCGTATTGAGGTACTGTTGTGGGGATGCTGCTGGAGCTGGCATGCCTCTGTGGGACTGGGGGCTGGTGCTGCTGGCTGTAAGGCACGCCGGTGACACTTGCTGGTGTGGGAGGCACGTGGTGCTCCCAGTCCCCTCTGGCTCCTCTGTAGGGAGGCCGGCTGTGTGAGTGTTGGCCTGGAGGATCTGAAGGGCATAGATGGTGTGGGTACTCTTGTTTTTGATGCTTGTTGCCATGGAAACCTTGGCTGGGGCCAGCGTGAGGTGGTAGAGGGAGTTGTGATGGGGGGCATGGGTTTGATCTGTAGCTGTGGTCCCTCCTGTTCGACTGAGAAATCTCCTGATGTCAGAGAATGAGGGAGAAAGAAGGAGGAAAACGAAAGGAAGTGTTATTAATCAAGATATATGACGATTAGATGAGAGAGGAGAGAGAGGAGGGAGAGAGGGAGAGAGAGAAAGAGAGAGAGGATCATCACATGCTCATTTTAGACTGCTGGTATGATGCTTTTTTGTGATCCTGTTTCATATTTTTCTTGGCACGGATTTACAGTATGGTATCTGCCCAGTTCAGCTAAACCCAACATCATCGTTTCATTTCATTTCAACAACTCAAACTTTCTCTGAATCTTGTCGAATGAATAGATACTATTCATATGCACCTCGCACTGGTCTGTTTTTCCACTGCTTCTGGTGTGTTCTGGTTTTCACTTTTGTTTAGGACTCACTTCTAAAAATGTTGACAATATAGCCATCACTTTGCTAAATGCGGGTGTTTACTAATGGGGGTCGGTCTCCTTGGTCATTCTGTGAAACTTGTATTTGACCAATCAGTGATGTTCAGTACTGCAAGTTCCACACCTGTAGTTCTTGAACCATTGAAGAGTACCTACTTTTGTACAGGTAAAAAACCCCCCAAAAAAACAGGTCAGGAACTGTTCAGGAATCAAAATCTGCCCAGAGTTCCACTGATGGAAAAGGGGGTAAAATTCCTGAGTTCCTAAAGAAGTTTCTTAGTTGGAAAAGCACGTAATCAGAGACGAAGGGAGAGGAAGAGAGGTAGAGAGAGGAAAAGGGGAATGTGTCAGAGAGAGCAAGTCTGAGAGAAAGACCATAGAGAAGGACACATGAAAAAGACGCAGCAGTCATTGGGGGGGCTAGAGTTCGCGTTTGACTGT